>NC_041401.2:125627946-125947946 GCF_900747795.2 Erpetoichthys calabaricus
AGCAATCCACCAATCAGGCCTGTATGGTAGAGTGGCCAGACGGAAGCCACTCCTTAGTAAAAGGCACATGGCAGCCCGCCTGGAATTTGCCAAAAGGCACCTGAAGGACTCTCAGACCATGAGAAAGAAAATTCTCTGGTCTAATGAGACAAAGATTGAACTCTTTGGTGTGAATGCCAGGTGTCACATTTGGAGGAAACCAGGCACCGCTCATCACCAGGCCAATACCATCCCTACAGTGAAGCATGGTGGTGGCAGCATCATGATGAGGGGATGTTTTTCAGCGGCAGGAACTGGGAGACTAGTCAGGATAAAGGGAAAGATGACTGCAGCAATGTACAGAGACATCCTGGATGAAAACCTGCTCCAGAGCGCTCTTGACCTCAGACTGGGGCGACGGTTCATCTTTCAGCAGGACAACGACCCTAAGCACACAGCCAAGATATCAAAGGAGTGGCTTCAGGACAACTCTGTGAGTTGAGTGGCCCAGCCAGAGTCCAGACTTGAATCCGATTGAACATCTCTGGAGAGATCATAAAATGGCTGTGCACAGACGCTTCCCATCCAACCTGATGGAGCTTGAGAGGTGCTGCAAAGAGGAATGGGCGAAACTGGCCAAGGGTAGGTGTGCCAAGCTTGTGGCATCATATTCAAAAAGACTTGAAGCTGTAATTGCTGCCAAAGGTGCATCGACAAAGTATTGAGCAAATGCTGTGAATACTTATGTACATGTGATTTCTCAGTTTTTTTATTTTTAATAAATTTGCAAAAACCTCAAGTAAACTTTTTTCACGTTGTCATTATGGGGTGTTGTGTGTAGAATTCTGAGGAAAAAAATGAATTTAATCCATTTTGGAATAAGGCTGTAACATAAGAAAATGTGGAAAAAGTGATGCGCTGTGAATACTTTCCGGATGCACAGTATATATATATATATATATATATATATATATATATATATATATATATGCATAGACACTGTATATACAGTATATACGAGGCGTGATGGATGGCTGAGGCCCTTTCCCAGCTGAGACGCCGTAGTCGTAAAAGACAGACCGGCTGGGAGCAGATATGCGCAGGGCACTGCCTCCCCCGAAGTGCTGAATACAAGATGTGCACATTGCTGGACTTGTCCCTGATGTCTGTCTGTGTTGGGTTTGGAAGCTGGTGCACCCCCTGTTGGCACTGAGGTTAATCAAAAAGTAAAAGCTATTTTAAAATTCCGTGTTAACTGCAAAGGATAGAAACTGATGCAATACAACGTTCACAATGACTCATGGCTATGTTCGGACATGAACATCACGGCGCTCTGCTGTTAGTTTAGCTGAAGCCACGGTAAAATGAACATGGACACTCCGCTGCAGGATTGCAGCATTGTTGAACAATGCACTGTAGTGAGATTTCTTGTGCAGTGAGAGTGAAACCTGCTTAAATTCACTAGCGGATGTTGGCTCAGTACAGAAGTGAAAACTGAAAAGGTTGTGAATGGGCAGAAAGTTTAAAATGGGAAGAACAAGTGTAACCGATGAAGCTTGATCTGGTCGATCATCAACAAACAAGCCCGAGTTAACGTGACGAATGCTTTCATTAGTGAAGACTGACAGATTACATTGTCTGCTGTTGTTGTACATTTGGATATTAGCTGTGGATCTGCACATGCATACTGCATGAAAACATGGGGTACTGTAAAATGTACACAAGATGTGTACCCAAATAGCATACCGATCTGCAAAAGCCAACATCCTTCAATGAATTTCAGCAATATACAGTATATTGTCGCACGTGTGATTTATCACTAAGACATGAGGAGGCACTGTCTAATAAAACTCTCTCTTCTCCCTCTCCCTCTGCAAAAAGGACAACGCTCCCACTCTGACGTAACTTCTGGGGTCAGACCACCTGGACCTACCCCATCCTCCCAGAATTCCCATTAGAGGGGACCAACAGCATCTTGCCAGCAGAACGTCTTGAGAGAAGCATAAAGTCAACATTTGCGTAGTAGCACGCATTTTTTCATGCCTTTTGCGTACTTTAATATACAGGGTTTGCCTTTAAGTGCCCCAGACCCTTTATCTGTACTGTTGCATTGGAAAATACAAGGAACAAGGTTATATTATCTCAAACCTAATACTACACCAAATATTACTCACATACATACCTCAAAAAGAGGTACAGAAGGACACAATACTTGATTTTTTATAAATCTAAGATTATAATTTAACTTGGAACATAAAAATAGCCATAGCAAATAGGACCATATCATTATCATCCTTGTCAGTCTCTGGCACAACAGTAATATGGACATGTTTCTCATCTGCCACTGAGTTTTCTTTTTGGTTCTTCAGCTGTGCTCATGATGCTCGATTTGGAAAAAGGTTTAAGGGATGAAAGCACTCAGATGTTAAATCATGAATATTATACCTCCTCATTTGCATCACTTTATGCAAATGTATTTACCACATTTGCCTAATAGGAACTAAAAGTCCATACTGTTTTTTTACCCCCAATGTAACCAGATACGCTGTCAGTTTCTATGTATGTAAGATAAACCTACAGTATGTGTAACATACTGAGATATAGCAAAAATTATATTGGTTATGCTTGCATAACAAATTATAGCATAAATCACCTTGATGTACTAATTACATTTACTTATTGATTATATATCTTGCACAATGAAGACCCACATCTTGAAACACAAACAGATGCAACATTGTGAAAATGTATGTAAAACAATTATTCTGTAAATTAATTGGACTTGTACGTTACCCTGATAACATATGTCAGTCAAGTATACAACAATAATACCAATTTATTTCCTGTGCACTTTCACAGAACATACCATGAGGTGCTATACAAAGAAAACAAAAGAAAAAGCCATGGTAGAGTTAATAAAAATATAACAGTTGAAAATGAAAATGATCATATGCTGAACTTACAGTGCAAAAAATACTCTACCTAGTAGAGGCTACACAAGTTGGACAAACAGAAGAGTGGAGAATGGGCTCCAAGAGGAATAGAAATTCCTAAGCCATATGATTATCTATACCTGTAATGCAGTAAACCACTTATTTAGCAAACAAGACCACAATGCAGTATCAAGTCTCCTGTAGCAGGTAAATAAAACAACAAAATTAGAGGAAGGAATCTAAAAACTGAACAAAATCACTGGCTACATTTGACAAAGTACATAAAGTTTTTTTGCTTGAGATATGTAGCTTCAGACAAGGATTTGAGAAATGTCATTAACTATATGGAGAGCCAAACATAATTGCCAGTATTCATTCATTTTCTCTTTCACTCATATTGCAGTCTCAACAAACCTTCAGTTATTGTTTTAATTTCTTCTTAAATGTAATTCTACAACAATCTTGTCTCTTCCTTGAATTTTTGGTACTGAAAATATTTTTGCTCTATTCTTTTCAATATCTGGAGTTGTTTATGCCTGACAACATGTCATGATGCTAGTCAGACATTGCAAAAGATAGTGTAGGACAATAAGCCTTCATACTTATTTGCACACATTCAGCAGACAATCAGACTGGAATGAACACAAACAGAATATGAACAGTTAGCCAGAGGCTATTCCCCATTTATTATCACCGGATAAAGAATACATTTACTACGTTACATCCATACTAAAAGACGTACCACATTGCATTTGTGTTAAAAGACACATATAAAGTTCTCTATCTATCTATCTATCTATCTATCTATCTATCTATCTATCTATCTATCTATCTATCTATCTATCTATCTATCTATCTATCTATCTATCTATCTATCTATCTATCTATCTAATTAGATAACTTGGAAAAATTATTGAGACAACCACTGCACTCCAAATACATGTTTCATCTTGGAATTCTTCCCTTTGTAAATCTTCATTGGAGGTTTAACTGTCTTGGAAATCAAATCCATGGTCAAACTACACATCCTGAGAAGGGAATGTGTACCATACTGTTGCCAACATAAAAGAAAGGAGCATTTCAGAAATGAATAAGGTGAGTAATAAAATGGGATAAAATCCTATAGTGGCAGCACCACAGAGAGCAGTGTTGTACTCAGTTTATCATACAGTGTTTCTGCCTACTCTGTGATTTACTTTACTGTATTCAAAAAATAAACTGGTAAACAAAAATGTCTTTTTCTATGGTTCATAACAACAGTAAAATGGTAGAATTGCTATGCATCATATCCATATAGTACCTAAAGAATTTACAAACTTGGCCTGAAGCTCACTAGTTATCTGGCATAATGCAACAGCAGAAATGACCAGAGATCACTGTAATTTAGAAAAGAATTTGTTATGGTTACAGAGCAGCATAAATAAGAATTTAAAACAGATAAAATTCAGAACTAATCCACAATAAATTTAAATGTTATTTGAAGCTCTATGGCTTAGATACAATTGGAGCTTGAGAATGAAAATGTTCTTCTGTACTCACCCCACATGAAAGCTGTCTTTGGAATCGTTTGTGGGAATTTCCAGGAAAGCAAAAAGGCGAGATGGCGACACTGTAATTCCTTCAGAATTGGGATGAAATATTTCAGGAGACTTTATTGCACATCTAACCGCATACATACACGCACACACATGTATGAATTGTTTAGCCTTGGCACATTCTAGAACAAGTTTAAACAGACCTAAAGAATCAAGAGATACTTAGCATCAGCACCAAAAACCTCCACTAAGCCCTGCACTCTAATTGCTTTTTGTCTTCTGTTTACCCTCTTGTACAAACACATACAAAGAGTTGTTTTGGGTGTCTGAGATGCACTACAAGGTGGCACTGCAACAAGGGCCACCAATCTGCCTCCTGACTAAATCTAAAGAAACAGAGAGGATGATTGGCAATCAAAGCTACTTTTCTTTCAAAAACCAGTAAGGCAATAGTCTTAGCTTGAATATATTTCAGCAATATAATCGGTGGTTTACATAGATAGATATTAAAGAGTTAAACCCACAGAAATGTGCACACTAACAAACTGAAGAAGGCAGGTAAACACACACAGCCACAAAAGGAGACAACACCGTGGATTCAGAGGGTACGCAGACCCCTTCACTTTATGCGCACTTAATTGTGTCACAAATTTAATGGAGTTGTAGATTTATTTTAAATGGATAAATTTGTCATTTTTGCTCATCAATCTACACTCAATAACCCATAATGACAATGTGAAAACATGTCTTCAGAAAGGTTTGGAGGCTTATGAAAATCAAAACCTCAAATACTTCATTTAGATAAACAATGAAACCCTCAAATCATTACTTTGTAGTAATCTCTTCGGCAGTAACTAGAGCTTTGAGTCTTCTTGGCTGAGTCTCTACAAGCTTTGCAAACCTGGAACTTGGCAGTTTATCCCATTCCTCCTAGCAGATCCTTTCAAGGGCAGTCAGAGACTTGTCCTGAAGCTATTCCAGTATTGTCTTGGCTGCATGCTGCAGATCATTGTTGTGCTGAAGGGTGAACCATCACTCCAGTACAAAGTGCCGTGCACTCTGGAGCAGGTTTTCTTCAAGGACCTCTCTGTATTTGGCTGTATTCATCCTTCCCTCAATTCTGACCAGTGTCTCTGTCTCTGCCACGGAGAAGCACTCCCAACAGCATGTTTTTGCCACTATCCCACTTCACCATTGGGATGGTATTAGGCAGTTGATGACCAGTTCCTGGTCTTAGCCAGACAAAGTGCTTGAGTTTCTGCCCAAAGAGTTACATTTTGCCTTATCAGACAAGAGAATCTTTGTCCTTAGGCTCTCAGATTTCTTTAAACTTTAATATACCTTTTACTCAAGAGTGGCTGCCGTCTAGCCACTCTTCCAAAAATGTGTGATGGAGTGCTGCCGAAATGGTCGTCCTTCCAACATGTTTTCCCACTTCAGCAGAGGACTTCTGAAGCTCTGTTTGAGTGACCACTGAGTTCTTGGTCACTTCTCTAACCAAAGCTTTTCTTTCCAGGTTAGTTAGTTTGGCAGGACCAACTCTAGAAAGCATCCAAAACGTTCCAAATTTCTTCCATGTCACGATTATTGAAGCCAGTTTGCTCGTAGGAATGCTCAAAGCTTTAAAAATTTAGAATTAGTAGGAAATGTAAAAAAACTTTTAAGTAGGTTAAAGAATTGAAAAATAAGTTGCAAAGGGAAAAAAAGCTCTATAAGGCATATAAAACTAATAACTCCAATGTGATTCTTACGGCGTATGAGAACATAAGGGCAACTATTAAGGAGATATCAGGCAATCTAAAAGGCATTTAGTGAGGTATATGGCAGATAATGTGAAAGATGACCCAGAGAGATTCTTTCAGTATTTTAGTAGTAAAAGAACAGTCAAGGGGGAGGTGAAGTGCATCAGGAATAGTAAAGTCAAGCAAACAATATTACTTATGTTTCAGAAAGTATCTGATAAGGTGTCACATGAAAGGGTGGGCATCAAATTAAAAGAAGTGGGAGTTCAGGGAGTTGTGTGTAGATGGATGCAAAATTGATTCAGATACAGGAAGAGTTAGTAAGTTAAGTTTAAGAGTTAACCCTTAAATTTAAGGGTTATGGTGCTGAGGAAACCTATCAGAATCAAAATTGGGTGATATTAAGTGTGGTGCCCCTTGAGGTTCTATGCTAGGGCCAATGCTATGTTTAATATATACACATTATTTGGATAAGAATATAAATAACAACCTGGTTAAATTTGTAGATGACACCAAGCTACGTGGATTGGCAGATATAATCTAAAATCCACTGAATCATTACAGAGGGACTTGGGCAGCAAACAGGCTTTGCAGGTTTGTGTTAGATTAAATGTAACATTAGTTAATATAATGTATTACACACATGAAGTAAACATTTTAGGTTTGTATACCATATTGGAGATCTTAAAATTGAGAAGGATTTAGGAGGGGTAGTGGATTCAACACTATCAACTGCCAGACCGTGTTCAGAAGCCATTAAGATGGCTAACAGAATATTATGTTATATAGCACAAGTCCAAGGAAGTTATGCTCATGCTTTATATCACACTGGGTAGACATCACCTAGAGTACTGTGTACAGTTTTAATCTCCAGGCTACTAAACAGACATAGTAGTGCTGGAAAAAATCCACAGAAGAGAAACTAGGCTGATTTCAGGGCTACAGGGAATGAATTATGAGGGAATATTAAAAGAGCTGAGCCATTTCAGTTTAAGCAAAAGAAGATTAAAAGAAGACATGACTGAAGTGTTTAAAATTATGAAGGGAATTAGTACTGTGGATCGAGACTGTTTCTTTAAAATTAGTTCATCAAGAACATGGGGACATAGGTGGAAACTTGATAAGGGTAAATTTCGCACAAACATTAGGATGTTTTTCTTTACACAGAGAACCCCAACACATGGAATGAGTTACCAAGTAGTGTAGTAGACAGTAGGACTTTAAGGACTTTCAAAACTAGACTTGATGTTATTTTAGAAAAATAAAGTGGATAGGACTGGTGAGCTTTGTTGAGCTGAATGGCCAGTTCTCATCCAGATTGTTCTAATGTTCTAAAATAGTTATACACCCTTGCCCTGATCTGTGCCTCACCATAATTTTATCACAGTGCTCAGAGAGGTCCTTGGACTTCAGCTTGGTTCTTGACCGGATTTGCAGCATGAATTGGGGGATCTTATACTCTCAGGTGTGTGTCATTCTAAACCATGTCCAATCAATTCAGTTTGCCACAGGTGGAGTACAATCAAGTTCTTGACACATCTCAAGGGTAATTAAAGCAAACAGGATACACCTGCCCACAATTTGGAGTGCCACAGCAAAGAGTTTAAATACTTACATAAAAAAAAGAGTTCAGTTTTTTCATTTTTAATAAATTTGCAGAGCTTTCTGAAAGCAGTTTTCACTTTTGTCAATATGGGTTATAGAGTGTAGATTGAAAGGCCACAATAGTAAATTTATCCACTTAATATTAAATACAACAAGATACAAGGTGCAGAAAGTGAAAGGGTCTGAGTACAAATCTACTGTATACAGCACCACTATCCCACATAAACACATAGGCAAAGAGATAGAGATATATGCATCTGCAAAGAAATTCAATGAGTTATGCACTATCGGCACCTAGGATACAGTGAACAAATACACTCAATATGTCAGACATAATGGTCATTCAGATAAATATTTACACACACAAAACAAGCTAATACATGTGAACATGTGGAGGCATAACAAAAGACATAAACATGCACACTTAAGAGTGGATATGAAAAATCTATATACCCTTCAGCCTTTCTATCAGATCCTTTCAATCTTTGACACAATCTTGTAACCAATAACACTTAAGTTTAAATAAATGGTGATTTTTTGGTAAAGTAATTAACAAACAAACAAACTTTTAATGTCTTTGTTGCATAAATGTGCATGCTCTTCATAATGGGTGTTGTAATTGTGTTCAAATTTGACCAATCATATTCTAAATCATGTGTTAAGACAAAAGTCACATCTCACTAAAAAAGAACTTTCAAGCCTATAAAATTTGACAAGAAAGACTGATTCAGTCTCCCACTTCCCCTGGGCAAAAATGTCTGATGTGGTCAAGTTAGAATGTTCTTGCTTTTATTACAAAAGATATGTTGGGGCAAAGGTAACACAGCTCATCATGCAAACATCACAGTTACCTACGACAACGTCAAGCATGGTGCTGGCAACATAATGTTCAGATTTTTAGAATGGACTTAGGGCTCTGTTAAAGATAAAGGAGAAAAAACGCTACAGATAATAAGATGTTTTGGTACAAAATTTGATACACTTTACCAGAAAATTAGACCAAAAGATGAATTTCAAATTTGAATATAGCTTCTTCTTCCATAGCTATTCCCATTTTAATGACTAGACTTTTCCAATAGAAATGTCTGCATTATTTTTACAGCTGGATGCCTTTCCTAATGTAAACCCTCCTGGTTTACCATTTGAATGTAACAAATATCTGAAATACAAATATGGAATGACTTACAAAAATGGGATATCAATGTTCTGGAATGGCCCAGTTAGTGTTTGGACATCAATCTGTGTGTTTGCCTCGAAAAGCACATGCACAGAAGATCTCCTCGCGATCTGACTGAACTTGAGCTCTTTCCCAAAAGCATTGGTTTTAAATCACACAATTCGGGTGTGCAAAGTTGATAGAAACCTATCCAAATAGGTCCATCCATTCATCCATCCATCATCCTACCCGCTATATCCTAACACAGGATCACGGGGGTCTGCTGGAGCCAATCCCAGCCAACACAGGGCGCAAGACAGGAACAAATCCCAGGCAGGGCACCAGCCCACTGCAGGACACACACACACCCACACACCAAGCACACACTAGGGCCAATTTAGAATCGCCAATGCACCTAACCTGCATGTCTTTGGACTGTGGGAGGAAACCGGAGCACCCGGAGGAAACCCACGCAGACACGGGGAGAACATGCAAACTCCACGCTGGGAAGACACGGGAAGTGAACCCAGGTCTCCTTACTGTGAGGCAGCCATGCTACCAACTGCACCACCCTCCAAATAGGTCTTCTGTTTATAATCAAATTAAAACTCGCTTCCACAAAGTATCACACAACCAACACATTTAAAATTTTTTATCTTTAATTAGTGTTTCTAAAGGGCGGCACGGTGGCGCAGTGGGTAGCACTGCTGCCTCGCAGTTGAGAGACCTGGGGACCTGGGTTCGCTTCCCGGGTCCTCCCTGCGTGGAGTTTGCATGTTCTCACCGTGTCTGCGTGGGTTTCCTCCGGGCGCTCCGGTTTCCTCCCACAGTCCAAAGACATGCAGGTTAGGTGCATTGGCGATTCTAAATTGGCCCTAGTGTGTGCTTGGTGTGTGGGTGTGTTTGTGTGTGTCCTGCGGTGGGTTGGCACCCTGCCCGGGATTGGTTCTTGCCTTGTGCCCTGTGTTGGCTGGGAGTGGCTCCAGCAGACCCCCATGACCCTGTGTTCGGATTCAGCGGGTTGGAAAATGGATGGATGGATGGATAGTGTTTCTAAAATGATTTATTTTAACTTAAATATAGCTGGGTTGATTATCTTAATGAAGGTGAAAAAATTCTGATGGGATTTGTCTTGATTTCAATTTTTATACAAGCCTTTATATGCAGGAATGTCAGTAATGAGTGTAGATACAATAATGTGTATATGCACATAAGTTTATGGGTTTATAGGATAACTATTATAATGTATAGAAAGTAGACAAAAGTTCTTTCTTGCAGCTGCTAATCAACAATCACTTCATATAAACACATACAGAGAGTATGGGTGAGATACCAAAAGAATTTCAGAAATAAACAGGATGAAACATATACATAATGATTTTCTGCATCCTTGCTTTGCCACAAAGTGACAGCTGGGATGTCTTTTAGCATACTTGTCCTGTAACACAAATATCCTGTGTAGCATCTGCACTGAAGTTTTAAAATCCTACAGTGAGGCATTACACTGAAACTATCTTTTCCTTTCCTAAAAACTTAAGTGTACAGTATGTGTGTAATCCACAGCTACAGAACCTCTATAAGCATTGTGACAGTGAAGTTAAAATCCCTTTTTGGAGTATAATCCTGAAATTCAGATTTGAGATCAAAATATCAATATGTGAAAAAAATAAACTAGTACCTTTTTTTTGGTCCTTTATGTACATATATTATTAAAAAATATGAAAATAATACTATTGTTTGAGGTTCATTCCAAATACATATTGAGACATTTGATTGACAGGAACTTCTTATCAGTCTGCTGTTTTCTCTTGCATATTTAGTCATGTGCACACAGTGCAGTTAGGGTCTCTGTTTACCATCAGCAGGCTTAAACTAACATAAAGACAAGGAAACTGTACATTAGAAAGGCAGACAATATAGACTCTGAATGAATAATTACTTCAGAAATACAGAAACCAGGTCTACAACATCAACAATATGAAATAACTTGAGAAGAAAGAAACCACATATATATGTGTCAAATGGCAATGGTCAGGTCTGTTGAAGGGAACAAAAACATAAATAAAGCTGTAAGGATAAACTGTAAAACACTGTTGCTGAAATGACCAACACTACCAATGATGAAGGTATCCAAAATCTACTACTTGCAGAAAATGTTAGCAGCAAGACAACAAAGGCAAATTTCCCATTAGAATCAAAAAGCAGAAAAGTCAGATTACAACTTGATAAAAGGTAGAATGATGAGCTAGCAGAACCTTGAAACCAAGTACTGAAAAAAAGCTAAGACAGAACTCCAACAAAGTGGCAACAAAGTAACAATGTGAAAAAAATAAAAATTGAAAATGATCTACAGCCTACCATTTCATTAATGAAACCTTATGGAACTAATGACATGACTGCTGGTAAGATTGCCTTGCTCATTTTTAAAGATGATGTAACTGTTATAGCAAAAGAATATCTGAATTACTGTACAGAATTATATTGATTGCTTACGTGTATAACAATGTCTGTAAACACTACAGCTGGCATTACGTCATAAAAGAAGGTGATTAGTGAAAACACACTACCAATAAAACTGAAGAGTTCTTCAGAGTGATCAAGTTCATTTCTATATATAAATACAATCAAATAAACATTTCACTGAAAAATCCCAAAACAATGAGAAAATGAAAAGGCAAAGGCATTGCAACAGACCACAAAATAACTAGAACTTTAGTAATTTCAGTAGGTAGCAAGATTGATGCAGTTATTTGTAGTACATAAGTTAATTTGCCTCCATACTTATGCTTATCTAAGGGTGGGGGGAAAATAAAAGAGTTCATTATGTAATTTTGCCTCAAACCGTTCTTTCATTTCAATGCTGAACTACTGCAATGTTATGAAAAAGTAGGGATTTTGATTTCACTGTCCAATTATTTATTGGTAGCACAAAATATCATCTTGAAGATATACTAATGTTATGCTGAAGCTTACCCTTTTATGCCTAAGTAACAAACATGAGTGAACCTGACAGAAAATTAAAAGTTATAAAAAATTAAGAACACTGAAATGGGCTGGCACTTTTTTCCTTGCAATATTACTTAAAACATGAACCAATGTTTTTGCCATTCTTTTAATAGAGAAAACTGATGTTATTTAAAATCAAAGAAATTTTTCCAGCTATGCAATTATTCATTGAGACAGAATAACAAGTAGAACAAGCAGTGGTCACTGGCTTAAAAGGGAGGATATCAAATTGCACCTGCCAGGCACAACTGTTATGAAATAAACAATCACTCCTCCTGGATAGGTTTGCATCCAAAATTCTCTTTTTCATTAGGATGACTGAATAAAACTGATGCTTGATCCAATGAAATTCTCTGGCCTCGCAAGTAAAGCAGCATAGAAAAACTGATCTGAGTGCTCCCTCTACTGTTAGACCCAGTGAGGAGGAATTAGCATGGTCTCCAACACTTGCAATTCAAAGAAACAAAAGCAGAATTAGCCACTACAGATAAAAAATAATAAAAAGTTTAATTTGGCTAGAGACAAACTGATAGAATTTGTTTCACTCTTAATTACAGAGCAACAAACCTCCCTTAAGAAACCATTATACTTGACCATAGAAAACCTAGGTCAATAGATCACACACTACTAAAACATTTTTTAAATACAAACAGTTCTTGTATACAGATACACAATAAACAGAATTGAATATCTATACAAATAATTCACCTGGCCAACATTCTTAAATTGCTTGCATTTTTAAAGCATTTTAATTAAAGTGAAAAAAAAGTTATTCTGCACAATTGCACACTGGAACACACAAACACCAAGCAAACTTATTTATGTAGTCCTAATAAAATCCCAAAAACAAATTTATATTCTGTTTTGTAAAAGAAAATTAAAAATTGTAATACTCCAGGCGAAATCATAAATTCCAAATACAATTGGCTAAAGGTGGAATATTACTTATTATGATAATTGTCTCAAAAGTGTCATCAATAAGGCAGAGTAAAAAAATACAAACTTATACAACCTGCTTACTTTTAAGAAAGTACAAAGAAGGACAAAAATAATGACATTTACAATATACTGAATTAAACATTAACATGGACAACACATCATGAATACCTTCTGACAGTGGAATTTATGACCAGTCTTGACAATAATCAAAAATGTTATCTCCACTTTACATGCAGTTGCTTATCTTATATTTGAATTAATTCATAAAATAACACAATTCATATTAAAATAAATATCAAAAAATCAAATATATGTATGTGCCAAGTCAATTCTGGAGAAAAACAAGTTAGTAAGATTATCGCATATCTACCAAATAAAAACAATTGTTAAGTGTGTACACATTTATTAATAAAATTAGGTTTTCCACATTTTAATATACAGGCAAAATTGCTGCAATAAAAATAAAAAAGTTAATACATCCACTCATTTACTGAACCTGTTTAATGCAATATTAGATTCAACTGGCATATTACACTATCTCGCAACACTTAGCAAAAGGTAAGAAGCAACCCTGGACAAGGGGCAAGTCAATTGCCAGGAACACTCTCACACATGCACATACAAACTGACTCATTCCTTGGCAACTTAGAAGCTCTAATCACAATTTCTGAAGCACTTCTTTTTAAAATTAAGCAGATATAGAAAATTAATGATCCATCCATTCATCTCTGAATTGCCTAAAACCAATCTTTAATTTAAAGCAATACCACAAGCAATACATTACATTGTAAAACTAATACTTTGATTCATTTCTATATAATATTGTTTTATTTAAAGTTCACAGAAAATAGCTACAAAGAAAAAACTATAAGACAAACCCTGTACATACTGTACACACAATTATTTGAAACCTGCAATATAGCTAATTCAGCAGAGCAGTTCATTCTTACATAAAGTCTATTATTTTAGAAGTCTGTTTGCACTTACATAACTGAAAAACAGTGTATATCAAATCAACTTTAAAATAGTTTTAATATAGTGGAACAAAAGAAAGAGATGTAGTGTTACTAATTCAAGAAATTAAACAATGAAGATTAATTTCAAATTTAACTGAAAATGACAGTTTATAAATAATTCTGAACTAGATGCTGGTAGATCACAGGGAACACACTCATTCTGGGCTCAAATGGAGATGATGCCATTTCTAAAGACTTTTAAAGAACCTAATTATAAGTATATATTTTTATTATTCCATCCACTCTCAAACCTGCTTAATCCAGCTCATGGTCACAAGAGTGTCTATTAATTGTGTACTCAATTTGTTTTTTTATTAATCTATTTAATTTCCATTCATAGGGTACACTCACTAATTTAATTAATGTTTATTGGTATGGTTCTGCATGTTATTTGTTTTGGATTGTATTTCTGGTATAGTAATTGAAATTGGGCTATGTAAAAAAAACTGAATTAATAGTTTAGTTTTACATTTATATTGGTTATGTATTAAAGAAATGCTTTCAGTAAATAAGTGTCTATATGTATACACAAGCTTTATTTAATATAGCCACTCTCTATATTAAATATATCCTGTGACTCTTTACCAAGTACACAGTAGCAAATATTTACAAATTATTTTGCTCACCTGGAGCTTTTGGAGTCTAAGTGATTTACCTCAGGTCACTGGAAAGTAAATAAGAGGCAAAAATAAAATCAGAAAGTTGGGGAATAAAGTCTAATGCAAGTAAGGTATACTAAGTAAGAAAACACGCTGTATGCAAAGCTCAGTTCTGTGTCTTTTGCTATTATTTACCTCAGATATTCTTAGAGAGTGGTAACTATGATTTAATTTCGAGCCTAAGGAAATTCATTGAGTTGGGAAATTCTAATTTGCATATGAGTACTATAGAATGTTATTAATGAATAAAGTCTATTAGTACAAAATAATCCATTATTAATAAATAAATGTCCATTAACATTTCTGAATTACATATTTGTGTTATTTTGAATACATACAAAAACATTTTATCTTATTAGAATAAAAAGGATAAAATGATTAAACAAATGTAAATGATAAGCCACAATTTCAGAAATTAATATTTATCAGTCTGTTTTATTTTATTTATTTATTTGTTATTTTATTTTTATTATTGTTTTGCAACAACATGCACTACAATGAAATGATATCTGCAGGTGGAGTTATTATATAAAATATCTCTCTTTACACATATACTTATATTTAAAAGTTTAGCTTATATAGAGCAAAAGTGATACCGTAGTTGCATGAGCACATCAAGTGAAAAACAAAGTGCAAATAAATGTTCTTATTTATAGTGCATTCTTTAATTCTTTTGGAAAAAATATTTAGAAACTAGAATAAACACTAGACAAAAAAGATTGCATTCCAGTTTTTCATGGACTCAACCAAACACTTGTATCCACCCACTTCCTGAACCTATTTAATTCAATATTAGTTTCAAATGGTGGAGTAGCCTCTCCCTACAGAACTGGTAGGAAGCAGTAAACAACCCAAAGGGAGGAACTTATTTATTTTTCTTCTCTTGCTCCCTTTAAGACTTTGCTATCTTTTAAGCTAATAATCTAGAGATTCCTTTCTTAATAAGGTGACACAGTAACAGCAAAAGGCTCCAAACCTGAAACTAGAGAGCAGGCCACTTACAAAAAGGCACCATACACTCCTGTAACAGGGGAGAGAAGTGAAGTAACAGTAGTTTTATTACAGTAGTTATTTGTTTGCTAAAGTGCTGCTTTCCTTATTTTTTTCCTTTTAATGTAGAAGCTTTAGGCTGCTCCACTACTTTAGTGTAGTTGCACTATAAGTTTACCATTGCAATATATTACAACCATGAAATACATACTTACAAACCGTTAATGAAAAAATGTGAAATGTGTCATCCAAACCGAAACTAGGGATAAGTATAGAGATGCCTGACATTGGTCTTTAAGCTGGAAAGTATCAAACATTAATTTCTATACTACAACACCTAAATTACCTATAATATGCCTTCTCAAATTAAAACAATGAATTATGTAGTAAGCATGCACACCTCTCCAAGAGTTCTGATCTTGACAAAACCAATAAAACTGTCTCACAAATACACAGCTTATTGTGTGCCATTTAAAGTGAAGACAAGAGAAAGTCTCAGTGAGCTTAGTGGCATAACTGTACGAGAAACTGACTGAAAAGGAAACAAAAGACAAATGGCTTAGCATCAGAGATGGCTACCTACACTCCCCATGGAAATTACAGTTCTCAACTACAAGCCTAAATAGAAATTACCAGAAACCTACCGTGGAATAATGCTGCGTCTGGTCACTAATGTACAGCATTTTAATTCTCCAGCAATTTCGGTGCAATGGGGACTTGTCTTGCAAAAGGTGTCATGTGGTTTCCACCAAAACCCAAACATCTGTGACAGGGTGTGGGATCGATTCACAGCTTGCAGTGCATCTCTTAAAAGCAAATTGGAAAAATAAGCCAGTCTGTGCTTGGAGGTGATGGACTGGAGAGAAGGACTTGCTCTCTTTTTTGAGTTTCCCCATCTCCCCTTGGCCCTCTCAACTGACTTGCATCTAACAACAAATCTGGCACCTCCCACTTATTTTTTTTCTCATGACTATTCATTAACCTACAAAGCAAGTTCAGACTTGCCCAGAGATGTATTGGGTTATACCAATTTGCAGAGAAGGAGAAAGGAGGGGGGTGATATTGTACTTATAATCATTGTTTTTTTTTTAATTAAGTTACAAAGCTTTAGATAAGTTATTATTTCTCTGCCAAACCTGTAAGACCTAGGCATGCTGCATGTATATTATGCTGTGTGGTTTTAAAGGGCTTTGAATTTCATACTAATCAGAAGACAAGCTCTTGGACTACCAAAGAAAAATCACCTTAGGTGAATTAAACACTGATTTTGAAATTACAAAGTACTCTAGCTTCCAAAAGTATTGAATTAATACCAACTTAAAGACTAATGAAAACAACATGTATGTTTCTGATAAAAGAACTCTGTTACACAACCAAAAGGACTCCATGTTTAAATCCACCTAGGGACTTGGTATGTAACTATCCTTAGTACCTCAGACAATAAAGGAATACTGAAAAAGAAAAGTTAATTACAGGTGAATATTGGTCACATTGCACTCATCTGTGCAGTTTACTTACATATCAAGCAAAACAGGCCAGAAAGTTAATGTGATCCTTCTGTTGTGATAAACAACAATATTTTGACCTCTAATAAATTCATCTATCTGCCCATTTATTATATTTTCCAAATTTGCATACCACAAATCTGGGTTCCAAGGCTTTTCTGGCAGAACTTGGTGTAAAAATTAACCAAAACCAGATTTGGACATTCATTTATTCCGGGCCAGATAACTTGATGTCTTTGGGAACGTGGAAGAAAATCGTCAGACATAAATCTGTTGTTATGTGATCAATTTCTTTTGCTATGAAGATTAACAAGGAAGATTAACAATAAGTTTATATTAACATTATTGCATTCCAGAGAAAATCCATTAAATTCAAAAACCAATAAACACGTTTTACAATGATGCGAATATCTGTATATTTTCAGTTTCGTTAAATTCTACAGTGGATCAAAAATAACTATTAATTCAACAGATACAATGTAACAAATGACTAAATGTCTAGATGGAATAACCATTCCCCCATTTCTAAACCCATTTAATCCACTTCAGGTTTGTGGGGTGGATTATAACCTATTAGGATAAATTAGTATGTATGAAATGTACAGTATGTGAGTATGCATGTATTAAAGGGGCTAATTTGAAGGAAGTGTGGGATGCGATGAAGATCATCACTGGCTGCAGCTCGAAGCAGGGTGCCTCCATCGAGAGAGACAGGGAGAAAGCAAACCTGATGAACAACTTTTTTAGCAGGTTTGACCACCCTAACCCACTCTTACTCTCACCTCAGAGTACTGCATCCTCCACCCATCCTTCTGCTGATACCAGCATAGGACAGAGTTTTCCCTCACCCACAGTTACAGTAACCCAGGTAAGCAGAGAGCTGATGAGACTTCATGCCAGCAAAGCAGTGGGTCCAGATGGAGTATCGCCACGACTGCTGAAGGCCTGTGCATTGGAGCTGGGGAGTCCTCTATAGCGCATCTTCAACCTGGGCCTGGAACAGGGGAGAGTCCCGAGGCTTTGGAAAACATCTTGCATCACCCCAGTCCCAAAGGTATCACATCCTAGTGAGCTGATTGACTTCAGGCCTATCGCCCTGACGTCACATGTGATGAAGACCATGGAGCAGCTGCTGCTTCACCACCTGAGGCCACAGGTCCGCCACGCCCTCGACCCTCTGCAGTTCGCATACCAGGAGAAGGTGGGAGCGGAGGATGCCATCATCTACATGCTACACCGATCCCTCTCCCACTTGGACAGAGGCAGTGGTGCTGTAAGAATTATGTTTCTGGACTTCTCTAGAGCCTTCAACACCATCCAACCTCTGCTCCTTAGGGACAAGCTGACAGAGATGGGAGTAGATTCATACCTGGTGGCATAGATCGTGAACTATCTTACAGACAGACCTCAGTATGTGCGTCTCGGGAACTGCACATCTGACATTGTGGTCAGCAGCACAGGAGCACCGCAGGGGACTGTACTTTCTCCGGTCCTGTTCAGCCTATATACATTGGACTTCCAATACAACTCGGAGTCCTGCCACGTGCAAAGGTTCGCTGACGACACTGCTATCGTGGGCTGGATCAAGAGTGGGCAGGAGGAGGAGTATAGGAACCTAATCAAGGACTTTGTTAAATGGTGCGACTCAAACCACCTACAACTGAACACCAGCAAAACCAAAGAGCTGGTAGTGGATTTTAGGAGGCCCAGACCCCTCACGGACTCCGTAATTATCAGAGGTGACTGTGTGCAGAGGGTACAGACCTATAAATAACTGGGAGTGAAGCTGGATGATAAACTGAACTTGACTGCCAATACTGATGCTCTGCGCAAGACAGGACAGAGCTGACTATACTTCCTTAGAAGGCTGGCGTCTTTCAACATCTGCAATAAGATGCTGCAGATGTTCTATCAAACAGTTGTGATGAGCACCCTCTTCTACGTGGTGGTGTGCTAGGGTGGCAGCATAAAGAAGGGGGACGCCTCACGCCTGGACAAACTGGTGGGGAAGGCAGGCTCTATTGTAGGCATGGAGTTGGACAGTTTGACATCTGTGGCAGAGTGACGGTCGCTGAGCAGGCTCCTGTCAATCATGGAGAATCCACTGCATCGACTGAACAGTATCATCTCCAGACAGAGGAGCAGCTTCAGCAACAGACTGCTGTCACTGTCCTGCTCCACTGACAGACTGAGGAGATTGTTCCTCCCACACACTATGTAAGGGGGGGGGGGGGGGTTTGGGGGGTAAACGGTAACATTATACAATGTTATTGACTGTTATACCTGCCTCGCACTCTCCACCTTGCACTTTTTAACTTGCACTGTGTTTTTATTACTCTTTAATTAATATTGTTTTTATCAGTATGCTGCTGCTAGAGTATGTGAATTTCCCCTTAGGGATTAATAAAGTATCTATCTATCTATCTATCTATCTATCTATCTATCTATCTATCTATCTATCTATCTATCTATCTATCTATCTATCTATCTATCTATCTATCTATCTATCTATCTCTACATAAAATATACATTAATTGTATATATTTAATTGCAACCTTGTATGGCACATTGTATATTACATTCTTGCAATTTCTCTTTTTAGTTGTTACTGACAGAAGAAAGCTGCCCAAGGACTCATATTGTTACTATGGTGTTTGCATGTTCTTTCTGTGTTGCTGTGGGTTTTCCCAAGGTACTTCCTGGATAGGGCTCCAATCAGTCACTACACATTCATAACAAATAATGGTTTACAAGATGAAGAGAAAGTCTGAAGTGTTTATTTGTTTGTCTGACCGCAGCTATTATGAGCTAGGGTATACATAGTGATATATTTTATGCTTTCAAGACAACAAAGTAAGAAGCTCTTGTGCTTCCATTATTAATATTACTATTCAATGGTATTTTAGGAACTTCTTAGTTGAATCTTAGAAATTTACCATTTATAGTCAAACAAGAGATAATCAACAAGAATAAAAATGTCAATTACACATCTGGTTTAACTACCTCGTGATACTGTTTCTTAAATGACTGCACCTAAAATTCCATTTTTAGCATTGTATCGAGGTCAGGTAAAGTACTAAAACACATTGGTTAGTACTAAATGGTGTTACCTGGAGTGTATGTACAACTGAATATCACTTAAAAACCATAAACAAACAGAACTGTCTTACTAAGCATAACAATTAAAGAGACAGTAAATGCGTTCCAATGAAATGGGTCATTTTTGGTCATGTCAGTATGTTTAATTTAATGCCTCATAATTAGGTTACATATGTGATTTTGTTTTTTGTTTTCACACTATAATTAAATGTTATTATTTTATTTCAATGGCGATTTGTTTGAATTTAATATTTTCAAATACTAAAATATATTATTAAAGCAAAACGGTTATTTTATTCACTAATAAGGTCAGTATATAGCTGTAATTGAACACAGTGATAAGTCAAAGCAGCAGACAGAAGTAGTTAGCAGCATGAGAAGTCGTTTGAGACATGTCTGCACCTGTTCTTCCTCCACCAATGATACACATCACTGGATTGCAGCATACTTACTTTAGTTTGACTCAATAAGTTGCTCAGTGCACTTGTAAATGATCAGTGAGGAGTTTCTTTTTTTTGGTACTGTTAATTCATATTATGTTGATGGAGAAGTATAGAGAAGCCCAGAAGGAGTTGCATTGCGTCTTTGTGGACCTGGAAAAAGCATATGCAGTGTGGCACGAGAGGAGTTGTTGTATTGTATGAGGGAGTTGGGAGTGGCAGAGAATTATGTAAGAGTTGTACAAGATATGTACGAGGGAAGTGTGACAGTGGTGAGAACTGCAGTAGGAGTGACGGATGCATCAGGGATTGGCTCTGAGCCCTTTCTTATTTGCAATGGTGATGGACAGGTTGACAGATGAGATTAGACAGGAGTCCCCATGGACTATGATGTTTGCTGATGACATTGTGATCTGTAGTGATAGTAGGGAGCAGGTCGAGGAGACCCTGGAGAGTTGAAGGTTTGCTCTGGACAGGAAAGGAATGAAGGTCAATAGGAACAAGACAGAATACATGTGTGTGAATGAGAGGGAGGTTAAAGGAATGGTGAGGATGCAGGGAGTAGAGTTGGTGAAGGTGGGTGAGTTTAATACTTGGGATCAACAATTCAGAGTAACAGGGACTGTGGAAGAGAGGTGAAAAAGAGAGTGCAGGCTGGGTGGAATGGGTGGAGAAGAGTGTCAGGAATATTTGTGACAGATGGGTATCAGCAAGAGTGAAAGGGAAGGTCTACAGGACAGTAGTGATTCCAGCTATGTTATATAGGTTGGAGATGGTGGCACTGACCAGAAAGCAGGAGACAGAGCTGGAGGTGGCAGAGTTAAAGATGTTAAGATTTGCATTGGGTGTGACGAGGATGGACAGGATTAGAAGTGAGTACATTAGAGGGTCAGCTCAGGTTGGAAGGTTGGGAGACAAAGTCAGAGAGGTGAGATTGCGTTGGTTTGGACAATTACAGAGGAAAGATGCTGGGTATATTGGGAAAAGGATGTTAACAGTAGAGCTGCCAGGAAAGAGGAAAAGAGGAAGGCCTAAGAGAAGGTTTATGGATATGGTGAGAGAGGACATGCAGGTGGTGGGTGTAACAGAGCAAGATGCAGAAGACAGGACGATATGGAAGAAGATGACCCGCTGTGGAAACCCCTAATGGGAGCAGCCGAAAGAAGAAGAAGTTAATTCATATTATGAACTTTAGAGTTCATCAACAGACATCAACAGACTGTTAATTGCTTCATTTGTGAAAATTTATAGGAACGTTTGTAGGAGACAGAACAAATGTAATCTTGCAAATAAAGCTTATCATGCCTACTTTGGAATAAAGCTTACTGACAAGGACAAAACGCAGGCCCCTCAATGTGTCTTCTCTATTTGTGTTGAAGAACAAAGACAATGAACAAAGGATAAGAAGAAAGTGCTTGCTTGTTTATCCTAATTCTTCATCATCAATAAGACAAGTACAACATGGATCTGATGTACTAATCACTATTCCACCTGTTGAAACTCAGAAGGAGAAGGAGGTAATGATGAAGAATTTGTCCCAACACGTTCAAACAATGAGCCATGGCCATTGAACTTAATAGGTGTTTTCCCACCACAGAAACTTTGATTTCAGGAACCAATGAGTTTCTGTATGATGTAAGCCCTAGGCTATATGTGGCCCCTGGCCACTTTTGTATGTGGTATTCCCACCACACAATAGAAACTGTAACATTATATGTAAATAGGAAGAAGTCAGGGGCACTGTGGTAGCGCTGCTGCCATGCAGTAAGGAGACCTGGGTTCGCTGTTCTCCCTGTGTCTGTGTGGGCTTCCTCCGGGTGCTCTGGTTTCCTCCCGCAATCCAAAGACATGCAGGTTAGGTGCATTGGCGATCCTAAATTGTCCCTAGTGTGTGCTTGGTGTGTGTGCCCTGCGGTGGGCTGGTGCCCTGCCTGGGGTTTGCTTCCTGCCTTACACCCTGTGTTGGCTGGGATTGGCTCCAGCAGACCCCATGACCCTGTAGTTAGGCTATAGCAGGTTGGATGATGGATGGATGAAGAAGAAGTCAAGAAAGAAGAAGAGTGTTGTGGTGCAAAGTAAGGCGTGATTAGAGGTTCATGGGGGAAATTATTGCTTCGATGCGTTGCATGGCGTGGCTCACCAGGATGGCGGCTATGAAGAGTGAAGTGGTACAAAGTGTGACATTTTGTTTTCACTGATAACTCTATCCAAGTCCAAAAGTTCAAGCTACAAACAGATTTATAAGATGGTGCCAGAGCTTGTGGTCAAACAATCAGAGCAGTTCACTGACCAAGCCCCACCCATGATAGTTCCTAGTTGAACACAAAGTACATCTGGAGTAAGAGCTAAAAAAAGCACCAGGAACTGCAAATGGCACACGTTCCTGCAGTGAGAATGCTAAAAAAAACTTTCAGAGTTTTTAAAAAGTCCATGGCTCCTGAAAAAATGTCTTGTGGTGGGAAAGTGCCTAATGATTTAGAAAGAGATCTAGGACTTTCCAAAAATGCTGCAGAGCTCTTAGAGTACAGATTAAAAGAAAAACAATATATTGTATCAACACACAAATTTCAGTTTGCAGCATATTTCAGGAAAGATGGGTCTTTGGTTGATTGCACTGATTTAAGTGGCGTAGTGCAGAATCTTGGCAGCAATTACAATGCAGAAGAATGGTGACTATTTATAGACTCGTCCAAAAAAAACTAAAACAAGTAGTTCTTCATAATGGTAATAAATATGCATTAATACCTGTTGCTCATTTTATGCATTTGAAAGAAGCCTTTCAAAGTCTTCTCAAGACAAAAAACTACAATGACCATTGGTTCATATGTGATGACCTGAAAGTTCTGCATATCTTACTGGGTCAGCAGTCAAGGCATGCATAATTCTAATATCTTCTCTGTGAGTTTGACAGCACAGCCTAGAATTTATTTTGTGCACAGAATGAATGGCCAGCTAGAAAAAAGTTACAACTTGCCAAAAGCATCATCAGACCTAGCTTGGTAGATACCGATGAAGTGTTGCTATTACTGCTTCATATTAAGCATGGTTTAATGAAGCTGTTTGTCAAAGCCCTGGCAAAAGATAGAGCCTGTTTTATGTATTTATGCTGAACTTTTCCAAGTTTGTCTGATGCTAAATTGAAAGAGAGCATTTTTGCCAGACCTGATATTAAAAAAACTGATTTCTGATGCACTATTTGATAATGCAATAAACAACCTGGAACAAGAGGCTTGTGTATAATTCAAAGATGTAATTTCTATGATTTTGGGTAACAATAAAGATCCAATTTATAGGAAGTACCAACGAACGTTGGGATGTCAGCATGATGGCAGACTACCGCTGGATGATTCATAGGGATGCACCAAAGAAAGGGGCCACAGATTGACTAAATATTTTCATGTTAAAGTGATTTAGAACAATATTGTATACATGAATAAAATGTGTAATTTGTTGAATATTAATTAAATTTCTTTTCAGTTGTGTATGTGATGGAAGCAAGCTAATTATATTTTTTATTATATACATGACAGCAAATAAAGAAAAAATACAAAATTATAATTTTTATGAATTTAGTGTAGGAGACCTGTATAATTTTTGGGTTTTCCTACCACTGAGAAGGAAAAATCTTGTGATGGTTCATGTATTAAATAGCAGAAGCTCCCTGCAAACAAAAGATAACAATGTGATCTTCCATTTGTGTATATTACACCCGAAGTGTCAACTAAAAATGAATTCTTACATTTGTATTAATGAACGTTGTTCTGGGTTTTAATAAAAAGTAAGAAACAATTTTTAAATGAAATAAATATGTATATTACATTAACATTTTATCCTATTCATATTAACATAAATAAAAAAATGTTTTAGGTAACAGACTGAAACGTATCAAAGATTCCATAAAAGATTTACAATTACTGTATTGCTTTAAAATGTTTACTTAACTACTAGCTACATATTTCAAAAATGACATGCATTCAAAAATCCATCCATCCATCCATTTTCCAACCCGCTGAATCCGAACACAGGGTCACGGGGGTCTGCTGGAGCCAATCACAGCCAACACAGGGCAGGAAACAATCCTGGGCAGGGTGCCAACCCACCGCAGGACACATTCAAAAATCATGCTTAAGAATATTATTTATTAATGACAAATATTTAAACTTTACACTGGCATTATTCCAATTCTCTTAAACGTATTTATCTATTATAGGGTCACAATATGATCAAGTTATATATGCATCAGGCACCCATCATGCAAATATGAAGAATAATTCATACCAGGTCAAACTAGAGCTAGTGATAGTAAGTGATAATAATATCTTAAGCATAATAAAGCCTAGGTAATTTACATGTTTAATTTAACACATTATTAAACTTTTGGAAATAATGAAACTTAAAAGTTTAAGCAGTCCAGTACAGTAATGCATGAATGCCATGCTAGTATTTCATTTCCAATGCTCAGTTGGGAACCATAGAGTTTATTTCAGTAATATTTGGTTTAAATTTGACAGATATTGTTCCTCAGTGATCTGACATTAGATAAAAAGTAAAATTAACAGACAAAAACAGGAGACACATAAGCATCGACCAAACAACTGTGCCAGCTACGATCAGTGCCGTGATTGGATTAGATTTGATGAACTGTGCTTTCAAGTGTCACATTCTTTTGGAAACAGCAGTTTTTTGCCTGTTTTTAGCAACTGTACATGAGTTATAAGCACTTTATGCTTTGCAGGTGTACAATGACCTAAAAAACAAGTTAGAAAAGGTATGGATGGCATACAATTCAGCTATGTTTGAGGACTGTGCATGCCCTGTAGACCCCAATGGACTGAGTTCAGTAGGTATATTCTAGAACCTTCTCAATTTTACGGTTATGAAGATCATTTAAGTTACAGTGGTGTTGAACCTTTATGACAAGTGGACTGTTTTAATTTAGAGAATCTTATCATAAACCGTGGATTCTTTATTGAGTTTCAAGCAACTTAATTAATTAACATTTAATCAAAGAGCGAGGGTCTCCTGTAGAGTTTTCAGTGGCCCAGTCAATTAATAATAAATAGAAGACTGGGTTTCTTCCATCTATAATTCCCATGTAATCTTGCAGGAATCCTGAAGAAGCAGTATTAGCAGACTGTGGCCTACCCATTGTATTGTCGTCTCAGCCAGGATAGGTACCACCAGCCGCTCCACCACCAGCCACTCCAACAAGGTTGTCCATCGAACTATGAGTTCCTTCACTTTATGTATGTGTGTGCGTATATATACAGTGTGTGTATATATATATATATATATATATATATATATATATATATATATATATATATATATATATATATATATTTATTATTTTTTTTTTTTTTTTCTAGTTGATTTGTAGTTGATTCTGGGGTTTCGTCAGGGGTATGTTTTTGCTCCTGCTCTGTTCAATGCTTGCATGGACTGGGTGTTGGGTAAGGTCATGGGGTCCAGCGGCTGTGGGGCATCTGTTGGCAAAGAAAGATTCACTGATCTTGACTTTGCCAACAATGCTGCGATTTCCACAGAGTCAATGAAGGCTCTGATTGGGGCTCTCGAGAGACTGAGCGAGGAGTCTGAGTGTCTGGGCTTGCGAGTGTCCTGGATAAAAACTAAGATCCAGGCCATAAATGATCTCTTAGGTACAGCCATCAGCAGTGTGTCTGTCTGTGGAGAGAATGTTGATCCTGTTGATAGGTTTACTTACCTCAGCAGTGACATTCACGTCTCTGGTGACTCATCCTATGAAGTTAGTCATAAGGTCGCTGGAAAAGAGTTCGTGACACTCTCAATATCTATGCAAAAGGACGAAGGTTGAGTCTTTAGAGCCCTGGTGTTTCCTGTCTTGCTACAGTATATGGTTGTGAGACATGAATTCTATTAAGTGACCTGAGACAAAGACTGGACTCCTTTGGTGCTGTTTTTCTTCAGAGAATCCTTGGGTACCGCTGGTTTGACTGTGTCAAATGAGTGGTTTCTCATGGAGTCCCGAATGAGGCACATCACCTGCATTGTGTGGAAGCATTAGTTATGGCACTACAGCCATGTGGCGTGATTCCCCAATCCACATTGTTGAGGACCTGAGTGACTGGACCAGGTCAAGGGGATGCCCACGTGACACATGACTACAGTAGATAGAGGGTCATTTCTGGAGGGTGGGACTAGACCGCGTGTCTGTCTGGGGGCTGCCAAACGGGACCACAAGCTGTTTCGTTGTGTGGTGGGTGCGGCAACACGCTGTACCAGTGCATGCTCCCCAACCTGACCTGACCTGTACTCATATATACATGAGATACACTCCAAACATAATTTAAATGGGGGAAACAAGATTTTATAAAATAATAGTACTCCTATATATAATAAATAATGCATACTACCAATTCCAAAAAAAAGATATTAAAAAATGCAACTGATAATCAATAGTGTACCATTTCAATAACACAAACAGGCATTATTAGCATGCTACGTCAGTGGCAAAAGCTGCCAGAAATTTCCTGCATAGGCCAATAAGGAAGCTCTTCTCTAATGATTTGATTACAGCTACAGCTGGGAGCCCAACAGTCTCATGTTGCAGGCTTGGCTTGGTCTGTAATTAACAGCAATCCTTTTCTGTTTAATCCTAAGGCTAGCCACTCTCTCAGGTGCACAGTAACAAATGCTCAGCAGTTGGGAGGGAAATTGCCCTTGAACAGGAGGGAAAAAGAGTGGGAATATTGAGGTCTTAAGGAAAATAAAATTTTCCTCAAATCCAACCCTTTGCCAAAATTACACATACAAAGAAACTGAAAAATAATACACTTTACAGCTATATTCAAACAGAATTCTTAGGTAACATTCTGGGTAAAAGGCAAAAGAAGATCCCAAGCAACCTCTTATAAATAAATCAGCCTCAAGGGGAAAATGTGTAAGACAGTTACAGTAGAAAAAGGAAATATAATTCTTTCTAAAACTTATTTGGACCATTACTCTGTGAATGGGAAATCATATCTAGAAACTTTCTCTGACATGGGTGTGATGTGAAGATCAGGTGAGAAAGAGTACCAGTAATCTTCATTCTGTGTTTATTGGCAATGTTACAACAAATAGGTCCAGCAGAACTAAAACCTAGCAAGGAAAATAAGAAATTAAGGATAGAGTCATAATTTAAAGTTTGATCTGATCTGGAACTTTTAAAATTCATCAGACAGATGAAACACCAACTCTTACCATAATAGTCTCATTCATGCCCCTCATCCGATAGACATCCATACACACCTCCGCTCGGCTAGACGGCAAACTGGTAGAAGCTTCATCAGTTCCAGAGTGGCCATTTGGTGGAAGAACAAAGTAAGTGCTGTCTGATTCTCTGTGAAAAGAAACAAGTGGTTATCTCATTATTGTAAAATAGATATTCAGTTTTTAAAGTGTGCTGCATTAACACAATTTAATAGTTTAGTTCAGTAAACTGATCGATTGTTCTGTAAGCAACAACAAATATTTTGTTAAAATCTTAAAAGGAATTCAGATGTGTAAATTACTCAGAGTAGTACCTTCAAATATATATATGAAACAATTGTCCAGTTTCTTATAATAATTATCTGATTAAATACTATTTAAACATGTATGTTCCACGTCATTAGTCCAGAATAACACATTAAAATAGAACACTTCAAATTAAAAAGGCATCTTGCTTTTAAAACACATATGAACGCTGAAGAGAAATTAAACTATAAGGTTGAGAATTTCCTCTTTAATCAGGGTGTTACAGTAGCATAGTGGTTAACACTGCAGCCCAGCTGTAGTCTGCGTGGAGTCTAAATATTCTTCCTTGTCTACATTGGTATACCTTCCTGTATGTACACGGCCCCAAAGACTTGCACGTTAGGTTAACTAGCAAGTTTAAATTGGCCCTGAGTGAGTGTGGATATGTGTTTGTGAAAGGGCCCTGTATTGTTTCTGTATTACATCTAATGGTGCTGGGATAGGCTCCAGTACCCTTACTAAGTGAGTTTAAGATTTGTTTTACTTTTTAATGACTGGGACACAGAGTCTTCTTAAATTAGATATTTAGCTCCAGGAAAGAAAGCTGGGAAGAAGTTAATAAGTAAGGTTGACACAGTTCACAATAAAAAAATCTTTAATATTTTTTCAAATTGTTTCAGTATCAAAAAGAGAATAACAACAAACTCACAGGGTGCTCCAGAGGTGCTCAAATGTGCTGCCTTCATCGGCAGGAGAAGACTGCGACATCTTGATTTCTGGGTAATTCACTGAGAGACAGATTATTCTGCAAATGGTGAAAAAAAGTAATCAATGATGTGTTTACTATTAACTTTTCCTTGAAATGATCACAACATGGTTTACTATACACTTAAAGGAAAAGAATAGTTATTATGTTTGCTGTGATATGGAGATTCTGTTTTTTGGTCTTCCAAAAAAGATAAAAGTTCCTATCCCACTAATATTTCAACTTGTGGAGAAAACCCACAGAGTAAGAGCAGATTTTGAACAATTAATTAAATAAAACATGTGTTTCAAGTCTGCGGTGGGTTGGCACCCTGCCCGGGATTGGTTCCTGCCTTGTGCCCTGTGTTGGCTGGGATTAGCTCCAGCAGACCCCCGTGACCCTGTGTTCGGATTCAGCGGGTTGGAAAATGGATGGATGGATGTGTTTCAAGTTAATTAGCAAATGCTAATAACAATTTCATTGTACTCTGTACATGTGACAATAATGACCCTATGGACGTATATGGTAACCTCCCAAGGGCAACTGGGGTGAAAGGATGTATGCACTTTTTTTTAATAAACATATGGTGACATCACTGTTACAGCAGTATAAAAGTACTGATTTGAACTCTAAGGTCTAGTTTATTATTTGTAAATACCCACTACTTACACGTTTTTCTATGCTTAACATATTTGTCAATGATATCAGACAAAAGACTGCTTCTTTGTTGATCAATGGCATAGATAGCAGAGTCCTAAACGTAATTTTATCAAATCTTTCTATTTTTGTGTAAGAGTTCGTAGAGCATAAATTACAAAATTATGCACTTCATGCATAAGGCAATGTCCCACATGACAGAAACATGCTTCTTTGGGGCATATTAAAATATTTAACGGCAGAGTAGTGGCTCTGAGGCTAGGGATCTGCACTGGCAATCGGAAGGTTGCCGGTTCGAATCCCGTAAATGCCAATAGGGACTCTGCTCTGTTGGGCCCTTCAGCAAGGTCCTTAACCTGCAATTGCTGAGCGCTTTGAGTAGTGAGAAAAGCGCTATATAAATGCAAAGAATTATTATTATTATTAAAATGCAATGGTCACACAACTTTGTGGTTGTTCAGTTTTCTAAATAATTTTTTGACAGTATAATTTCTCACATTAAAACATCATTTGTTAATACAAGGCTGATAACTGTTCAAGATTAACCTGTAAAGTGAAGAAGAGTTTGGTCCTTAATTGTAATAAAAGTACACAGATGGGATATTCTCATGTAGACAAAGAGAACAAAATGTTTTGCAGATAAGTGGAAGCACTGCTGCCTTGCAGTAAGGAGATCAGGGTTCACATCATGGGTACTTCCTCTTTAGAATTTTATTGTGCTTCCTGTGTCTACATGGGTTTCCTCCGCATGATCCAGCTTCCTCCCACAGTTCAAAGACATGCAGGTTAGGTGGACTGGCAATGCGGAATTAGCCTTGGTTGTGTGTGTATATGTGTGTGTGTTCAGCTTGTGATGAACTAGTACTCTAGTACCCCAGGGATTATTCTTACCTTGTCCCCTATTTATGCTGGAATACTCTCTGGTCCCCTGCACCGCTGCTGAGAATTAAGCAGACTTAATGTTATCTAATGGGCAGCACAGTGGCGCAGTGAGTAGCGCTGCTGCCTCGCAGTTGGGAGACCTCAGGACCTGGGTTTGCTTCCCGGATCCTCCCTGCGTGGAGTTTGCATGTTCTCCCCGTGTCTGCGTGGGTTTTCTCTGGGCGCTCTGGTTTCCTCCCACAGACCAAAGACATGCAGGTTAGGTGGATTGGCGATTCTAAATTGGCCCTAGTGTGTGCTTGGTGTGTGGGTGTGTTTGTGTGTGTCCTGCAGTGGGTTGGCACCCTGCCCGGGATTGGTTCCTGCCTTGTGCCCTGTGTTGGCTGGGATTGGCTCCAGCAGACCCCCGTGACCCTGTGCTCAGATTCAGCGGGTTGGAAAATGGATGGATGGATAATGTTATCTAAGTATTTTTGTACATGTTGCATTTAGATGCAAGTACATGCTTTATTTGCAATTGCTGTATAGTTGACAGTGAGTTTATTAAGTGGAAGTGTGCTTTTAAAGACTAAAACCAATTGAATTAGATATTTATCAGCATTTACATATGACATTTTTCTTAAAATACATTTGATTAGTAAGTAATATATTAGTCACTAGAGATCACTGTGGTACAGTGGTTAGCACTACTGGGGCAGCGGTTCCTGTAAGTTGTTCGTACCCTAGACTCCTCAATGTCTAGGAAGGATTTTCATGTGTTCTCTAAGTAGGTCTTCCTGAAAATATTCCAGTTGCCCTCCCCCATTGTAACAACATGCAGTTTAGATTAAAGATCCCTTCTAAATTGCCCCCAATGAATGAATTTGCCTTTGACTTTAGGATGACTTTAACCTAATCCAGATTTGGTTCATGCAATCAACCCAATGCTAATGGTAATATCTCTGGCTGTTGTGAGGCTCAATTGGATTATGTTGGCTAGAAAACAAAAGGATGTTCATCACTGGCCATAATGCATAACTGAGGACACATCATATACTGTACATCTAATAGCAGAACACAAATAGAAAGGGACTGTCTCTGGCTGACTTTAGTAAACAAATTAACCCAAATACATTTAAAGAAAAGTTTTGCTCTGTGATCCATCCAGTCATTTTCTGAATCTGCTTATTCCAGGTCAGACCTGTAAGTAGCTTATGGCAAGAACTTGCCTTGCAAAGGAAGTTTTTTATGTTTCTGCTATTAGAAGTCTAAATTAAGGGTTTTGCCAGAAATTTCACAGCTTAGCCCTTGTGACCAATAAGGCCAAGTCTTCTTAAGCCATTGTATCCTTCAGAAGAGACAATGCAGCTCAAAAAAGATGATTTAAAATGCAAGATATCTCTTATTTGCAGTTTTAAAGCAATCCCTATTGGACTGAACTTTCTTTATACTGATCAAAATCATGAAACTCTCTAATGTGAATCACTGGATTTCACATTGATGCCCTCCACTACTTTCACTATACATTATGTATTGTTTCACAGTCTCTGTAATACATGAAACTGAATTTGGTAATGGCCTCAAAAACCCAATTATAATTCCAGGACTCTCTTTATCTTTCAAGCCTACAAGCCCACTAGAGGGCTCCAAACACATTATAATTTTGAAAGTCGCATCTCACAGCTGAACTCATTCAGCTGTGCCTACTTGGGCAAGTCCAAACCTGCACACACCACAGAGAGTTAAGATATGTCATCTAGTCCACCCCTGTCTTTTCCCTATGCCATGCAGCATCAGGAAAAATCCCTTCTCTGGAGACTTTAAGAGCAAAGCTTTCAATTACTGTGTAGTAGAAAATGCACTGGCAACAAAAACATTCCACATTCTGCCAGTTAACTGAAATCACAATTTTCACTCCTTTAGTGTTAAAATTTTGGTCTTAATTTAGCTAACTAATATTTATTCTCGATGTAAAATTGCATTGCTTGATTAACCATTCACAATGAAACTGATTCGTACCTGCCTGCCTGGTAATTTAGAAACTTTGAAAAGGGACGGCAGCTACATTATAAACTCTTAAAACCAGCCTATCTGAAGTTAAATGGTTCAGTAAAATAAGACTTGTTATCTCAATTAAATATTATTTAATTAAGGATAACTGAATAAAATGAGTTATTTCTAATAGTGACATTCTTAGAAATTCTTAGTAATCAAAGTAGGGATAATACTGAAGAAGGGCCAAGAATTTTAGAGCTTTTGGCAGCACACTAGTCAGAACTGTTACTTGTCTGCTATTACTGTTATGTAATATGGCTTTAAAATAATACACCTGAATCCCGTCCTAGTCATCATCTGAGTAAAAGTTACATGTACAGTGATCCCTCGCTATATCGCGCTTCGCCTTTCACGGCTTCACTCCATCGCGGATTTTATATGTAAGCATAATTAAATATATATCGCGGATTTTTCGCTGATTCGCGGGTTTCTGCGGATAATGGGTCTTTTAATTTCTGGTACATGCTTCCTCAGTTGGTTTGCCCAGTTGATTTCATACAAGGGATGCTATTGGCAGATGGCTGAGAAGCTACCCAACTTACATTTCTCTGTCTCTCTTGCGCTGACTTTCTCTGATCCTGACGTAGGGAGATTGAGCAGGGGGGCTGTTCGCACACCTAGACGATACGGACGCTCGTCTAAAAATGCTGAAAGATTATCTTCACGTTGGCTACCTTCTGTGCAGCTGCTTCGTGAAGCGACATGCTGCCCGGTGCTTCGCATACTTAAAAGCACGAAGGGCACGTATTGATTTTTTTATCTGTCTCTCTCTCTCTCTCTGTCTGCTCCTGACGGAGGGGGTGTGAGCTGCCACCTTCAACAGCTTTGTGCCGCGGTGCTTCGCATACTTAAAAAGCCAAACAGCCCTATTGATTTGTTTGCTCCTTTGAAGAGGAAGATATGTTTGCATTCTTTTAATTGTGAGACAGAACTGTCATCTCTGTCTTGTCATGGAGCACAGTTTAAACTTTTGAAAAAGAGACAAATGTTTGTTTGCAGTGTTTGAATAACGTTCCTGTCTCTCTACAACCTCCTGTGTTTCTGCGCAAATCTGTGACCCAAGCATGACAATATAGAAATAACCATATAAAGATATGGTTTCTACTTCGCGGATTTTCTTATTTCGCGGGTGGCTCTGGAACGCAACCCCCGCGATGGAGGAGGGATTACTGTATTTCCCATGTGAGTTTTTTGAGGATAATGCACATGTATGTGATTTTCCTCCCAAACCACAAAATGTGCCAATACTGTAATGAACCCCAAGCTATTGGGATAGGCTCTGATTCCCTTATATAGTACAATTAGATTGGGTAGATTAATAAAATGGATGGATAGATGAACAGACCTTCTAACATTTGCTCTTTTTCAATTAAACTCTAGAAGAAATATTTCCTTCAGACAGAGAAGTACATCTAGACTGTAAGACTTAACTTGTATTCAACCAAGTTGATACAGACTCAGCTGCTGGGTTTATTACATCAAATGGATATTTACTTGTGTAGGTTCTTCCCAGTAATTATTTTGCTATATCAGTTACATATCATTTATGTCAATTATCTTGTACTGAAATTGGGGAAGCACAGTGGTTAGGGATGCCGCCTCATGTATTAAGTGTTCAAGTCCTACATCTTGACAGGGAGATTACATATCCTTCCTGGGCGTACTCTTGTTTTAGCTCCACATCCCCTAAGACACATGTGTTAGGTTAATTTGCAATTCTGAGGTGTATATGAGGGCTATGGTGAACTGTTGCCCTGTCCAGGATTAGTCCCACACTTGAGGCCAGGATACTTAGTACAAGGCAGGCTTAAGAATATTTTGTTATGTATTGTGTTTTCCATTTATACTTCATTACAATATATTTTCAAACATTATGATATTGTCATTCAATAAAGACAGTTAAAGATTTTACATATCCTTTGTTATTCTTTCAGATCACACAATTTAATAAATATTCACTTTCAGCGATATACTTCCTAAATGAGGCCAGTCAAATAATGAAGAACAAGACTGAACACAGAGCAGTATGCTCATCCTTCCAATCTTATTTAATAATAACCAATAGGCTATACATCAATAAATCAAAAGATAGAGGTGTAAGATCTGCGTTGTGTTATTTCCTTATGACTGACCACAAGCCCTCCATTAAACAAGCAGGAGCATAGCTGTTTCAAACATGTCAAATACCCTCCTTGTTTAAAATTAAAACCATAGTTGATTTAGAATAGTTCTGTGAGAAGGGCACAACATAGCTATACTACAGACTTTAAGAGAAACACTTGTAATATTACCAAGGTCTTACAGTGAAAGGATGGACAAGATAAAACACTCAACCAATCAACAAAGACAAACAACTTAAAAACCCTGATTACTTCTGCCTCAAAACCAGTTCCAAAAGGCAAAGCATTTATCACTTTTGTGGGCTTACTAGTGCTATACTAGTGCTATAAACTTGTGTAAAAGATCTAGGTTAAGGGACCTCCCAGAGATAGAGTAAACTGTATCTTTTATGAACATTTGCCTCTATGAAACTTAGCAACAACTGCATTATTTAGTTTATGTTTTTTGGCATCAGAAATAATCTTTATTCTTTTTTAATGGTTTGTACTTAAAATGCCAATAAAAAAAAAACACTGGATACTAAAGGCCAAGTTAGCATACTATTTTAATTCATCATGTGATTTTGCTCTCATAATGTATTTATTGTCTAGTTAAATTTGCTTTTCAATTTATTACAAGAAAGTTTCTTAATTTTTTTTGTAATCAAATTTAATACGCATTTAGAGATATCCCAACCTTAAGAAATGTAATAAAAATACAGTATATTATTGGTGTACTTTGTCTGCATTGTTACTTTTCATCCATCCATCCATTTTCCAACCCGCTGAATCCGAACACAGGGTCACGGGGGTCTGCTGGAGCCAATCCCAGCCAACACAGGGCAGGAACCAATCCCAGACAGGGTGCCAACCCACCACAGGACACACACAAACACCAAGCACACACTAGGGCCAATTTAGAATCGCCAATCCACCTAACCTGCATGTCTTTGGACTGTGGGAGGAAACCAGAGCCCCCGGAGGAAACCCACGCAGACACGGGGAGAACATGCAAACTCCACGCAGGGAGGACCCGGGAAGCGAACCCAGGTCCCCAGATCTCCCAACTGCGAGGCAGCAGCGCCACCATGCCGCCCTGTTACTTTTCATTTTATTCTAAATTCTAAGTGGCATTTAATGAACTATTTTTGAATATAACAGAGTGATTCTTTCATCTAAGTCTGCTTTCTTTCAATATTATGCTTTACAAGGAAATTAAACAATTGGCCTGTGACTGATTTAAAAAAAATCAATGCTTAATGAAGGAAGCAGGGTAATGATCAAAAACACAAAATTAAAACTAAGATGAAAACTATTAAAAAAAACATAAACTGAAATAAGATATTAATAAAGCCTAGACATAAAACTAAAACTATAAAACTATAAAATACCTGAAGAGAATAAATGAAATCAAATAGGCCTAATAAACTACAAAAAATAATTTTTTTCATAACCAGACTTAACACATTGGCTAACCTGGGCTGCAGCAACTCCAAAATTAATCTAAATATATGAAAATATATTTGGACTTTGTTTTTCAAAGAAACATTCCTGTTGTTAGACTTGCTGTTCAAGTTGTCTTTAATCCTCTTATCATTATCCCTGAAATAACTCATCCATTGCTATCTAAACTCACACATAGTTTTCCCAGAGTTAATGTGACTCCAGTGAACAGCAGCTAGTGATGGAGAGTGGCTGTTGAAACAGACAGGGCAAGTTAAATATGGGAGGTCAGAACAGAAAGCATGTGAAGAGGAAAGTGATTTATTGCGTGATAATAGTTAATTCTTCATAAATTGACCGCATGATACTTTCTAGGTGTAGTGTTAGTGAAACATATGAAGGTGATGATTTTGTTCAACTGGTAAATTATGATCCCACTTCTAAATGTGCATTGTGTAACAAGAGTTACACAACTTTCAGAGTGGCCGTTCACTGGGTCTCCTATTCGCGAAGGAGAAGTATCAGATACAGATGATCTCTTATAGAATTCAAGTTATAAGTGAACGTGTAGTCTGATGCCAGTCGTTATAAGGTGCTGGCTTTCTTTGCACTTCTTGTAGACCATGGCATAATTCAAAAGCTATTTCTTCTAAGTTTATTTACCAGGTAGATGTATTTTGATGACAACAATTTACATGTCACATCTCACAGGAGAAATTAGTTTTGAAAATAAAACTGTTATTTGATGCACTGATAAATTCACTAGGTCCACATATCTGGACAGAGCAGAGTGGTTTACTAATCACATGTGTTTTTCAAAAGGTCATTTGGCAATGGAGCTATCCAAACATCATATAATTACTGAGTTTGCTGTATCACTACTGAGCAACAAATAAAGTTTTTCGTTAGGCTGACAAAAGATCAGAGAATCTTCAAACTGGTAAACAAACTAAACCTGCTAAAGTGTTTTCTTATTTGTTTATTTCATTCATATTTATTTTTGTAATGATTTCTTTCTTAGTGCTACATTCACAATTGAAACTATGTAATACTGTGAAAGTAATTTTGTGCCAGAGTCATGTCTGAAATATTTTTGCCTCCCTCCTTTCATTCTGTCTCTCTCCATCTCTCAAAGTTGATAATGAAGCATTATTCTCTTTTTGTTGTTAAAGTTTGACATATCATATATATACACTTAACATATTCCTCATAATCTAAGATGTTGTTTCTGTCATTTTATACGTCTCCATTCCCCTCTTGCCAGCTCTCGCTCTCTGATCATGGAATGCTTGCAGTTCATGTGCAGTAGTTATTAATGTCTCAGCTGCTCCTAATCGTTGACACTACATACTAGTTTTAATGTGGTTCCCTCAGTATACTGTAGCTAGGTGGAGTCTGAACAATGACTCAGGCCTAAGGGCCCATGTACTCCCTAAGTCACTGCCTGGGTTTCATGATCATATCTATTAGAACACAGCCAAATCTATATTTTGATTTCTCATAACTGTTCAGCCTGTAAGTGGCATAATTCTGTATATAAGCCATCTCTGACTGAGATGCCCTTAGAGATCAACATGGACAGTACAAAACAACAAAGCCCTGTATTGCAGTTTTTTTTTTTAATACAAAACTGAAAATGAAATTGTAAGTCCATAGTTTTGGTGCAGGACATTCTGTGTATTGGATCGATTAAAGGTAAAAAAAAACCAAAACCTTAACATATAGAGTCACCACAAATTGGACTATGAACTATTACCGGGCAAAGATTGACAAAGGTCAAAAAGTACTAACAATCACAGCACAGATGCAAGTCCAAGTCCAAATAATGCAAGACAACAGCCTTAAGCATATTTGCAAAGAGCAGCAGCTTGGGAAACAAACTAAGTCCAACTTAAAAAGGCAAAGATGGCTAAATTAATTCATTCATTGAAACTGGCATGTTTACAAGACAATGCAACATTCCATTGCTCAGAAAATGTTCTACTGCTCTTAACTTCAAATTTAACATGCCTTGTGCTGTATGAGTAAATAATATGGTGGAAAAGTAAAAAAGTAAATTGAGTAATGGAGAAAGAAGTACTATTTGTTGTTTGCTTTATTCAAGTTAAATTCAGATTTATAATATGCATGCAAAGTGCAGTTTGTTCAGTACAAATGGTCAAAATATGTAGGAATTTTATAAAATTGTTAATATTCAGTAAGTGGTTTAGTTTCTGATTGCCTTTAATGAGATGTACCTTTAAGTCAATATTAACATTAAACGAATAAATCTAAACCAATTAAGTTTACAAATCTGTCCAATTATGATACAAAACTTGACTCCATAATATATGTTTAACCATACCAAAACTAAAACTGAATGTAATATATATATAGAAATAAAATGAATGCTTTTGTGAAATAAAAACTAAACTAAAACTAAAAATACAGAATGAGACTAACTAAAACTAAACTGGATTTCCAAGTAAGATCACAATGATTACATCTTGCCTGAATAAGGGGCCTGAGTTGCCTCGAAAGCTTGCATATTGTAATCTTTTTAGTTAGCCAATAAAAGGTGTCATTTTGCTTGGCTTTTCTCTACATTCATAATGGCTAACATGGTACAACACCCTAGTACTACAAGTAAGATCAGAAATAATATAAAAATAAAAACTACTACAAAAAGCAAAACTATAACTTTGGAAGGAAGGACCTCAGTGCACAATTTGAGATGTCCTACCATGAAAATAAAACAAATAAAGACAAGCAGATACACTATATGGACAAGTTATTAGGACGCCTGACCATTACGCCAACAGAGACTTTAATGACATTGCATTCAAAGACCCCCTTTGCAGCTATAACAACTTCCACTCCTCTGTTTCTGTGGGAATTGGTGCCTATTCATTCTGTAGAGCATTTATGAGGTCAGGCACTGATGTTGGACGAGAAGCTATCCATCCATCCATCCATCCATCCATCCTCTTCCGCTTATCCGAGGTCGGGTTGCGGGGGCAGCAGCTTGAGCAGAGATGCCCAGACTTCCCTCTCCCCGGCCACTTCTTCTAGCTCTTCCGGGAGAATCCCAAGGCGTTTCCAGGCCAGCCGAGAGACATAGTCTCTCCAGCGTGTCCTGGGTCTTCCCCGGGGCCTCCTCCCGGTTAGACGTGCCCGGAACACTTCACCAGGGAGGCGTCCAGGAGGCATCCTGATCAGATGCCCAAGCCACCTCCAATGACTCCTCTCGATGAGGAGGAGCAGCGGCTCTACTCTGAGCCCCTCCTGGATGACTGAGCTTCTCACCCTATCTTTAAAGGAAAGCCCAGACACCCTGCGGAGGAAACTCATTTCAGCCACTTGTATTCGCGATCTCGTTCTTTCGGTCACTACCCATAGCTCATGACCATAGGTGAGGGTAGGAACATAGATCGACTGGTAAATTGAGAGCTTCGCCTTGTGGATCAGCTCCTTTTTCACCACAACAGACCGATGCAGAGCCCGTATTACTGCGGATGCCGCACCGATCCGCCTGTCGATCTCACGCTCCATTCTTCCCTCACTCGTGAACAAGACCCCGAGATACTTGAACTCCTCCACTTGGGGCAGAATCTCGCTACCAACCCTGAGAGGGCACTCCACCCTTTTCCGGCTGAGGACCATGGTCTCGGATTTGGAGGTGCTGATTCCCATCCCAGCCGCTTCACACTCGGCTGCAAACCGATCCAGAGAGAGTTGAAGATCACTGCCTGATGAAGCAAACAGGACAACATCATCTGCAAAAAGCAGTGACCCAATCCTGAGTCCACCAAACCGGACCCCCTCAACGCCCTGGCTGCGCCTAGAAATTCTGTCCATAAAAGTTATGAACAGAATCTGTGACAAAGGGCAGCCCTGGCGGAGTCCAACTCTCACTGGAAACGGGTTCAACTTACTGCCGGCAATGCGGACCAAGCTCTGGCACCGATCGTACAGGGACCGAACAGCCCTTATCAGGGGGTCCGGTACCCCATACTCTCGGAGTACCCCCCACAGGATTCCCCGAGGGACACGGTCGAATGCCTTTTCCAAGTCCACAAAACACATGTAGACTGGTTGGGCAAACTCCCATGCACCCTCTAGGACCCTGCTAAGGGTGTAGAGCTGGTCCACTGTTCCGCGACCAGGACGAAAACCACACTGTTCCTCCTGAATCCGAGGCTCGACTATCCAACGGACCCTCCTCTCCAGGACCCCCGGACAGACTTTTCCAGGGAGGCTGAAGAGTGTGATCCCTCTGTAGTTGGAACACACCCTCCGGTCCCCTTTCTTAAAGAGGGGGACCACCACCCCGGTCTGCCAATCCAGAGGCACTGTCCCTGATGTCCATGCGATGTTGCAGAGGCGTGTCAACCAAGACAGTCCTACAACATCCAGAGCCTTGAGGAACTCCGGGCGTATCTCATCCACCCCCGGGGCCCTGCCACCAAGGAGTTTTTTGACCACCTCGGTGACCTCAGTCCCAGAGATGGGGGAGTCCACCTCTGAGTCCCCAGGCTCTGCTTCCATATAGGAAGGCATGTTAGTGGGATTGAGGAGGTCTTCGAAGTACTCAGCCCACCGACCCACAATGTCCCGAGTCGAGGTCAGCAGCACACCATCACCACCATATACAGTGTTGACACTGCACTGCTTCCCCCTCCTGAGACGCCGGACGGTGGACCAGAATCTCCTCAAAGCCGTCCGAAAGTCGTTCTCCATGGCTTCCCCAAACTCCTCCCACGCCCGAGTTTTTGCCTCAGCAATCACCAAAGCCGCATTCCGCTTGGCCTGCCGGTACCTATCAGCTGTCTCCAGAGTCCCACAGGACAAAAGGGTCCTGTAGGACTCCTTCTTCAGCTTGACAGCATCCCTCACCGCCGGTGTCCACCAACGGGTTCGGGGATTGCCGCCACGACAGGCACCGACCACCTTACTGCCACAGCTCTGGTCAGCCGCCTCAACAATAGAGGCACGGAACATGGCCCATTCGGACTCAATGTCCCCCACCTCCCTCGGGATGTGGTCGAAGTTCTGCCGGAGGTGGGAGTTGAAGCTACTTCTGACAGGGGGCTCTGCCAGACCTTCCCAGCAGACCCTCACAACACGTTTGGGCCTACCAGGCCTGACCGGCATCCTCCCCCACCATCGAAGCCAACTCACCACCAGGTGGTGATCAGTTGACAGCTCCACCCCTCTCTTCACCCGAGTGTCCAAGACATGTGGCCGCAAGTCCGATGACACGACCACAAAGTCTATTATCGAACTGAGGCCTAGGGTGTCCTGGTGCCAAGTGCACATATGAACACCCCTATGCTTGAACACGGTGTTCGTTACGGACAATCCGTGACGAGCACAGAAGTCCAATAACAAAACACCGCTCGGGTTCAGATCGGGGGTGCCATTCCTCCCAATCACACCCTTCCAGGTCTCACTGTCATTGCCCACGTGAGCATTGAAGTCTCCCAGCAGAACGAGGGAGTCCCCAGAAGGTATGCCCTCTAGCACCCCCCTCCAGGGACTCCAAAAAGGGTGGGTACTCCGAACTGCTGTTCGGTGCATACACACAAACAACAGTTAGGACCCATCCCCCCACCTGAAGGCGGAGGGGGGCTACCTTCTCATCTACCAGGGTAAACCCCAATGAACAGGCTCCAAGTCGGGGGGCAATAAGTATACCCACACCCGCTCGGCGCCTCTCACCGGGGGCAACTCCAGAGTGGTACAGAGTCCAGCCCTTCTCAAGGAGATTGGTTCCAGAGTCCAAGGTGTGCGTCGAGGTGAGTCCGACTATATCTAGCCGGAACCTCTCAACCTCGCGCACTAGCTCAGGCTCCTTCCCCTTCAGAGAGGTGACATTCCACGTCCCAAGAGCCAGCTTCTGTAGCCGAGTATCGGACTGCCAAGGTCCCTGCCTTCGGCCACCACCCAAATCAGACTGCACCAGACCTCCTTGGCCCCTCTCATAGGTGGTGAGCCCATGAGAAGGGGGACCCATGTTGCCTCTTCGGGCTATGCCCGGCCGAGCCCCATGGGTGCAGGCCCGGCCACCAGGCACTCGCCATCGAGCCCCACCTCCAGGCCTGGCTCCAGAGGGGGGCCCCGGTGACCAAGGGAAAACGCCGTCCAAAGTTTTCTTTCATCATAGGAGGTTTGAACCGCTCTTTGTCTCATCCCTCACCTAGGACCAGTTTGCCTTGGGTGACCCTACCAGGGGCATAAAGCCCCGGACAACAGAGCTCCTAGGATCATTGGGACACGCAAACCCCTCCACCATGATAAGGTGGCAGTTAAAGGAGGGGTGGACGAGAAGCCTTGGCTTGCAATTTCTATTCCAGTTCATCCCAAAGGTGTTTGATGGGGTTGAGGTCAGGGCAGTGTGTGGGCCAGTCAAGGTTCTCTACACCAAACTCTTCCAACCATGTCTTTATGGACCTTGCTTCGTGCACTGGGGCACAATCATGCTGGTATAGAAAAGGGCCTTCCCCAAACTGTTTCCAAAATGTTGGAAGCATAGCATTGTCCAAAATGTCTTGGTATGCTCAAGCATTGACATTGCTGTTCACTGGAAGTAAGGGGCCTAGCCCAAAACCTGAAAAACAGCCATTATCCCTCCTCCACCAAACTTCACAGTTGGCACAAACCAGTCAGGCAGGTAACATTCTCCCGGCATCCGCCAAACCCAGACTCACCCATTTGACTGCCAAACAAAGAAGCATGATTCGTCACTCCATAGATCACGTTTTCACCACTTCATCCTTAGTGATATGAGGCTTGCATGCAGCTGCTCAGCCATGGAAACCCATTCCATGAAGCTCCAGCTGCACATTTTTTTTGCTTACATTAATGGCAGTGGAAGTTTGGAACTCTTCAGCTATGGAATTAGCAGAGCATTGGCGACTTTTACACAAACTGCACCTTAGCAGTCATTGACCTCACTGTGTGACTTTATGTGGTCTTCCGCTTCTTGGTTGAGTTGCTGTTGTTCCTAAACGCATACCACTTACAGCTGACCGTGGAATATCTAGCAGGGATGAAATTTCACAAACCGTCTTATTGCAAGGGTTGCATCTTATCACAGTACCACGCTTGAAGTCACTGAGCTCTTCAGAACATTCCAATGTGTTTCACAATGTTTGTAAATGGAGACTGCATGGCTAGGTGCTTGATTTTATAAACCAGTGGCAATGGGTCTCATTGAAACACCTGAATTTAATAATTAAGAGGTGTGTCCCAATACTTTGTTCATATAATATATTATTGAAAAGGTTGCACACATAACATATACCATTTTGACAATGATAAAACTAAAATAAAACTTGTAAATAAGATTTATGAAATCTTAAAGCAGTAATTTTCAGCTTAATCAAAGAGATTCATTGTGCCTTTAGTGCAGCTAATATCTTGTTTTTGGGCACATTATATATCTTAAACTTTTACTTTCAGTTTTTACACTCAGTCTACAAATTTAGAATTATCATTTGCTGTTCATTAAAACTTTTTAAAGACATGTTACTATTTATCAGTCTTTTTTTCCTCATCAGAGGCCCAAAAGTAACTCGCACATACCGGGCCAATCGAGAGCCATCAATTAACATAACATACATGGGGAAAAAAAAAACTGTGCTACCTAGAGGAAATGTACAGATATTGAGAAGATACACAAACTCTAAAAATCAGTGTCAGAAGTTCAAACCAGGTGCCAGGAGCTGCAGCTCTAATTCCTGCACTGGATCTTACTCAGACTCAGTCTGGAATCATCAATTTACCTAACCTATACATCTTTATAGGAATTAGCTATTAATTTAAAATCTTGCATTTCTGGTGTGTTGCATTAAAGAAATACGGCATTTGAAAATATTTTATTTAATAAAAGACTTTTAACATCAGGGTTATGGAGTTAAAGTTTTAGTAGTGATGTCATATTTATCTAAATTTGAGAATATTACAGTATCTTGAGCAAAACTCATGCAGGCATAGGGAACATGTGCAAATGCCATAAATAGTGTAGGCTGAACCTGTTGTAGTGTGTGGATGATACTATGTAGCTGGACAAGTGAACAATGATACTGTGCCTGACATGGTTTTGTATTGATACAGTGTTACAGACAGACAGATTGCCATGGGACAGTTGTGACAAACAGAAGTCAGCACATTTAAAAGTGGGAAACACACAAAAAAGGCAAATACAACTTATTGTTGTTGTTTAACACACAAGGTTATAATCATACAGTATGAAGCATAAGGAGCACTGGAGAATCTGTAAAATCAAGGAACTAGAGCAGAAAAGCACATCAAGACTAGTGAGTATAATAGTAACAACTTTCTTAATATTTCCTAATAAGCTAAGCACTTAAAGTTCATAATAAGCTGGTAGATAAAACCATAAAGTCTGGTTTTGCACTAAATGACTAAAAAACAAAGTGATTATAATAAAAACTGAAATTTAAAAGATTATTCTCTATTAGAGAAGATATCAGCAGTCTTCTGTAATTTGTTATTAACCTATTCATCAAGACAACTGGCAACACAATAACAGCAATTAAACCCTGATTTAAGGAAGTATATTCATCTATTTATTCAAAACAAAGATTTTGAAAGATTTAAAAAATGGAACCAAGACATATCATTAAAAACATGTTAATAAAAATTTGTCTCAGCAATTAGTTGCAACAAAACCATGCAGTCATAGGCATGCACAAGAATATTTTATGTTACTTTAGATTGTTTTTAAAAATAACACCACAATTTTCCTGTTTGCACTGAAGTCAGGTGGGCTGGGTAATTATCAGGTGGTTTAAGTTTTTTAAAACTTGATTCAATAAACATTTGATCACAACATGGAAAGTTAAATATTTAATTCTTAATGGTATAAAGATTTTGAATGGTCACTGTCATCACATCTTCATCTTTGGATGGAATATCTAAACAACAAAAAACAGCTTACCCACTAAACACTTAGTAATATAAATAATGCTAGTTTTTTTGGTAAATAAAATCTGAATGTGCATATTTGTTACTCATATATGATTTTCCCCAAAAAAAGATTGTGAAATCTGAGTCCTAGGCCTACTTTGGTACCATTTAGATGGGTTTCTCTTTCCTGATACACTGGATTTCTCTTCATAGCTACAAAGACATGTAGGTTAGGTTAACTGATGATTCTAAATTGACCCTACATGAGTAAGTCTCTGGGAGTGTGTGATTGTGGCCTGTAATGTATTGTGGCTTGGTTTAACTGAGCTTTTCATGGCTGCTTTGAGCCCTGTTTCTTTTTACTATCGTTTAATTTTCTCATACTGTATAATGAATGGGCGGAACGGTGGTGCAGTGGTAGCGCTGCTGCCTCGCAGTAAGGAGACCTGGGTTCGCTTCCCAGGTCCTCCCTGCGTAGAGTTTTCATGTTCTCCCCGTGTCTGCGTGGGTTTCCTCCAGGTGCTCCGGTTTTCTCCCACAGTCCAAACACATGCAGGTGAGGTGTATTGGCGATCCTAAATTGTCCCTAGTGTGTGCTTGGTGTGTGGGTGTGTCCTGCGGTGGACTGGCACCTTGCCCGGAATTTGTTCCTGCCTTGCACTCTGTGTTGACTGGGATTAGCACCCGTGACCCTGTGTTAGGATATAGCGGGTTGGAAAATGGATGTATGGATGGATGTATAATGAATCATGTTCTTTATTTTCTTCATATGGCAAAAATTTTGTTTTTACTAACAATCTCACAAAGGCATCAGAAAGCCTCTTCATTTTACTGACTTTAATACTGCAAGCCACAAATATTCTTCATCCTGTCTCATCACAGTGATAAGAAGACTACAGTCACTACACTTGATTGGTTATTTGGATCAGTACATTTTACATATTGCTAAATTTTAATGCAAAAAAAAAGTCAAAGTGAATTAGAAACAGTGTTCATTGTGACTTAGAAACATCAGTTTCTAACAAGAAAGAACACAGAAGAACATTAAAGAACCTAGAATAAAACTGTCATTTTTCCTAATAATGTACAGTGTACCAAAACACGTTATTGTTTCTAGACCTACAATTTATTTAGCTCCTTGATTTGAACGTACTTACTGGATTTGTGTTTTTACAGCAGCTGCTCCACACCATGTCTCTGTCCTATTGGTCAGAAGTATATGAATCCATTTTTAAAGTCCACTGCAAATGGTTTTTGTCACATGTGTCTCAGAATTCCAGGAGGTCATAAGTGCTGAATGATCAATCAGCAGGGTCTAGTGGGTGCTGTTGAAAGAAAACAAATGATTAAAGGAAGGTGTGTGATGTCATAATGATGGCCTCTACATACAGAAATGAAGGTGCTGAAAACGAGTTAGAACAGTGAGTTTTAGGTAAATTTATATAACCAAAGCAAAATGGAATAGAAACTGATTTTTAAAACTAGGGTTGAGGAATAAAATCAAGTCAAGATAAGTAGGTCACAATATGATAACATTGCAGTTCTTTCAATGTTTTGCAGTATTTTATATATGCAGTTCAATTATGTAATTTATTGTAATTCACTGTTTCTTTTATTTGTCTAAAGTAAAAGTGCCTGTTCATCCTAATTAAATCTTTATCAAATTGGAATTCAAGTATCTCAGTCTTAATGTGGTGATGGTTGAAAATGCTGTTAAGTTACATATCAACCATCAGTATATTACCTTGACATAGCCCTGTCTTGTTAGATCAATTTTTACATTTGTAAAATGTATATTTGTTATCTGATTATGTGATTTTTATTCAGTAATGCCTGTGAATTGCTTGTTTCATATCAGTTTCTTTCCTTCATACAGTATAACATTATGAAAAACAAAATGAAAAAATAAATACATAATAATAATTTAATACTTGAATATCTATAGCCATGCTAATGTTTAGCCATCAACAACAACAACAAAAAACCAAAGTAAAATTACTCACAAAGTACTTTTTCACTCACATAAGAAAAAGAGTTCACTGTAATATTTAAGAAACTTTGGGTGCAACCTGTTTTGATCTGCAAGTACCAATACAGACTATAAAAATTCATTAAAGTATAAACAACAAAACACAATACTTATCGTTAGTTATCAATAAGATACTTTATGCTTAAGAGAAATACTAAAATATCAGGTATTGTTTTTTACTCCTAGCTCTACTAAATGGTACTGTATGCAATAAGGTTTGACTGTCTGAATATCTTTTGGAACACAATTACAATCTGAAGAGCTCTGGTTTAAGATTGAACTCAGTTTAGACAGTTTGTATTAAATGCATTGCTAAATCATATCAAGTATTTAATATAAAGATTTGATATGTATTATCACAGTTTCAATCTATCCATAAAACAGATTAAAGGCAGTAATTAAAATCAGAAGAACAGAGATTTTTTAAGGGTAATCCAAAAAAAGAGTAGTGAGGTAAAGCAATGGATCTAAACAAAAGAAATTAAACTTTGATAACTTACAGGACCTGGTAAAACTTGAGACTGATAAATAAAAAAACAGTAAAGTCCTGAAATTATTCATTAAATTATTTTGTTTAACAATTAGTCTTCTCTCACAAACACTTTCCTTTATATAAGAAAAGCTTGGGTGCTTTCTGGCCTTAAATAAGATGGCCATCATGATTGTAGCAGTGTGCAGCCTCATAACAACTAACTTTGTCAAAATGGCAACAACTGATGATAAAGGTCAAATTTACCAAAATTAAATGAACGCAAAACACAACCTTTATTTGTTGAATCTCAACAATGTATTCACATAAATGTAAATGAATTTACATAAATTGTAACAAGCTACATTATTTTGATACATTTAAACATAAAGCATCACTTAAACTTGTTTGGCACACATTTGCTAGCTCCCAATTGATTTTAGACAATAACAACATAGCTGTGGACAAACAAATTCCTGGTTTGATGTGCATATATTACCATTTGTAAAGTGAAATAGATAAATTATTCTTTCAACAAATTTTAGCAGTTTCGCCAAAATGCAGCTACTGTGCCAGTTAGAAAGAGACTTAATGTTCTTAAATGTCTTGTGTGCCTATCACATTCAACTATTTGTCTCTTTCTACAAGGTAGATACCATATTGCCATATATGTTAATGTAATATCAATTTCACAACCCATGGGGATGGTTCTTTGGCATGTCTGATACCGCACCAGAGAATATGAGGCTTTCACTGCATGACACTCATACAACAGGCAGCTAGTGGAAATGAATGAGTGACTTTTGCAACAGCACTTAACAGGAGCCAGTGTTAGAAACCAAATGATTAATTAAAATAAAAACAGGTTTATTCCACAAAGGTAGGCACAAAATCAAAAAAGGTAAACCTCATAAGCCCGACAAAAACAGAAGTCAGAACAAAAAAACTACTACATACTGAAAAATTAATGAGATCAAAGCATAGTAAACACAATTAGAACTAACATGAACAAAGCATTTTTTAAATTATTGAACCTTTGATAAGGTGATTATCCTGATTAAATTTATTTAATTTATTTATATGGCTGTCTGTTAAGTAAGGCTTCCAAAGGACCAAGCTATAAAGGTGGGGTAAAAGACATGATGAGTTTATTGAAGGATGTTGTTGATATCAGGTAGCATGTGAAAGGTGGATAAAATGGTAAAGTTAAAGGACAAGTCTGATACCAGTTCAATGATGCTTTCATGAACTAAATACATTTTGCAAGGAATCAACATTCATACATATCCTCACATATTCAATAATATGTCATATATGTAATTATTAATGTGCAATGACATTGTATGGTTAGCACATTAAAAGAACTGTGTGGAGTTTTTACATTTGCCAATGTTTATACTTTCACATCCCAAAGATGTGTGCACCAAGGTAACTGGCAACTGTAAAATGACCAGCTGTGAGTCAGTATGCAGTATCCATGAGTGTGCCCTGTGTCTGGGACTGGCATTCTGTTCAAGGTTGGCTCCTGTCTTGTACCTAATACTGCCAAGATACACTCTGGCTTCCTATAATGGCTGTATCTAGATTGACTGAACTAAAACTAACCAGCTCTTCATTTTGTTTGTCGCGGGAATGTAAGGCAGCTGTCTTCGCCTTCTTTTTCCATCTCCACAGTCGTATGCTGTGACGTGTCTGTAGGTAACGGAACACACACTCCCCATCATGCGCCTCTCTTTTGTGAAAAGTAATAAAGGCAGCTTCCTGATGTACTAAACCACGGTAAAAATTATATACGATACGAAAATTTCTACTGCACACCATTGATCTTGACAGTATTTTGTCAAAAGTAATCCAAATTTTAAACTACAGAGATAAATAAAGGCTTTCCAGTACAAAGAAGCCTCATTTGCATTGAAAATGTATATACAGTATATTTCAAACAATGATCACAACTCATACTCAAACATGACAAAAATAGTTCTTAATGTCCACTGTGGGGAATCACTGCTGTACCATTACCCAGATGATTTTAGATAAAATATTATACATATGTTTTTACTATGGTCAAAGACGACAAGTGTCTATTCTAGAGGAGTATTTTTGTTTTAAGACTTAAAACCAGCAGATGACAGGGTATTAATGGGGTAGGCAAAAGAGTAGTGAAATAAAAGATACTGGTCTGAACGTAAGATTTATTTTTTTATTTTTAATGCTGTTAGGTAAAAAGGACAGTCAAATTGGCAAAGCCAAAAGTTCTGTTAACTAAGTACCCCTTTCCCCAATTACAACAACATTTTCAAATTATTGCTCTTTTTTATCACCAAGGAGTCAAAAGTATTTAACATTCATACAGCTGAGTGTTGCTATCCTGAATAGCCACTAGATGATAAAATATGCCACACACTTGTTACGGGTAAGGGGAGTCATTAAAATTAACAACATGACAACATACATGAATGAAACACAGAAATTGGCAGCAACCATTGCATTGTATTTGTATATTTGGGATTAACTCAAGACTGTTCAACTCACACCCATACACCCATATACATTTAGTGGTACTGAGCTGATTTAGAGACACTTAATAACAAAATTTGCTAACTATTAATAATGGCTAGTTTTTCTTAGTATACAAAGTGACCTTTTTATAGGCTATGGCCAATGTCAGGTTGTCCAACTTTTCCTCAAAATGAAAATGAACATATTAAACTGAAAGATGTTCAAAAAACAAATATTGCTCTATGAAATTTAGGGTGCTGGACAATTCTAAGCACTTTGAGAAAAAAATCTTGTAAAAACACTAAAAATAAATATTCTATGTGATTGACAAAATGTTCTGTGGAAAATATAAACACTTGATACCTATAAACGAAAACCTGATTTTTAATTTAGGACACTTCCCTGGTCCTTGTTCTCTTTGCCTATTTATTTTGTTGCTTTTTGTTTTTGATTATTTTGTCATTTTTCTTTGTTAACGTTTTTGTAAAATTCTGTAATATTGTTTATATTGTGTTTCATGTCTTCTGCATTATTAAGCACTGAAATTCTGTTGTGTTCTTTCAGCTAGCAGTGCTTAAATTTCCTCTCTCCCTTATTGGGATTTATAAGACTGGGTCTCTTCCAGAGTATCATATCTGTTTTTGAGTTTTTGTGCCCCAGCTTTACAAGGGGATACAAAAAAAAAAGTTTCATGTGGAATTAAGGGCAAACAGTAGGTATATACTGTTCTTTATGAATTTAAAAAAGGCACTATCAGTTTTTAAGTAAGGCAAGCAGCAGTAAAATAAAGCAAAATTTATGTTCAGAAATGTGAGGAGGGTTAAAAAAAAACGCAAAAGTAAAACAAACCCAAACTCATTGCAGGCAAAAATTGTAACTTCCGTCAACATTATTATTGCTACCAATACACACAACAAATTTTTGTTTTGCATCCAGAAATTTGGATGAAGTGCACAGTGCATTGTCATCTTAAAAAATGTTGTGACCAAGAAATTGTACATTGTCACTTCTGGTGACCATGTGGTAGAAATGCCATGCCATCACCAACAATGAATGACCTCAGCCAGAAAAGAAAAAAAAATGATGATGACCGTAACTCACAGGGGAATGGAAGCGTCATAAATAATGATGGCTTAATTTCAAATACATTGTGGTGGTGTACAGAGACAAAATCATTAAAATTGTGTCACTGTCAAAATACTTATGGACCTGACTGTAAATCTGATATTGAGTAGTCTATGGAAATGAGAAATATCAGAACAGCTTAATGTAACTTTTGCTTCCTTTCACACATGCACAACACAATTCATAGGGGGTGTACATATTATTACATACTGATTTTTAGAGTGTTGAGTGTAATGCTAGTTGACAACCTATACTTTAAATAAATAACATGGCCTAATTTGATTCCACTTTGCGGTTTCACTTTGTCTTTTGATAATTACAAATAAAAGTATGCGTAATCTAAACTCAAACCTTTTTTATCTCACACATCTCTCTACAAAAATACTTAAAAATAAATAACTTAAAAAACATGGATTTGTTAGTTTTTGCAATTTGGAGTATGGTCACATTTTTTGTTTGGGATTAGAATAACATGTTTCACACTACATTTTGGTGTCATGTTGTTGACCCTTCCCTCATACATCAAATGGTGAAAATCTTAGCGACTCCATCAGAGAATAAGCACATCTGGACTAGAACCATTTGAATTTTAGTTAAGGCTTTTTCTTGAAATGTTCTTGATCTCACTATTGTTTAAACTTTGTTTAGACCCTCCTCAGACTAGTTCTTGACTCGATCTTGACCTGTTGAGGCCCTGGACTTGTCATGAACCCTGAAAGGTCATCCTGACTATACCACTGGCCCTAACAAAACTTACTACTATGACTGTATACTCGTTAAATTACTGTACCCCATATTGTATGCTCATTTCTAGGACTGTGACCCTCCCACAGTGGAGGCCGTGTGTGTCTTAGTATCGTAGGTCATCTGCTAATAACAGTCCTACCCAAGGAAAATCTGCAAGAAAACAGGCAAAGAATAATGTAAACATAAGAATCTCATGACTTTTTAACTAAAGGTTGTCAAAATATTTTATGAATCAGTGATACAATAACCAGCTCCTGGAAGTGGTGTCCACTGTTGGCCAGGTATCTCATGGACCACTCAAATGTAGCATGAAGATGTTGTGTGATGTCTCTATGTGAAGTTAATTAAATAGATAGGGAACTGCAGAGTGACTTACGGAACCTCCCTTTCAAATGGAGGAGTGAACTTGTGCATGGGTCTCTAGAATCTAAACTCGTGCTGATATGAATGTCTGAATGCTGATCAATACCTGATACACAGGTAAATGTAATATTCACTGTGTATATGCCTCTCCTCGAGCCGCCACCATATCGCGGTGGAGGGGTTTGTGTGTCCCAATGATCCTAGGAGCTCTCCTGTCGGGGGCTTTATGCCCCTGGTAGGGTCACCCAAGGCAAACTGGTCCTAGGCGAGGGAGGTGACAAAGAGCGGTTCAGAAAACCTCCTATGATGCATACAAACCTTGGATGGCATTTTTCCTCACCTGGACGTGGGTCACCGGGGCCACCCCTCTGGAGCCTGGCCCTGCACCCATGGGGCTCGGCCGGGCACAGCCCGAAGAGGCAACGTGGGTCCCCCTTCCCATGGGCTCACCACCCATAGGAGGGGCCAAGGAGGTTGGGCGCAGTGCGAGTCGGGTTGTGGCCGAAGGCGGGGGACCTTGGTGGTCCAATCCTCGGCTACAGAAGCTGGCTCTTGGGACGTGGAATGTCACCTCTCTGAAGGGGAAGGAGCCTGAGCTAGTGCGCGAGGTTGAGAGGTTCCGGCTAGATATAGTGGGGCTCACCTCGACGCACAGCGTGGACTCTGGAACCAGTCTCCTTGAGAGGGGCTGGACTCTCTACCACTCTGGAGTTGGCCCTAGTGAGAGGCGCCGAGCGGGTGTGGGCATACTTATTGCCCCCCGACTTGAAGCCTGTCCATTGGGGTTCACCCCGGTAGATAAGAGGGTAGCCTCCCTCAACCTTCGGATGGGGGGACGAGTCCTAACAGTTGTTTGCGCGTATGCGCCAAACAGCAGTTCGGAGTACCCACCCTTTGTGGAGTCCCTGGAGGGGGTGTTAAAGGGCGCACTAGCAGGGGACTCCCTCGTTCTGCTGGGGGACTTCAATGCTCATGTGGGCAATAACAGTGAGACCTGGAAGGGCGTGATTGGGAGGAATGGCCCCCCCCGATCTGAACCCAAGTGGTGTTTTGTTAATGGAGTTCTGTGCTCATCACAGATTGTCCATAACGAACACCGTGTTCAGGCATAGGGGTGTCCTTTTGTGCACCTGGCACCAGTACACCTTAGGCCTCAGTTCGATGATCGATTTTGTGGTCGTGTCATCGGACTTGTGGCCACATGTCCTGGACACACCTGGTAGTGAGTTGGCTTCATTGATGGGTGAGGATGCCAGTCAGGCCTGGTAGGCCCAAACGTATTGTGAGGGTCTGCTGGGAACGTCTGGCAGAGTCCCCTGTCAGAAGTAGCTTCAACTTCCACCTCCGGAAGAACTTCGACCATGTCCTGAGGGAGGTGGGGGACATTGAGCATGAATGGCCTATGTTCCGTGTCTCTATTGTTGAGGCGGCTGACCGGAGCTGTGGCCGTAAGGTGGTCGGTGCCTGTCATGGCAGCAATTCCCGAACCCGTTGGTGGACACCGGCAGTGAGGGATGCTGTCAAGCTGAAGAAGGAGTCCTACAGGACCCTTTTGTCCTGTGGGACTCCAGAGGCAGCTAACAAGTACCGGCAGGCCAAGCGGAATGCAGCTTCAGTGATTGCTGAGGCAAAAACTTGGGTGTGGGAGGAGTTTGGGGAGGCCATGGAGAACGACTTCTGGACGGCTTCGAGGAGATTCTGGTCCACCATCCTGCATCTCAGGAGGGGGAAGCAGTGCAGTGTCAACACTGTATATGGTGGGGATGGTGCACTGCTGACCTCGATTCGGGACGTTGTGGGTCGGTGGGGGGAGTACTTCGAAGACCTCAATCCCACTAACATGTCTTCCAATGAGGAAGCACAGCCTGGGAACTCAGAGGTGGGCTCCCCCATCTCTGGACTGAATTCACCGAGGTGGTCAAAAAACTCCTTGGTGGCAGGGCCCTGGGGGTGGATGAGATACACCCGGAGTTCCTCAAGGCTTTGGATGTTGTAGGACTGTTTTGGTTGACACGCTTCTGCAACATTGCATGGACATCGGGGACAGTGCCTCTGGATTGGCAGACCGGGGTGGTGGTCCCCCTCTTTAAGAAGGGGGGCCGGAGGGTGTGTTTCAACTACAGAGGGATCACACTCCTCAGCCTCCCTGGAAAAGTCTATTTGGAGGTCCTGGAGAGGAGGATCCGTCAGATAGTCGAATCTTCGATTCAGGAGGAACAGTATGGTTTTCATCCTAGTATTGGAACAGTGGACCAGCTCTACACCCTTGGCAGAGTCCTGAAGGGTGCATGGGAGTTTGCCCAACCAGTCTAGATGTGTTTTGTGGACTTGGAAAAGGCATTCGACCGTGTCCCTCTGGGAATCCTGTGGGTGTGCTCCGGGAGTATGGGGTACCGGACCCCCTGATAAGGGCTGTTCAGTCCCTATACAACCAGTGTCAAAGCTTGGCCCGCATTGCCGGCAGTAAGTCGAACCCGTTTCCAGTGAGAGTTGGACTCCGCCAGGGCTGCCCTTTGTCACCGATTCTGTTCATAACTTTTATGGACAGAATTTCTAGGCGCAGCCAGGGCATTGAGGGGGACCGGTTTGGTGGGCTCAGGATTGGGTCACTGCTTTTTGCAGATGATGTTGTCCTGTTTGCTTCTTCAGGTCGTGATCTTCAACTCTCTCTGGATCGGTTCACAGGTGAGTGTGAAGCAGCTGAGATGGGAATCAGCACCTCCAAATCCGAGACAATGGTTCTCAGCCGGAAAAGGGTGGAATGCCCACTCAGGATTGGGAGCGAGACCCTGCCCCAAGTGGAGGAGTTCAAGTATCTTGGGGTCTTGTTTACGAGTAAGGGAAAAATAGAACGGGAGATCAACAGGCAGATTGGTGCGGCATCCGCAGTGATGTGGGCTCTGCATCGGTCTGTCGTGGTGAAAAAAGAGCTGAGCCGAAAGGCAAAGCTCTCAATTTACCAGTCGATCTACGTTCCTACCCTCACCTATGGTCATGAGCTATGGGTAGTAACCGAAAGAACGAGATTGTGAATACAAGTGGCTGAAATGAGTTTCCTCCGCAGGGTGTCTGGGCCTTCCCTTAAAGATAGGGTGAGAAGCTCAGTCATCCGGGAGAAGCTCAGAGTAGAGCCACTGCTCCTCCGCCTCGAGAGGAGTCAGATGAGGTGGCTCGGGCATCTGATCAGGATGCCTCCTGGACGCCTCCCTGGTGAGGTGTTCTGGGCACATCTAACCGGGAGGAGCCCCCGGGGAAGACCCAGGACACGCTGGAGAAGATTATGTCTCTCAACTGGCCTGGGAACGCCTCGGAATTTCCCCAGAAGAGCTAGTAGAAGTGGATAGGGAGAGGGAAGTCTGGGCATCTCTGCTCAAGCTGCTGCCCCCGCGACCCGATCTCGGATAAGCGGAAGAGAATGGATGGATGGATGGATGGATGGATGGATGGATGGACATATACCGATGGCATCAAAAAAAAACATAGAAGATGTTCTGTTTCAAGTTTTTTTTTTATTTGAAGTGGAGCTGCAGCAACTTTACAAAGAAAAAAATTAACATGTCAAAACCATTTGTAATTGGTCAAATATGTTACACACAGATGAATGTCTTGTGGTGATGCTAGAAGCTAGAACAAAGTCTTAGCCAGTCCATCCAATTCAGTATCATGTAGGGTACAGCATAAGGCAAGAACTGTCTCACTTTTTTATTAAGTGGGGCCATTGAATGTACTATTGTATAGTAATGATCATCAAGTGGTTCAACATTATTTATCAGATACCTTTATCCAAAGAAACATACAAAAAATAATCAATATACATGAAATGTTTGAGTGATTGGTAGATAAACACAAAATGTAGCAAATGAGAAAAAAACAAAAAATAGATCATGAAATCTAAATACTGTATTTTCTCATAAGACTACAATTGATGAAAAAACAGTAGTCCAATAGAACAGCTTTTGGTTGACAATTGATACTTTCAGTAAAACATCTAACAGCTAATCCAGGAGGTAGACAGAAAAAAACGTTCCTTGTCACATTTTTACAAGAGCTGCTTTGTTCACACACATTTTTCAAGCACATCTACTTCCGGTTTTTTACTTTTTGCCCCAAAAAGTATAATATCAGATCAAGTACTGTACTATCAAAACTCCATGTACCAATGAAAAAAGGTACAAACAATTAACTAAAAGATTCTTTTAAAAATGTTCTTAAAAATATAAATACAATGCAGAAGATCAGACTAACTCCTAAATCCGGTGCAGGTACCCCCTCAGAGACTGAAATTTTGTGGCAAGGATTACAAGTCTAAGTTTTGGCAAGGTAACAGTGGTTGATAACATATAGTCATTAAAGCTAAAAGACTGGATATTGTAAGATTGTCTTGATTAACATGCCTCATTAATATAGGTTGAAATGCAGAGACAATGCCTCACCATTTTCTGACCTGGGTAGTAGCCCAATCTGTATAAACAGTGAGCTCAAAAAGACTTGTTTTTTGAGAAATCACTATTCAGTCGCCCTAGAAAAGTCTATGCTGGGGTTTTGAAAAAAATACTTTGGCTGGTAGCGGAACACTCAGATCCAGGATGAGCAAGGTGGATTGTGCCTTGGTTATGGAAGTGTGGCAGAATCCACATTTTGTACCAGTGGTTAGCGAAAAGTAGTGCTTTAAGAGTATAGGGTTTTGGGGCTGCAGCTGTTTTGGCATTTAATCCTGTATGCACACAGCAGGACACACATTCATATGCTTTACAAAAACTTAATTCCATATAAAGTGGGTGTGGAATACGGCAAAGGACATGTTGTTCCTCTTCTATTGTTTGTGATTTTCACAAGCTGAAACTTGGAAAACCTTTATTTTTAGGACCTGTGGGTTTTAGAAAGTGTTCTCTCCTTGCTCTTATTGTGATTGTTGATGCCTGTCTGGAATTAAGTATGATGTGGTTGTGATGAGAATTGTCACTTTTAAATTTCAGATCATGCTCCTTCCCAAAAGAAGAAGGGGAAAAAGTAGAGTTCAAGGACCATGTTTTGTGTGCTCACAACAATGAATACCAAAACAATGCAAATAAATGCAGTACTGTGGGTGTTGTACTTAACTTTGGTGATTAAGTAGAAGCTAAATCTACAAAAAGGCTTTCAATTTACTTAAAAATCTATTTATACAGTATTCTCATTAAAAGAATGAGGTTGTGAATACAAACTAAGAAAATGGTTTACCCCCACATGTTTGCTGGGCTCAGTCCCCTATATAAGGTGAAGGGTTTAGCAATACGGGAACATACAACAGTATATATTTTCCAGGAATAAAAGAAGTCAGCCTATGCATAAAACTCAATGGGGCAGAGACCCAATAGTAGATTCCAAAACATGTTAGAAACATTATATTTCTCATAGCTTGTACATGGGTTTTCATCTGTTTGTGACATAAAGTTCCTTACTGGAACTGAATTAACAAAGTTTGTTTCTTGTCCATGTGATGCAATTTAGAATTCTCCATGTGACCTCTCTCATTGCACTTATCATGTTATCATAGTGACGACATAAATATGGCAGTGACAGCACTATGTGTTACCCCCCGGTGGATAAAAACCGATCTCAAGAATCATTTGTGTTAGCTTATTTTTCATGCAGGCCCTAGCATTATTATTGTGTTCTGAATTATGACGTTCATTTTGCCTTCAACTCCTGATTACTGTCTTGCCCTGTGATTCCTGGTGGCCTGGCTACGTTTGATCACTTCGTTTTGACCCTTTGCTTTCCCTGATTACGTCTTTGTTTTATGATTCATCTCCTGGGGCCTCATGTATAAACGGTGCGTACGCACAAAAATGTTGCGTACTCTCGTTTCCATGATCAAATCACGATATATAAAACCTAAACTTGGTGTAAAGCCATGCACATTTTCACTCCAGCTAAATGCTTGGTGTACACAAGTTCTCCGCTCGGTTTTGCAAACTGGCGGCACCAAGCATCGAAGCAGTGCTTTTGTTCCAGTGTGGTTTCAATTTCTTTTTTAGATCCACATCCCTGACGCGGCTTTATCAAATTCACTGAAATTAACCTCATATTGTTTATTAGTTTAAGGCATCTGATTGTAATTAACCTGTAGCAATATAATGGTCCACAGAATGGCCAAACTATTCCAAATATCATAGCTGCTTTAGCGTTGTTACTCTCACTGCACCTTCTTCTTCTTCTTTCAGCTGCTCCCGTTAGGGGTTGCCACAGCAGATCATCTTTTTCCATATTACTCTCACTGCACCACTCAGACTATTTATTCCACTGTATCTGAGTGTGGAATCACAGCTCTACAGCAGCTGATCGGAAAGAGAATTATCGGTATACAGCATCAAGCACACGCTGCCTCAGCCATACTGCCTATTCCAACTTCTCTAATACAGCAAACGCTTCAGAGCCTTTCCTGTACTGACCTCACGGTTCAGAAACAGTTTCATCCCAAGAACTATAAACGCAATCAATCAGTCCATCAAGTGCTCCTTGTAGAATGGTTTGTACTTGTAAGTACAATTACCTCACTGTAAACTTGCAATACAGTTATAATATTGCACAACCTGAACCACTTTAGTGCATATTTACATATGATTACAATATCATTTTTAAGATGAAATGCAGCAAAATATGTTTTCAATATTATACAGATAAAACTTTAACTTCACTTAAATAATCTATATTGTTAATAATTAAATGTTAGGACACGGTGTCGCAGCGCTAGCAAGGAGCTGGCGCTCCGTTCACGGATTGCTCCTGCCTCACACTGTATTCTTGCTGGGGCTGGCGCGACACTGGAAGAATAGATGGATAGAATAATTAAACATGTACTACGAAGATATTTCAATGTTCTTTAAATGTTTTGAAGAATTGCCATTCTCAGCTTACAGATGCCTTTACATCTACTACAGAGCTGATTGTGTGGCAATTGGCTATTTGGAGAAAGAAAAGGAAGGACAGGAATTGGGGGTTAGTACATTTGAAAGAGACAGTACTGCTGCAATAAATTATTTCATTGAAGTTCGCGCATGGCGCAGCAAGCATCTTGCATGAGGCAGGAACAATCTCTGGATGAGGTGCCAGCTCGTCACTATCACTGCACCATCGTGTTCCCATGTTTAATACATGCTTTAATTCCTATCATCATGAAAATGATATCAAGTATACATCTCAGTATTTCAATTATTCAGAGAGCTGTAATATCACAAATGTAATGGATTCTGTGTCCTGTCGGAGGAAGAGAAAGCCCGTTTAAGAATCACGTAGTGATTCACACACATAGAGCACATAGTAGAACACATACAAACCAAAGTGTTTAACATGCTACATTGGTACAATGAGATCTGAGAAACTAATAAATTAAACAATTTTAAGATGAAGTTTATGATGTTCTACTTTAATGACAAAATAAACTGTGATTAAAGTGGAAATTTCGAGATTAAAGTTGACATTTCAAGCTTTTTTCCCACTGTGTCCCTATTTTTTTTCTTTTCTCTGTACCCCAATAAGCTTTGGCGACTTTGATATCTGACAGCTTCCTTTTTATTTCGGGCACTGTGCGACTTTGTGAACTTGAGCTTTCAAGTTTCTCCGACACTCTATGTCACTTGATCAACTTCCTTTTGTTGTTTATACCACTGTTTAAACCAACAAATAGTACGTTTTTCCTTGCCTTCACTTGGTATTTGCTGAAATTCTTCTATTCCCTCCCGTGCTTTTGCCATTGCCTTTTCAAAGAACGCTGAGCTTAAGAGCTATTTATATTGATTTGCATATTCAAAGAGGCATAATTCTGGGAGGAGTTTGGGGAGTGGCAGCAGGCGCCTGCATGTGCGTACTTTTCACGCTGACCGGGATTTATGTAGCGGAAGAACTTGGAAGTTCGCGACTGCACAGATTTATGCATCTGCGATTTTTTTGTGCATACGAACATTTCCGCTTTTGTCCATACACCATCTTATAGCGTGAATTCTATGCACGGCGTTATGCATGAGGCCCCTGATCTTTTGACACTCGCAATAATCCTCAGAAACATACTGTGTCTCACAACAGTCTGGGAGTGCTTTGGAATTCCCCATAAGGAGCAGTAGACTACTGGTTTAATTATGGAGGTCTGGTCTGTCATTCTCACCCCAAGAAGGAAAAGCAAACCCCAAATGAGATGAAGTGTAAATTATGGGTGATAAATTAAATGTACATATTTGAGATCATAAATCTACCTCTTGCACATACTATCTTTTTCAATTATGTGGTTATGAAAAGCCAGGGACCATTATGGCAGCACTGAATGAAAAGCATAAAGCAATCCTGGGTGCAATACCAGTCCATAGTAGAACATGCTCAGGCACACACACACTAACAAATTAAACTTAAGAAATGCTAATTAACCCTTGACCTGACTATTTAATCCCTTGACATTGGGATGTGTAAAAAAGGAATATGCAAAGGAAAGCCAAATAAGCCATATAAGCACAGTGAGAGTAAATACTAACAGTGACCAGCTTGAATATAAAACACAGGTCTCTTGACCTTTCAGACCTTTATGAAAAACATATATACACATGACAGAGAAAAACATACATTTTCAGTACATCAAAGCAATACTGTTTTCCACCTTTTAAAATCATTGCAGACTACTACTGCTTTGAATAATAACTTGACAAACCTAAATTAGCATTCTCTAACCTATTCACCTAATACAATTTCTGAAAAGTATCAATAAAATTCCAAAACGCGACATTTTTCATAATAAATTCTGTACAAAGACTCTCACAACCTCAAGAATAAAACTTCATTACTAGTTACAAATAAAAGTCCAATAATTTTTTGTAAAGTATAATAACTGTCATTTACAGTATTTGGTCAGAGACATTCACATCAGTGGCCTGCTGTAGGTCATTTTGTAGGGCTCTAGCAGTGCTCATCTTGTTCCACCTTGCCCAAAGGAGCAGATACCGGTCCTGCTGATGGGTTAAGACCTTCTACGGCCCTGTCTAGATCTCCTAGAGTAACTGCCTGTCTCCTGGAATCGCCTCTGTGCCCTTGAGACTGTGGTGGGAGACACAGCAAACCTTCTGGCAATGGCACATATTGATGTGCTATCCTGGAGATGTTGGACTACCTGTGCAACCTCTGTAGGGTCCAGGTATCGCTTCATGCAACCAGTAGTGACACTGACCTAGCCAAATGCAAAACTAGTGATGAGGAGGGAAAAATGTCAGTGACCTCCACCTGTTAAACCATTCCTGTTTTGGGGGTCGTCTCACTGTTGCCCCTCTAGTGCACCTGTTGTTAATTTCATTAACACCAATGCAGCTGAAACTGATTAACAACCCCCTCTGCTACTTAACTGACCAGATCAATAGCCCAGAAGTTTCACTGCCTAGATGCTATACTCTCATTAAAAAGTGTTCCTTTAATTTTTTTGGAAAATAATTCCAAGAAAAGCTGGGCATGTCAAAGGCCACGAGGCTCCAGTGCAGTCAGAAGAACTTGGAGATGCTCTGTGAAGACCAAGTGAATTTCTTTCATCGTTTGGGGACTGGAGATGAGACCTGGGTCTATTACAGAGATCCTGAGACCAAAATGGAGTAAATGCAGTGGAAGTACAAGTCATCCCAAAATTCAAGAAAAACAAATCTGTAGCCAAAGTCATGGCAACTATCATCTGGGATACTGAAGGACTTTTGCTTCTGGAATTCATGTCACACAAGACAACCATAATCAGGGAGAATTACAGCAACACAATGATTGCTTTGCGGGAGTCAATCAAGGAGAAAAGACAAGTAAAACTCATACCAGGCGTGCTGCTTCTTCACAACAATGCACCTTTTCACATGTCACATCACTCACAAGCTGCCTTCCGAGGATGTAGGTTTCCATCAGCTAAGCCATCCACCCAACAGTCCTGACCTGGCTCCCACAGATTATTTCCTGAAATCTCTCCGTGGACAGAGGATTTCAAATAATGAAGACATCAAGGCAGCTGTGCTGTCCTGGTTTGAAGGTCAAACAAAAGATTTTTTTTCAAAGGGGTTAAAGTAATTGCAGGAAATGTATGGAGCTATCAGCTATACTGAAAAATAGAGCTAACATTTTTTGAAAACTCTTTTTTTTCCTACTGAGGTAGATAAATTATCAAATGCCCTCATACATACACACACACACACACACACACACACACATATATATATATTGTCACACACATGCGTTTGGGAGACAACTTGAGGACATTTAGTTGTAATTATGCTCGAGCAGAGGGTTGGCACTGTTGCCTAATGCTTCTCCTCTTGTTGCTAAAAATCGGATGACCATCAGTCCTCATGACACCACTTCTGGGTTGTTGTCTCCAGGACCCGCCCCTTCCAGTCTGGTATCTCTGGTGCCCTGTCTAGGGTTTGTTCCTGCCTTGCACCATATGCTAGCTGGGATTGGCTACAGCACCCCCTGTGACGCCTGGGCGGGATTAAGTGGGTTAGAAAATGACATATGTGGAATTATAACGTAGCAATGAATGGAGGGAAATTATATGTTGTAAACTGGGGAAGTAAAAAAAAAATAAATGTAAAATGAAAAAATATCATCAACTTCTTTTTTAAAGGTACAGTGGGTAGATTATATTTACTGCAAATTGAATGAAGAAAAAGCAAAGAAAAACTACACATTAAAAAACAACACAATATTTTTTAATTGCTCTGTTCTACAAACGTTTTTAAATTGCTTTGTTTTTTACTATTAATTTAATTTTTGTGTTAACGTTTGTAAATGTTGCATGATTTGTAATTAACTATCTATTAATACATTATAGTTGTAAATAAGTGCAAGATCTCTGAGTCCATATTATAATGCAATTTGAATGTCTGAAAACTTTAATTCTGTTTTCCTCCCACATTACACACATGCATGTATGAAGGTCAGAATTGCCTTGTGCCTAATGCTACTGTGATAAGGACTAAACAGGTTAGAAAATACATCTTTGAATCATTTTATTAACAATAAGGCCTGATACACATTAGGAGGGACTACCCAACATACCTCTCTATTTACTATCCAAGTGACATTCTTAGCATGTAGGTTATGGAAGCACACTGCAACTTAATCAAAAGAGGAAAATACAATACTATACCATTTTCTAAGCCCACTTAATCCTGAGCAGGATTGTGGTGGGTGCTGTAGCTTATCCCAGCAAGCATAAAGCACAAAGCATGAACAAACCCCTGGATTGGGCACAAGTCCATTGCAGGGTGAACATGCACACTAGGGCCAATTTAACATTACCAGTCCACCAAACCTGCATGTATTTGGATGGTGGGAGGAAATTGGAGCACCTGGAACTCTGGTCTCCTTACTATAAGGTAGCAGTACTACCACTATGCTACAACTGGGCCACCATGCTGCCCCAGTCAAAAGAGATCTGCGAAAATCCCTGAAAACTTTTTCTTGAGGTCTGTCAGTCTACAAAGGGTTTCAAAGCCATCGCTAAGGCTCTAAATAAAAAAAAAACAAACATATTTAGAATGATACACAGCAAGCCAAGAATGTAGCCAGCCATTTCAACAGTAGCCTTTCTGTCAACATCCCTCAACATATCTAAGATCATCAATTGTGAATCCAGCTTCAAAAAGATATACTAACACTCTCAAACCTGCTTAATAAAATTCATATTTATGTGGGTCATACGCCTATCAGCATTTGTGGCAAGGAAAGAACCAACCCTGGATGGGACACCAGTCCATTGACGTTTCCAGGCATATAAGGTCAATTTGTAAACACCAATAAAAATAACCAGAGTACCCACAGGAAAGCCCACACAGAAATTTTGCATAATCCATACAAACAATGAACAAACATGAGATTCAAACTCAGAATTATGGATCTGTGAGGCAGTAATACAAACCACTATGGCAGCCTTTAGAAAAACAATAGGTAAAAATGAAGTGTGTGGAAATACAGGAATTTGGCAAGCAGATTCACTTAAAACAGCACGTTATTAGTGAGTCCCTCAAATGTGGGAAAATGTACCCAAATGATCCTCAGTATCTCTATAGCAATGTTCAGTTAAAAATGTAGCTGAACTTGAACTGGTTCACGTGGGTGTGGTGATGAATGGATGTATGTTACCTGTTTACTCTGGGTCCATTTGATCGAATACTGCATTTTACTTAAAGATCAGATAATATTCATTGTGAAAAAAGTACAAAAATGCACAAGATTGAGCAAAGGGCAAATTAATTTTCAAAATTTTCATTGCTTAGTCAGTTAGGCTGATTGTATGCTTTGTCCACATTAGGGTTGACAGAAAGAAGCTATGACGATACTAAGGTTTATCCTTATATTAGTTATAATGAATAGCTTGACAAGATTACAGTACAGTTAATATGAAGCATTTCTGAATTATTGTGATTTATAATCTAAAACTCAGTTATTTAGCACCTACTAACGTAAAAGATGGTATCCATTGGAAGCAATATTGTAACAGGGATGCAGCATCCAGTGTTAGGTTACAATGTGGTTACACTTTGTGTCATTGCAGAATTTATTGCGGCCTAATATCCTTGCCCCCAAAACTGAAGTGTTCATGATTAAAATATCAACTACTGCAGTAAATATCATCAACAGAAGTAGGAAGTGTGACCATAAAACTTCACTTCTTAAGTTTTTATATTGCTGCCAATTTAAAGCTAATTCCAAGTTTTACTATTTACCATGCAAAGCTGTCAATTATTTTGTTCCTCTTTAATCTAAACAAATTTATTAAAGTATACATTCAAGTGTTTTTACTACAATCACAAAAAAAAAAACAGGAGTTCTTTTACCTCTGTAGAAAACTCCCACCATGGCAGAATTTACAACTATCAGCTACACTGAACTGCCTTCTAGGGGATACCTTTTAAGTTTCTGCATTGAAATCAAGGTTAAACATCCACTGCAATAACACAACCTTCTGTGGATTAGACCATTCACAATGCAAAAATGTATGTTACTCATTTTTCTAAAATAAACTTGTAAAACATTATGATACTCAGCTGTTATTAACAATTATTATATTTTCCTGTTAAAATTGTATCTTGTCCTCTTTAATCAGTCTACTGTTCCTGGGCATTGTGGAGTGAAGTGGCAGAGCAATTGAGAAGCTTGGGCACTGACAGTGACAGAGTAAGTATCAAACCATCTTATGATCTCAGCCCAGTTGTCTACACAATCATGTGCCATGCTAAAGTGTAAGTGCCCCTTTAGGAAGAGAGCAGTCAGTAGGTCTGCATCAATCAGTTTGACTTTGTTAAATAAAAAAGTAATTGCAACAACATTGCTGAGTTTTTAACTTTCCTTCTTTCACTGCAAAACTGCCTAGATCTTCTGGTAGCTTAATTTCTTAGATTCTTACATTTTGTTTATTTCACTATATTCCAAAATGTCATCTTTGACCGGACAGTTTGCTTCATTATTCTATCACTGTATATTTAAAAAGACAACTATACTTATATGCATGTAAATGTGGCATACTTTGGAACTTTACTGTAAATTTTATAATCTGTAAATGTATTTAGGTGCACCATCTTGCGAGAGAACTTTAAAATAAACAAAAATGCATATTCAATCATGAACGTCTGCCTTATTCTGATGATTTTTTTCATTCAATGTGAATTAAATGAAATGTTTTAAATGCAAATATAATCTTTTGGGAATCATGTTTATCAATTCATGTTCTACTTTTTCGTTCTCGGTTTTTTTTTTTTGCAATCAAAATGTAAAATAGATCAACTATGAAGCATGTTTAAAATAATGAAGGTACAATTTCACACATATCTCTGACCCTCAATTGTATTAATCAGGTTAAAGAATGTTACAGATTTAATATAAGGTGGTGCTTTCTGTGATGGTCTGCTTCAATTGCCATAACCGTTCTCCCCACTGCCAAGTCCACACTAACCAACACATTCTTGCTGGTCCTGTGGCCTTACCTAAGTTTTCGCTACACATAATATTGTATTTGCCCTGGGGTGTCGCATTTCGGGGGCGCGGTTCATCCAGTCCGTTTCCTCGGTTGCAAAACAGCAGGAATGCGCAAAAAGTACACACATGAACATACAGACATAAGACAACTATGACAATCTGTGCAAACTCGCGTCATGTCGCGCCCAGTCCTTGCACACCCACAGAAACACAAACAACAGTAAACTTACGGAAGTTACTAGGAACCCAAGGTGCAGCAACTTGCTTTTTCTAGTGCAACGTTCTTCGTTCGAGGTTCGGGCACGACTTATCCTCTTCCATCTATAAACCACACGTGCTACACAAGATTATTTAAAATGAATTACTCAAAAGGCCTCGCTTCCCCAAAGAGAGGCGTCCTTAGTCTCCCGGGGCAACGGCGCCACGAGACCAGCTGTACAGTTTGGCGCGTGGGCTTTAACGCGGCGGCAGCAGCGGCGCGCGCGACAAGGCGGGACGCTTGCTTTTTCCGTTTAGAGTTCGGGAGGAGGGAGGGTGCTTTACTCCTCGCCGGAATGATGATGCGCCAGTGTAATTTTACAAATAATATCGAGTTTCACAAAGCAGTCTAGCAAAAGTCCTGTTTGCCTGTTCAGAACTATCCGGAAGTTGAACTTGCGAACTGCCAGCCAGTCGAAGAGCTGATAAATAACTAAAAAAAAGGTGGAAGATCCTCCTCAGTTAAACGTTTTCTCAGGCTGATATTTTCGCTTGGCACCTTGGTAGCTTCAGTAAATAATTGCTCATAATGCATTAACACAGTTTCGATTTTGTAGTGCTTGCCACATATGATTTGTTAAAAATCCGGAGATATTTTTATTGGGTTCATTACAAGTTCATAGGCTGTGAAAATAAATGACGTTCAAACGTGAAATTAAAATATTACGCTGTTTTGAAAATGATTATAGAAATTATTAATATCATCTTTCTGAATTCTATTACATTTTATAGTTCCTTTAATATCTCAATTAGATTTTTTTAACATAGAAGATATTTCGTAGGTTTCATTTACATTTCTGGTAAGCATTTCAGATTTCTGAAAATCACTTTAATATACAGAATGATTCGTTTGTTAGTTCTTTTTCATATAATCAACACTGTTAATACTATATTAACAATTTCGTTTAAAGAAAAGCATTTCCAAGCCCAATTAGTCCAATTCGGGGTTTCGGGAGGGCACAACCGACTGACAGCGCTGGGTGCAAGGCACACACTAGCCCAAGACTGAGTAACAGTGCATCACTGGGCCCACACATGCAAACATCCAATACAGGGCCAATACAGAATCAACTGACACAACCTGTACATCCTTTTGGATTTCAGCAGAAAACTGAAGTACCTAAAGGAAAACCCACATATATATCTGGAGAACTTGCAAACTATACACAGACAATGACCAGACAGAGGATTTTAACCCAGAACATCATATCTTTGAGACAGCAGTGCTAACCTCTTTACCACCCTAAACTGAGTTCAGATAGATTTAATTTCAGTTTATAAAGGTTTTTAGTATATTTCCTATAGAACATACATTTCTAGAATTTGCTTCCAGCAAGTTTGTCCTATTAAATATCACTAATGGTTTATTTCACAAAGTTGCAAGGGGATACAAACAAACACTTTTCCTCAATAACTTTTGTTATGCTAAAAATTTTCTCCTTTCTTATCCTTTAGGAGGATTTCTTTCTAAATGCCTGTTCTGTTGTAGATATACTTTTATTCGGATTAAATCCAAATTCATTTTAAACAAAAAGTGCAAATGATTTATAAACCAATATATTTGCAAAATTTTAAAATGCTACCTAAATAATCTGTATACAGCTGAATATTTTTTTTCCTTTTTGAACTTTTTACACTTGTAACTCTGAGTTACTGTTGTCTTTGTTTTAAATTAATTTTTAGTGTTTAAGACTACCATGTAAAATATTTGAGAGGTGCATATAGCCTATGGTCCATATCAAGACCTATATTTTGTCCATGTGTTGTTACTATGCAGTTTCACCATCACATCTAGGTGATGTTTACCAATGGACAGACCCTGATCATCAATACTGTATATGTACAATTATGCTATGCTCTGTGCAGATAAAGCAAGAAAGAAAAGTATCAATTTGTAATTTCTTCAAGATACTGAAGTCTTGTGGAACTGACAAAGATTATCAATATCATAGTCTATTACGAGTCAGTAACAAGATTGGACTTTTTTTTTTAATCCATAGTTCACATTGTTTAAAATTATTGTCATAATACCTTACAGTACAATTAAAAGTATTTGTTCTTAGTCTCTCTGCAAAAAAATAAAACATGAATTGACAATACAGTTAAATAGTAATTAAGTCTAGCATAAACAGATCAATAGACAAAGCAATGGTAAAAACCACAGTAGTAAACACGTAACAGTATCAAATTCAAAATATAAATTTGAATAGTAAACATTCAACATATACCAAACAAAGCAAAGTAACAACTAGTCAATACAAGTTACTAAACTGCGTAATAATGAGTATTGATATTAATTGTTAGTGCTGATGCTTAAACAGTGGAATTGTGGTCTCATATAAAGCAGACGACTGTATGTGAGTTAAAATGTTAATGGCCCAGAAGTAAAAGGCCTTTGTGTGTCACGTGGTACAGCCGATATGGGAATAAACCTTTTTTTTTTTGCTAAATCATGTGGGATATGACATAGTGGAACATTTTGAATGTTCTTGTAAATGCCCTATATGACTAGGAGAGTAGCCCCGGTGTACCACCTTAGGGCTTAGTGGTCTGACACAGTATGAATGCTAGAACAGATGAAATAGATAGTCAATGTGTATTCTGTTTCTGGATGTTATTTTTTTAAACAAAGATGCTGAATGGTGAAAATGACTGTTTAAAGTGAATTGAAGATGGGGAGGCAGTTTTGCTCAAGTTATTCATTTTGCTCTTAAATAATAATCCTATAACCACCAAGCAGCTTTACCCAAAGTTTCCAGTGCTGGCAAGAACATATGAAAACAAAATTTGCAAGAACAGAACAATGATCCTAAAACACCATGTCAATTCCTATACCCCTACAGTTTTAAAAAAATTAGTAGTATATGATGTTGTAAAAAGTGCTAAATTTCATCCGGACTAGTAGGTAACTGCAATTGAATAAATGTTTTATAACATATTTTTAAAAATTGGTTTTACTAAGCTAACACATGTATCCATGATGAACAATTTTAATGTAACGGGTAGGACTGACATTATTTCTTGTTTCATAATGTTAATATCTATCGTGTTTCCTTGTAATCTCCATCTCCTATGGCTGAAAAGACCTCTTCTATTGTTGCTGTTATCCCTTAATTCTCAGGACAACAATAATTCAAGTATCTCTTTTCTACACTTTTTGTAACACAGTTATTTCCTCCTCATCATATAAACTTCAATATTTATTACATATTCATTGCATTTTGTAGTTTGATCATATATGTCCTAGATTTGTATCTTACAGAATCAAATACAGTATATATATAAATACTATACTGAGCATACAATTTGTCAAATGTACTAAAATTAATTTCATTGTAAAGTGTAAATTCCAGAGTAGCCTATCTTCACATTGATTCTGTGGATGAGTATAAAATACTCTACTCTGTTCAAAATTCAATTTTTTTTACAGGGAATGGTGATCTGATATTAGAAGGTCATCTGTCTATGAGAATGGCACAAAGACTGACTACCATTGTCTTCTTTCCTCATGTGTAATTATACTCCATCCTTTCCTCCAATGCAGTGTTGTATTTAATTTGCACACACTCTTGCAAATTGCCAGAAACTTTCACAAGTTGGCCTCTTTTCTTGTCTCATTATTAAAAATAATTAGTAAAACAACAAGAATCAAAAGAGAAGACACCTGTTTGGACACGTCTGATTTGAACTGATAGGAAGCAAGTTTTAATTACATGGATAACATCAGAGTGAGATGCTGGAGGGAATAAAAAGGTGAAAATGAAGAGGAGTAAGCTGTATTTATTCTCACACTCTTTATTAGTGCAAATCCGGCTGAAAGTTGACGGCAAACTTTTCTCATATGTTTTTGTTTGCATGATTTCTAAACTTCTTATTATTTTCTCCACAGTTATGAAAAATGCTTCAAATATTTTCTGAAGGGCGCTTACAATTGGCAATTAAAACATATATATTTAATTAATAATAAATTGATTTCACATATTGTCAAAAGCATTATTCATTTCCATTTTAGACTGTCTCTAATAAAAGAGCACTTTTAAATTGCATTTTACATTTAATTTTGTCAAATTGGTGAATATGTATTTTAAAAAGAGGGAGGAACTTAGGGTAACGTACAAGAGTGGAGAAAGGTGCACACAAGTAGATTATATCCTATGAAGGATGGTCAATAGGAGATTGAAGACTGCAAAGTGGTGGCATAGGAAAGTGTAGTTAGGCAGAATAGGATGGTGGACTTTAGGATGACATTGGAGATCAAGAAGAGGAGACTGAGGGCAGCGCCAAGGATCAAATGGTGAAAGTTGAAAAAGGAAGACTGCCAGGCTGAGTTCAGGGAGGAGGTAAGACAGGCATTGGGTGGCAGTGAAGAGTTACTAGATAGCTGGGAACTACATCAGAAGTAGTAAGAGTGACAGCAAGAAGGGTGCTTGGCGTGACATCTGGACAGAGAAAGGAGGAAAAGGGAACCTGGTAATGGAATGGTGAAGTACAAGAATGTATACAGATGAAGAGGTTGGCAAAGAAAAAGTGGGATAGTCAGAGAGGTGCAGAAGTAGACAAGAGTACAAGGAGATAATGCGTAAGGTGAAGAGAGGGGTGGCAAAGGCTAAAGAAAAGGCTTATGATGAGTTGTAGGAGAGGTTGGACACTTAAGGAGGGAGAAAATGACCTGTGCTGATTGGCTAGACAGAGGGACCGAGCTGAGAAAGATGTGCAGCAGATTAAGGTGATAAAGGATAAAGACAGAAATGTACTCACAAGCGAGAAGAGTGTTTTGAGCAGATGGAAAGAGTACTTTGAGAGGCTGATGAATGAAGAGAATAAGAGAGGGAGAAGGTTATATGATGTTGTGATAGTGAATCAGCATCAGATTAGCAAGGAGGAAGTAAGGACAGCTATGAAGAGGAAGAAGAATGGAAAGGCCGTTGGTCCAGATGACATATCTATGGAAGCATGGAGGTGTTTAGGAGAGATGGCAGTGGAGTTTTTAACCAGATCGTTTAATGGAATCGTGGAAAGTGAGAGGAAGCCTGAGAAGTGGTGAAGAAGTGTACTGGGACCAATTTTTAAGAATAAGGGGGATGTGCAGAGCTGTAGTAACTACAGGGGGATAAAATTGATGAGCCACAGCATGAAGTTATGGGAAAGTGTAGTGAAACCTAGATTAAGAAGGGAGGTGATGATTAGTGAGCAGCAGCAGTATGCTTTCATGCCAGGAAAGATCACCACAGATCTGATGTTTGTTCTGAGGGTGAGAAGTATAGAGGAGGAAAGAAGGAGATGCATTGCGTCTTTGTGGACCATAAGAAAGCATAAGACAGCGTAGACAAACTGTGGTATTGTATGAAGAATTCAGGAGTGGCGGAGAAGTATGTAAGAGTTGTACAGTATATGTCCAAGGAAAGTGTGACAGTGGTGAGATCTGCGGTAGGTTTGATGGATGCATTCAATTTGGAGGTGGGATTACATCAGGGATCAACTCTGAGCCCTATCTTATTTGCAATGGTGATGGACAGGTTGACAGATGAGATTAGACAGGAGTCCCCGTGGACTTTGATGTTTACTAATAACGTTGTGATCTAGCAAGATTAGGGAGCAGGTTGAGAAGATCCTGAACAGGTGGAGATAAACTCTAGAGAGGACTGAAGGTCAGTAGGAACAAGACAGAATACATGTGTGTAAATGAGAGGGAGGTCAGTGGAATGATGAGGATGCAGGGAGTATAGTTGGCGAAGGTAAATGAGTTTAAATGCTTGAGATCAACAGTACAGAGTCACAGGGATTGTGGAAGACAGGGGGAAAAGAGAGTGCAGGGTGGAGTGGAATGGGTGGAGAAGTGTGTCAGGAGTAATTTGTGACAGACAGGTATCAGCAAGAGTGAAGGGGTAGGTCTACAGGATGGTAGTGAGACTAGCTATATTATATGGGTTGGAGATGATGGCACTGACCAAAAAACAGGATACAGAGCTGGAGGTGACAGAGTTAAAGATGTTAAGATTTGCATTGGGTGTAACGAGGACGGACAGGATTAGAAATGAGTACATTAGAGGCTCGGCTCACATTGGATGGTTTGGAGACAAAGCCAGAGAGGCAAGATTGCATTGGTTTGGACACAGGCAGAGGAGAGATGCTGGGTATATTGGGAAAAGGATGCTAAGGATGGAACTGCCAGGCAAGAGGAAAAGAGGAAGACCTAAGAGAAGGTTTATGGATGTGTTGAGAGAGGTCATGCAAGTGTTGGGTGTAGCAAAGTAAGATGGAGAGGACAGGAAGAATTGGAAAAAGATGATCCGCTATGGCAGCCCTTAATGAGAGTAGCAGAAAGAAAAAGAAGAAGTTTAATTTTGTACAATTGGCTATGTGTGCTGGCTGGCCGTTGGATCTAAAGTGAAAACCCATATGCCTTTACAGATGTTTCTAGTGGAATTGTCTGCATTTAAGGAGGTCTTTTCAGGCCTAAAAATGTAATGCATTTTCTGAAACTATTTATTATAGTTCAGGAGCACTGCTGACTAGAGCCCATCATGCAACATTGGATTCAAGATAGTCATTAATCCGGGTTCCCTAGGGTACCACTACACTGCATGATACACTCATTCTTACACCTACACTCATAAGAATTTATGGTTTACATTTAAGCTAACCTGTACATCTCTTAGACGGGGCATGAAATCAGAGTAATTGGAAGAAACATCCCTTGCAAACACAGGAAGAAAGTAGATTCTTTGCTGACATTGCTGGATCAGGATTTAAGTTAGAACTCTGGAACCATGAGGCAGCAGTCTAACCACCATAGCACTAAGCTCCTGCAGATGTAAATGTTGCTCTAGTTTAGTTTTTACTTTCTATCATAAATTTAAGCATATTTACTTGGAATTGACAATATCATATGACTAAAACAATATAGAACACTTTATTTTGAGATGCTTTCATGTCCATTTTACGACACTGTCTTATTGTGACTCTAGATTAATAACATATTTATTATTTTGTTATATGTAATATTGAATATTTAATGGGTTGTGTGACTGTTCAAGTAAAAATACTGAAAACAACATATCCCAGACTTATTGAAAAAACAAGATGAAACTTGAATTTTGTTTAAATTCCCAGCTTTACATCTTGGTTAAATAAAATAAGCAAAACTAACTGACAGTAGTTACATCAAATTTAGACAGACTTGAATCGTCATTGTACGAGGTGGTATCTCATGGGAGCCTCATGTAGAAAATACAGAAAACCGTGATGGCTCATGATTAGCATCTTGAAGTTAATGTCTTTTTCTTTCTTTCTTTCTTTCTTTCTTTCTTTCTTTCTTTCTTTCTTTCTTTCTTTCTTTCTTTCTTTCTTTCTTTCTGTCATCAACTGATTCCCCTCATCCTTTGTCCTTTTAATACATTATATTGACTACACTCTGTTTTATAATATATGTAAATGTTAATTAATGATACCACATACAATAACATTTCTTATTTAATTCACTGCACTTAAAGAATCTATAATTATATGGTTACAATGAATTATTTACACATTTAATCCTCATCTTGAAAAACGTGCTAAATAGCGATCAGAGATATCATAACAGTTTGTACAGTTTTTCATAACACTACACAGCAACACAAGTGCCAAATGGTTTACCCATTAATGTTTACTTCACAAGTAATGACATTGTCACAGTGGTTGGGCCTGCTGCCTCACAACTCTAAGCAATTGAGTTGAATCCTGTCCAGTTCACTGTGTGTGTGCATGATCTCCACATGTTTTTCTCTCTATGGATATTTAAGTTTTTCATCATGCGCCCAATAGACATACGAGTCAGCTTTACTAACAACTAAAATCTGAGAACTAGGATGTTCATGAATGCTCCTGATGTCCCATTTGGATTTAGCCAATGCATGGACTTTTGCACAATGCCACCTTGTAAAGGAATACATAAAGCAAATCAAAACAAACATATATCACAAACAAGCTAAATATAAAATGAAAGATTTTACCTTTCTCACAAGGAAAGTGTGCCTAACGGCTAAGGAATTGGACAATAAAGCCACTTGCTCTATAGCTATTAACAAATTATTTAGCATGTCTAATTTAAGAGTTTGAAAGAGTAAACAATTGCATGTATATAAACAGCACCCTGGTATAGCACTCACTGGGCAATGTACAATATGAAATATAATCTGCTTGTTTGAAAATAAACTATTTAATTAGTCCAAATGAACAATATTTTTAGGAGGGCCACACTTTGCTGAAAAACACCAGCATACTTTTAACTTTATCAATAAAGAAGGTGATTTTAACAGCATTCCACATTTCAGTATGTTGCAAACGCTGTGTGTGTCTAAGCAATGTTACCTCATCTTAAATTTCATTGTTTCGTCACTGATTCAGTGAGTGTCCCTGAAGGTTTTATTCATCTATTGTTTAAACTGTGTATTTCATTACAAGACCTTGGAAAGTCTCTCCCAGACAATTTTAGATGCAAAGCAGGAGACAATTATTGATGGAACTCCTCTCTTCATATTCTTGCTGCTAATTCTGGCATTTGTACATATACAGACTTCATAACCTGAATAGCCTAAGAGTACCAACATATTAACTTTCCAAGCATTTAACTCTTGAGAAGCAGTTACCTATCATCCTTACCAAGAGTGAGTTTTTAAATAGTGTCACATCCTTGAAGGAGACCAATTTTAATCATTAACACACCTGTTCAATTACACCTTTCAATTCCCTATGCAGCTTACACCCTGAGAACATCTTTCAGCTATGATGAACATTGAGCTTAGAGCAATTAAAGACCCAGTCACTGGAGGAAGAGCAGGAGAGAATTGAATTTTCTCCTGGTGTGGTGTAAAAGCATGTTGTGCTTTGGTAGGAAACATATTGCGACAAAAATGAGTAGGGCAGAAAAACAATTTGAGAACTTGCAAACTAATTTAAAAAAACACCTTAACTTTAAAATTTTTGAATTTTTATTTGTCAATATTTTAAGTGTTTAATTATGTGACCACAAAGACAACACGATTTTCTAAAATTTAGTCTGTGGTACAGCTTTACAATATACAATAAGCATGGCATCATACGGCAGGAAATGAGTGTTTTATACATGTTATAATGCTCCTCAGTTATAAAAGACTTTTAACAAAATATGGATTCCATAAGTATAAATGCTAGACAGCCTATGCACAAAAGATGTTAGCATATTTCATGCTCTGGACAAATCCAATTATTATACCTAAACAGCAGTAAATTTCAGATGGATCTGACAAAGGACAATCTGTATCTAATTTCTGCATAGCCTTAAGTTGATAATAGAAAGTTGCTTGTGTATTTATCACTATATAATATACTGTAAATATCTTAGAAGAGGTGAAGAATAAATCACTGTTGCCATATCTTATCACAAATAGAAAAGCAAATAATTCTAGATGTTTTTCCCAGGTAACTACATTGACAATTTCTTACAGTATATTCATACCTGGTTTTTTTTTGTTTGTTATTGAAACAGAAGAAAATACTTTCTGTCTAATTAATAAATTTGTATGTTCATTGCAATTGAACATAAAAATATATACAGAACCTTCACAGGAGCACACTCTTACAAGACACATTGTACAGCAAATAAGAATACTTATTAAAAAAATCAGACTGTTTAGTTTAGTTGGTGCAGAGCATTTACATCAGAAAATATAGTTAAAGGTAAAGACTGAATAAAATGCAAAAGAGTATAGATTAGTTTTTAATATTACTTTGTCAACAAATTGAGCTTCAGGAACAGACTTAAGAAGTTGGATGGATGGATGGATGGATAAATAAACAAATAAATAAATAAATAAATAAATTAATTAATTAATATTAATAAATATGTCTATATCAACCAGATGTTTTCTCTTATCTATTCTGGTCTAATGAGAGGCTGGAAGACAAGATTTACCACCAGTCAAACTGGTGCGCCTGATCTTTGAAATACTACTCAGAACTTCATTATAATGTATTTTCAACACTTAGTGCAAGAACCCAAACATTTTAAAACTAAGACAACATATGCTGAATACTATGCATTAAAGCTTTGAAAAAGGTAGACTAGATCTCAGTACAACAGTACAAAGACAAGCTATATAGAGGGGAATAAAATATGCTTTATGCATCTCTTTGGCCTAATTTCCTTGATCAAATTGTCCAAAGAAGTACATCAAAAACAATGTAAGCTTACCTTACTTTAATACCCCCCCCCCCCAAAAAAAAAAACTTAACTTTATTGTATAGATGGAGTGTCCATGAAATATTTGTCATTATAGTAACAACTATGAAACACATTTTTATTATTTCAAAAAGATCAATTTTAAAAAGCTTTACTTCTAAGTTTAGTTTATCATTTTAGTACATGCTTCTGTGCCACAAGAACACTGTGATGAATCCAGTAGCGACATAAACCCCAAAAGTGAATACCAGATTAGACGCTGGTACATTACAAACACACATTCACTTTGAGTAAGGCAATTTAGAGTAACCACTGACCTGACAGCATGTGTGTAAAACTGAAATCAGCACAGGAAACCACAAAAATTCACTAATATCATAGAGAATACACTTCAACCTATACTGTTTTGTCGTCTTTTATAATCGACAGGTCTTTGCATTCTCAGTTGTGTCTCATGCTATATATTATTGAGTATTTTGTTTCCTGGTCAAATGAGGCTCCAGGTCACTAATGATTTCTGGAGGCTCTCTTAAGTAAACAAAAAAATTCTGCCAACAAGTAGGTTTTTTTCTGTACAAAAACGAAAGGAATGAGTTTTACTGGAAATGTGCCCTCATGAACTACATAGAATTTATTTTTAAAATAATTAGTGATAATCGCTGTAGTCTTTTAATATTTAACGAATAAACCTACGTGTCGATTTGCGTGCATAATAATAACAGGGTGGTCCGGTGACGCAGTGAAAGCGTTACTGCCTCACAGTGAGGAGACAAAGGTTGTGCCCTGGATCCTCTCTGTGTTGAGTTTGCATGTTCTGTCCATGATTGCTTGCATTTCCTCCAGGTCCTTGGATTTCCTCCCACTGTTCAAAGATATGCAGGTTAGGTGAAGTGGCGACATTAAGCTGGGTGAAACACACCCATTGTATTTCTTTGGTGTGTGTTGGGTGTGTGTTTGTGTTCGCCCTACGAAGGACTGGCACCCTGTCCAAGGTTTGCTCCTGCCTTTCCCATTTGCTTGCTGGGATAGGCTCCAGCCTCAACTACCCCGCTACCTTGGTCTGGATAAAGTGAGTTAGAAAATGATATGATAATAACCTCCTTCAATTTTTAATCTTAAGTTATTATGACTTCTTTCAAACACTTTTATTCAATTAAATTTATGCCTTTTTATTTACTTCCGAAATTCTTGTTGTCCAGGGTTCCTTGCACGTATTTTAACTCATTTATACTTTATTTATTTATTGTTGCTTATTTTATTTAATTTTATGTTTTATCTGCAGTTCTTCTATATTTGTTGCGTGGTTTACGCCGGAGCGCCATGGCAACCTCCATAGAAACTGTGCGACTCGCTTCTCCGGAGGCATTGCAACTCGCGTCGGGCATTCACTATTAACCCTATGAAGTATCAAACATGGGTGTTCAGAGATCTCTTGTCCAACAAGTGCGCCTTCTTTGGTTTAGGCAGTCTCATCGCTAATAAATAGTATCATAAAAGATATGAATAAATCAGTTTAATATTATGATTTATAGGAAAAACGCATTGGTTTGCAATAGGGAATAATTAAAGACACTAATGAATTCCTAGATTTTCTTAAGCAAAACAACATTTCAAGGATGTATTTCAAAACATAGCTTTCTGTTTACAGTTCTTACTTTAACTTAAATAAATTTTTCCATTTGGACATCTTGTCTTCACCATAAAATGACTTTAAGAACTCACTCCCTTCAAAAGTGGTCACACAGTATAATAACGCAGAAGAACTAAAGAACTATTATAGCTGTCAGTTAAACCAATTATCAGTAGATTGCTTTCGTTTTTGTATTTTGAACTTACTTTCTAAATTGTTGTATCGGTTTTAATTACATCACGATTATTCAAGTATTTAGAACACACTTGTTCAGATTAAACGTGTTTACCGCACACATTTTATGTTAATTTGAAATAGCATAAGCCCTTCATTTCGTTTAAAATAAGCAACTTCCTATTTCTAATAAAAACATAAATTATTATTTTTTCAATGTACAATATGCCTAGACGCAAGTAATAATCTTGCTCATTGCTAATCATCTTTCCTTGTTTAAATTGCTTAGCCCTGGACGGCAACGAAAAACAAAGACTTCGGGCAGAATTTTAAAAAGGTCTTATTTCAGTATTATCAATAAAAATAAGCTTATTTATTCAAATAAATCCCGCTGTGTTTTGTTTTTGAAAAGTGTGCCACGGTACACCCTTCTATATTTCAAATCAAACATTCATTGGTAATTGCACATTGTTCACTTACGATTATTCTCGACATTCCTTGAAGTTAATTTAAATTGATGGTCTCAGATTACAATTTATTCCATCTGTCTGTGGATAGACTGCCACATTGTCCTGTATTCTTTTTTATGACTCAAATTGAAGTAAACGCTGCAATAAGCGCTGTGGATATACATTTTCTCCGGCATTTATAAATATGTTCAATATTGTTTTAAAATTGTGCGTATTTATTTATATTAGCGATAATAATGTTTATTTTCCCTGAGAATTCTGTTTGTAAAGTCATATTTTTTATTTAATCGATTAAGTAAAAGAAATAGGCTCTGGCTCTCCTGTGGCACTGAATTATAATAGCGGTTTAAAAGAAAGAGGTATAATTGACGACATGCAAAATCACAATTTAATATTTAACTAAATCTCTATTCGTTTTAAAAAAATGCAAAAGAACATAAGGTAAATGTGTTTTGATCGTAGGTTATATTCCTCACATCAATAGATTAATGCTTTAAAAGAGTCAGTCAGCCGTAATATCAATGACGTAGGACGTGCATGGCATCCTCTTTAAAAGGACAAGCGGCGGCCTTTTATTGAACCTGTTACCTACCGTAATATTTAGATTTATTGAACTCCGAAAACCAAAAAGCCCAAACAACAAACGAAGATGTAATTAAATTATGAATGGGGGTTACTTATGTTGCGTATACAAGCAAGTTAATATTTCATAAATTTTGATAACATGCTTGAAAGGAAGTTTATATTTTTTTAATTAAGGATCACTTTCAATTCAGTTTAACTGCTTTTCATCAAATCAAAATTGGGTAAAACTTAATTTCATAATGAAAAATAAAACAAGTTTCGTATGACCCCTCCTTTAAATTTTAAGTTTAAAGAAATAATTTATACAGAATGACATATACAAAAATCAATTCACAATTATGAATAATTAACATTCCTAGTATATTGCATTTTAAATAATTTAAATATTATTTTGCTGTATTTGTATAGTTATAACGAAACTTTCGTTTTGTTTGTTTTACGAAGATCGAAATACATTATACTAGCAGTTAATTTTTTTAACACATATATTACAGTTAATGAAATGTGTTAATCCAAAATTAATGAATAATTAATTTTCTTTAAGAAGATGTAAAAACCAATAATAAGTTATGTGTGCAATAATACTACAGATATATCTGACGATAAGGGATAATAAGTTCCAAACCCATTGAAAACCATCGCTTAGGATACAATTCTTGAAAATCCAGAGGGCGGTCAAGAAATTAGATAAAATCGGTATGCATATGCAAGAAATTATAAGAAAACATAAACTGTACTGTTTAGGTTATTTATCATGGCTCACCGTCCTGCGTTTATACAGCAAAGTCTCGTGTTTAGTACACCTGGACATCTGTGAAGCGGAGCAAGCAGTCAAGCACACTGATTGGTGGCCGAATCAAAGACAGCACCCCCATATCTTTGACAACACCTACCTACGAAGCTTAAACCCTGCAAACTTTAAAAAAAGGGAAATGGGTTTTAAAATTTTCGCTCTTGAAACTTCAAGACTCAACAGCCTTCCTACAAAGACTTAACCAATTAGTAATCATAATTGATATTTTAACCAGAAGAGTAAAGTGCCGCTTAAAAATCGATTATTAAGAACATGGCAACTGTACTCGGTCACATTGCATTGGCTTTTCCTTTCAGTAAAACAATCATTTTCCACACAGGTAGAGCTCGAAAGAAACGTTCCTAAAATTTGTTATTAATAGTGTGTCTCTTACCCAACTCCGAATAGGATGTCAATGCAAAGCTGGTAAAATCGATATTCTGCAAGGTAAGGTGCTCTTTCGACAGCAATTATCCGTCAATTACTTCAAAATGAAAAACAAAAAGTCGAAATCTGTCTAAGTGACAAGTCATTGAGATTGTTTGCTAGTCCCTGGCGCACAGGAGCGTCGAGCTTCTGTTGCAATAAGTAATAATTACAATCTTTCCGTTTAACTCCTTCCTTACCGAGAAAAGTCAACTGTCTGAGATAACTTCATGGCATCCGTCATCGCCTACTCGGCGTGAGTAAAAGTTCAATGATTTCAGGCTCAAGACCTTCTGGAGAGGAAAAAGACAAAGGAAAAGAAACAGGGAAAAAACGATCAGATCTGTCTGAGAGAGGGCAGGGCTGCTGGGAGAGGAAGGTTTAGCGAAGGTGTTAGCCGCCTTTGGAGCGCACACAGGCGGGAAAGACCGTCTGCTCTCACTGGGGGGTCCGGGCTCCATGCCGATTGTCTCCGTTTCCGTTTTTTGGATGACACAAGCACTTTATGGTTTATTGTACAACTATTCCATCATTCTCTTAGTGTATGTGCTTTACATTAATTTAAAGTCCAACACAATTTATGGTGATGTGAAATGATAAGCCTGTGTTCAATTAATGTTAAATAATTATTACGTAGGCTACGTAATATATGCTCAGCGTATTTCTTTTAAATCATATGCCTTGCGAATAAACTCCCATCCTGTCCTTTGTTTATCCAGCCATGATTTTACTCATAGTACGCATATTTGTAGTTACAAAAATAATAATAACTAACAAAAAATTACTGAATAGACAAGCGCATTTGGAAAAGTGATTGATTTTTTTCCGAGGTCGCATGGTTTCTAATTTTGTTAGTCTTTACAGACCATTGAAGAATGCACACGCTTCTTTATATTATATTGCCGATCTTTTTGGTCTTATATATTAGTCAGCATTTTTTTTCAACATGATGATTTATTCATCGTGATTATTTGCAAGAATTTACAATGCTAAAGAGTCAACGACATGTTCAACCTGGCTTTATTAATATTTATTTATTTATTTGTAATTTTACAGATTTTAGTATATCACTCAAAATATAATTGTGGAATTTAAGTCGAGTAGTAACTTAGTTACGTAAACGAATCGACAGTCTTGAAAACGGTTCTGTAACGGCACTTTACTGGGTTGGGTGGTCCCCCATCATTGCTTGACAAAGAATCATTCCATTCTGGAAAAGGTTGTATGCATATGAAATTGTCTTTTTGGCTTTGAAAAGGGTTCCTAAACCAGAAATTTTTAATATATATAGGGTGCAGAAGGATATTACAGATTAAAACAAAAAAGAAAAAATGAACTTGTTATATACGGCGAGAAACCTGATAATGAAAATACTGATACAAATAGTTAATCTTCTATTCATGGATATTTATAGAGCCTGTTACGGATCTAAATAAATAAAGCATCTTTCTGGAACCTTCAGGTGGATGGCTCTTTTTTGTAACCAAAAATGGTTCTTCTATGGCGTTCCTCAGACGGACCACTATGCCACATTTATTTTAGTTTTGCTAAACAGAATTACATGGCTCAATTGAAAATGTGTGGGAAAACCAGCGAAACGTTTCATTAACAATTATTTTAATTTCTTATCATTAAAGTTAACCCAAAACACAAACCTTTATTTTTAGAATCTGTGTTTCAAAATATTACTTAAGTTTCCATCAGCCTTTTGATAAACAACTGCCCAATTATACCGCTATTAAGTAACGTCATCAAGCAACCAATTACACTATGGTGGTGTTTTACATAGTTATTGTCTGTTTTTCTGTTTTTCACCTGCATTGTTATCATTCTTTAATTTAATATTATTTATTGTATCAGTATGCTGCTGCTGAAGAATGTGAATTTCCCATTGGGATTAATAAAGTATCTATCTATCTATCTATCTATCTATCTATCTATCTATCTATCTATCTATCTATCTATCTATCTATCTATCTATCTATCTATCTATCTATCTATCTATCTATCTATCTATCTATCTATCTATCTAATTAACATATTACATACCCACTTGTCATCACCCAGAAAAAAAGAAACGTGCTCTTATGATGTAGGCTGTGCAATAAATAGGTTTGTCAGATTATCAGGATAAACTTCCAGAGCTTTTCATAACTATCTCCCAAAAAAGTATTTCTCCACGTGAGTGATGATGATATCGAAGCACTGAAAAAACATTTGTATTTTACTACATAAAATTATACTTCTTAATACGACACCCTACAGAAATTTAAAGGAGTTGTAATACAAATACTGTAGATATGTAAAGCCTTGAAATCTGCTGATTTGGAGTGAAAGTCAATTAAAGTTATCTGTGAAATACGTACATTAAGAATAATTTATTTTTAAATGACATTGATGAATGGATGTATAGTGAATCACGGATGTGATTCTGTTCTGTTCGGTATTGCATTTGCACATTTGCATTTTAACGGTTTTCAGAAATAACATTATTATTTCAACAATACTTCGATTTTTACACTTTTATTTAAAGTATGAATTTAAAAGTTTAAATATTGTATTACGAAATTATGTCTTGAAATGTTTCCTTTTACAGTATTTGGAAACAAACGTGATACCTTCTTAATCATTATTAGAATAAATTCTATTTTCTTAAATGGTCAAGTAACATTCTAAAATAGATTTTAAAATACAGAAAAAGGAGACAAATCACTTATAAAAAGTAATTGTAATAACTGATTTTGTGGTATTAGGCAATACAACATTCCGATTATGATACCATTGATGGCCACTACTGTAATAATCTGAGACAGATCAGATGAAAATGTGCTTGCTTTTGATTTTAAATATTAAAACATTCAGAGACATTATCGCACTGTTAAATGCCTATGTCTGGTGTACTATATATAACAAAATACACACTGCCACAGCTGCAAAATATTTTGCCTAACACTTATGGGTAATTAAATATTTGCACGAGACAAAATAAAGTTGTGCAGTAAGTAAAACATGAAAAAAAATAAGGGCAGGGTAGCACATCTTTTTAACGATACAAAACGGCAAAAAGAAACGTAAAATAATGTCAGTTTGCAATATAATTAAGTACTGTATGTCCACGCAAAAAAATCTTATTGACAGACCTTTGAAATGCACGAATATAAATATCTGCCGTTATAAGCTTTTAAAGACATTTTTGATAATTAAAGTGTATTATATGACATTTTAGATCAGATTTTCTATATATTGTAGTTGTTATTTAAAACGTACTTCCTCTTACACATTTTAGCGAATCTGACGTAGTACAAACAAGACAACTACAATTCCCAGAATGCTTCTGTTTATTGGGCGGAACTGGCGGAAGAAAATCCGGTAGCGATTGAATGGAATTATTCGTTTGTGCGCTACTTCCTTGCAGAAGATTTCAGTTGAACGGTTGGAGAAAAGGATTATACAAGGTTAGTGAATTATACAAACAAGGCAGGTAGTTTAATTTAAATGTTTTTCTTTAAAAATAAAGACTTAATTATGTGCGTTTGTATTATATTAAGAATGGCAAACGATTTTGCATGCCTCTCAATTGTCAGACACAATACCTATTGATTTTAAACATTTTTGAGCTGTTGCGTGTTTAGAAAAACGTGTCAGTATATTTGCTTCTACATATAGCAGAAGAATAACCTTTCTTCAATATAAAACAGAAAAACGAACAAAAAAACCTAGGTTTGCTGCACATTCATGCGCGTTAGTAACCTGTAGTCAAAACTAGGTCTCAATACCTAGTAGTGCGCTTTTTACAGATGTTAACCTCCGTGTATTTTGTTATGTTTACTGAATCGAAGTTGCTATCAAATAATAAAGGTGAACTCGTACTTTCAAACTTTGGAGCCAGTGGACGTGAGCGTTCTAGAATCTGTGATGTCACCTTAACGGTTCATTGTACGCCATCAACGCGTTAACAACATTTACAGTAGTTAATCTGAATCACAGTTTACAGTTTTTGAAAATATTTAAAATGTTTAATTTCACTTTCCATGTAATTGTATAATTCACCGAACTGTATAATATAGTTTTATTCAGTTCCGAATTCGCTTTAGTCCTACTCATACGTGTTACATATGTACTGTACTATTTTTATGCAATCAACTTCAGCGTGAGTGTTCATGCTTTGCAAGCAAGTAACCTTTAGACCTGTCATTACATCGGTAAAGTTCTGTATTATATTTACACCTTTTATACCCTGCGCTTGATGCTGCCGGAGTAGGCTATGACTCGGAGTGTAAAGTTAATTTCTGATCCATTCCTTTTCATCCCGTTTATCAAAAACACGCTGTTACCAGAACACCAGCAGGGTTAGGCAGAAGGCGGGAGCCAGCCTTAACAGGGCGCCAGTACATGACGGGATCGTTCACAGTAGGCAAATTCACCGTTGCTAATTGATCTAGGACATGTGTTTGGTATGAAAGGACAAAACTGAATACTGTACTGAATGCAGATTAAATCCTACGCAAACACTGGGTGAAGCCGCACTAATGTGACCTACAATTCTGTGTTAGACGGCTAGTTCAGGCAATGTTAAAACAGGTGGATTAAAAAAAAGCAGTAATAGTATGTGAACCTTTCACAGAATCCAATACCGTTGTTATGTGACTGATAAAGTTGCAGAAATCATAATTTAGTAGTCAAATTATGACACATTTTCCTTTTTCTTTCTGATCATACCTAACGTAATTTTACAATTCAGTGCTGAGTTCTCTTGCACGAGCTTAAATAAAAGAATAACTCAACCACTTTACAAGAAAATTTACTCAGCAGGAAGAATCTTTTTTTTTTTTTGGTTCTTAAATTTCAAGGATGTATGTTATGATTGGCAACATTTGTGCAAGTATCATTACAGTAATGTTTTTTTCAATTTTATAGTATTGTACGTTGTAAGGGATATCCTTAGACCTTATTGATTGTGAGTAAAGTGCACATAGCATAAAGAGACCACATTTGTAATATTCGATGCTTATAGGTGTTTTCTATATGTATATGGATGTAGTGTACAGTTTATGTATCATCATGGATGGCTCAGTATTTGCATATGGCAAGATGTAAAAAGCATATGTCTATTTCCAAGGTGTAATCTTAAAAATAACAAAACCACAGCAAAACATTAATTCTTCCTATTTCCCAAAATCTAACATACACGGCATATATGTAGATTTTGAGCATTTCCTAAAAAAAAACTGTTTAACAGAGGATTAAAATATTTATGAGCACCAGCATATGTATTGGTGCATCCTTGTGCACATTATAAAATGTGCAGGAGCCTTTAAGTCCACATTTACTTCTTTTTTTTGTTTTCCTTTTTGTAACACGGTTCAATGTCAAATCGAACTTATTGTCATGAGTATTTGGTCCAATGAAAGTTTTGGTTGCAAATTTTGCTTCTTATCAAATAAGTTACTGTATGAATAAGCTGATATGTAGGATGTTACAATGATGCACTGGGTAGCACTCCTATGCCCATTTGCTTTTCATATGGAGTTTGTTTATTTTTCCTGTATACAGTATGTGGGTTTTCCTTCTACACTCCCACAGATATGAATGTTAGGTTAACTGGTGGTTCCAAATTTGGTCCTGTGTCTATGTGTGAGTAAGCCCTGTGATGGTCTGGTACTCTGTCCAGGGCTGTTTTTTGATTTGCACTGGGTGTTCCCTGAAATAGGCTCTGGACCCAGCTGCAAACTTCAGTCAGATTGAGCAGATCTGAGAATTTCATGTCTGTTTATATGGAGGAGAATTCAGGGACATATAGGAGCCAATGCAAAACTGACAAGAAATGTCCACAATCTCAATCTTAGCACATATTTATTTATCTTGGTAAGGCGCATAGTGCACACTGTGCATTATGGTGTACCTTCTTGAGCATGATAGAGCTGTAACTACTAACTGTTATCTGTCCCTAACACAACTAACTGATCAGGGGTGTGTTTCCCAAAAATGATCAATCTTGTTGAATAACGAATGACATAGGTAAAGAGCAAATTAGTTTCTTGAGTGTTTTCCTAAGCCCTTCATCATTGTACATTTAACAAATGAGGATAAAGTGCTTCTTTGTTGGGCCTTTCCTAAGTGTCCACATCAGAAAAGCAGATTGTTGATAACAGAAGCATCAATCCCGCATACTTTAGTTGTCAGATATATATTATATAGTGACACCAGTCATGCACAAAATAAAGAAAATAAAATTTTGACTAATAGGTAAAATTAATTGAATGTGTTAGTCGAATATATTTAAATGGGCTGAAAATGTCACATAACTTCTTAGTAAGAAAGAAAACAATGGCGAGCAGTATTAGGAAAAAAAGAACACTTCACAAAAGAAAGGTTATGACAAAGGTGTCAAAAATTAAGATCTAATGTTTTCCTGTGCTCTTCAAAGACTCTGAGGACTTGTGCAGGGCCCAGAATCACATCTTTCATGTGTCCAGAACATGCACTGCAAAACTGTGTTTGCTTTGGTTTGCGGTTTTCTTCCTCTCCTCAGCCATGCTTTGGTTATTCAACACTGGAGTTAAACAGGTATTCACAAAAAGGATACCCACTTTCTCCCAGAAACCAGTCAACAGCCAAAGCACCCTTGAAATTTGACACCCTCTAGAGTTGGGTCCAATATATGCATTGTGTAATCCTAGGCTGCTTGGCTACAACGTCTGTAAAAAGTCCCTCATGGTTGGTTACATATCACCTTTACATTTAACCAGGGCTGAGGAGTCAGAGACAATTTTCGGTACCTGGGGTCGGAGTCGGCAAAAATGTACCAACTCCTAATAAATTTAATTGTAATGAAAAAAAATACAGCAAGTTCAAATGTCCCATTTCATAAACAATAGTCATAATTAAGTACTTCTCTGATGTAAGAATAAAGCCCAGTGCATAGTTGTGTTACTACTAGTGTGAAGTTCAGATGAGCTATTATACAACCTGACATTTACATATTGTAATCTGGATTATGGTACATTACAAAAAGTGTTTTCATTTTATTTCAGATATAATGTGTTTAACAAGTTCATTTGAGTGTAAACAAGTGTAATGATGTAGGTGTAGGTGTGTGCTATGGCCTGACGTGTGTTCAGGGGTTCTTGTCTTTTGTTTAAATTGGCCAATACAGTAGAGAGTCAGCTTCCTATCCAGTAGTTCTGTGGTTAAATAATGTGTCTGTTGCCTTCTTTCAATCACATGGAGAATACATTAGCATATTAAATACAGAGGAGTCGGAAGTACCGGAACCTAAGGAGTTGGAGTTGAAGATTTTACCCGCCGACTCCATAGCCCTGCATTTAACGGTGAGAACCCTTTCTTCAAAGGTGACTTACAACATTTGAGATACATTTGGTTACGTTTTTGTTCAGTTGGAGCACAGACAGTTGAAGTAGCTGGGATTTGAACTCTACAACCTTTGTAGTTTGTTGTGTTCATGGCATAGTAGTAATTTGTTCATTGCATACAGAGATTTGGAGGCAGTAGCTTTGCTGAGGCCATGTACATTAGCAGTGGTCTGCAGGAATCCAGTGGTGGCTTAGAAATGGAAAGCTATCAGAAGCTGCATAGTGGAACTAAGGGTGTGTCCCTCATCATCTTGTGTGTCCCTGTTTCCAGTTCATCTCAAACGGCATCCCTGGTACTAAGGGGTGATTCACCTTCCCACTTTAAAGGATGTGGCTGATTAGAGCGAGTTTAATTAGTTAATTCATTATGTTCTCAAATTGTCTCGGATTAGCGCGAATATATCACTCCAGCAAGCGAACTATGATTCTTAGCGCAGTGAGAGAAGTTACAAAAATCAACTGGAATGTTCAAGCAAATTATAGAAAAAAAAGGTGTAAATCTGTTAAGTAGTTCTCTCGTTCGCTAACTAAGCGGAGTTAAGGTTACGACCCGAGGTAGATGCGTGAGTGAGGAGGGCCCCGCCCCCCTCGCTGGAGCCTAATCAATCTCTCTCGGATTTGCGCTAATAAATCGGTACCACAAGCTAACTATGATACTTAGCACGATGACAAAGTTGCAAAATCAACGGAATGTTCAAGCAAATTATAGAAAAAAAAAAGTCTAAATCCATTAAGTAGTTCTCTCGTGAAAAGCGGACAGACATACAAACGGGTCTAAATAACTATAAGAAATTTTGTGCTTGGACCACAAAATTTTATAGACTGTTTCTTAGCAAGCACCTATGGATCAAGGGTAACCTACATTCCAAATTTCAAGTCCCAAGTCCTCATGGTTCAGGAGATTTCGTGATGAGTGAGTCAGTGGTATTTGATTTTATATATATATATATATATATATATATATATTAGTACTGTGCAAAAGTTTTAGGCAGGTGTGAAAAAATGCTGTAAACAAAGAATGCTTTCAAAAATGGAAGTGTTAATCATTTATTTTCATCAATCAACAAAATGCAGTGAATGAACAAAAGAGAAATCTAAATCAAATCAATATTTGGTGTGACCACCCTTTGCCTTCAAAACAGCATAATTTCTTTTAGGTACACTTGCACACAGTTTTTGAAGGAACTCGGCTGGTAGGTTGTTCCAAATATCTTGGAGAACTAACCACAGATCTTCTGTGGATGTAGGCTTCCTCACATCCTTCTGTCTCTTCGTGTAATCCCAGACATGATGTTGAGATCCGGGCTGTGTCGGGGCCATACCATCACTTCTTGTTCTTCTTTATGCTGAAGATAGTTCTTAATGACTTTGGCTGTATGTTTGAGGTCGTTGTCCTGCTCCAGAATAAATTTGGAGCCAATCATACGCCTCCCTGATGGTACTGCATGATGGATAAGTATCTGCCTGTATTTCTCAGCATTGAGAACACCATTAATCCTGACCAAATCTCCAACTCCATTTGCAGAAATGCAGCCCCAAACGTTCAAAGAACCTCCACCATGCTTCACTGGTGCCTGCAGACACTCAATATTGTACCGCTCTCCAGCCCTTTGACAAACAAACTGCCTTCTGCTACAGCCAAATATTTCAAATTGACTCATCAGTCTAGAACACCTGCTGCCATTTTTCTGCACCCCAGTTCCTATGTTTTCGTGCATACTTGAGTCGCTTGGCCTTGTTTCCATGTCAGAGGTATGGCTTTTTGGCTGCAACTCTTCCATGAAGACCACTTCTGGCCAGATTTCTCCGGACAGTAGATGGGTGTACCTGGATCCCACTGGTTTCTGCCAGTTCTGAGCTGATGGCACTGCTGGACATCTTCCGATTTTGAAAGGTAATAAGCTTGATGTGTCTTTCATCAGCTGCACTGTTTCCTTGGCCGACCACTGCGTCTACGATCCTCAACGTTGCCCGTTTCCTTGTGCTTCTTCAAAAGAGCTTGAACAGCACAACTTGAAACCCCAGTCTGCTTTGAAATCTTTGTCTGGGAGAGACCTTGCTGATGCAGCATAACTACCTTGTGTCTTGTTGCTGTGCTCAATCTTGCCATGACATGAAACTGTCTTCCACAACCTCACCTTGGTAGCAGAGTTTGGCTGTTCCTCACCCAGTTTTAAGCCTCCCACACAGCTGTTTCTGTTTCAGTTAATGACTGTGTTTCAACCTACGTGTGACATTGATGATCATTAGCACCTGTTTGGTATAATTGGTTGATCATACACCTGACTATAATCCTACAAAATCCCTGACTTTGTGCAAGTGTACCTATAAGAATTGATGCTGGTTTGAAGGCAAAAGGTAGTAACACCAAATATTGATTTGATTTAGATTTTTCTTTTGTTCTTTCACTTCGCATTTTGTAAATTGATAACAATAAAGAATCATTATATATCTGAAAGCATTCTTTGTTTGCAGCATTTTTTCACACCTGCCTAAATCTTTTGCACAGTACTGTGTGTGTATATATATATATAATATAAACAGTGCATCCGGAAAGTATTCACAGCGCATCACTTTTTCCACATTTTATGTTACAGCCTCATTCCAAAATGGATTAAATTCATTTTTTTCCTCCGAAATCTACACACAACACCCCATAATGACAATGTGAAAAAGTTTACATGAGATTTTTGCAGATTTATTAAAAATAAAAAAATCGAGAAAGCACATGTACATAAGTATTCACAGCCTTTGCCATGAAGCTCAAAATTGAGCTCAGGTGCATCCTGTTTCCCCTGATCATCCTTGAGATGTTTCTGCAGCTTAATTGGACTCCACCTGTGGTAAATTCACTTGATTGGACATGATTTGGAAAGGCACACACCTGTCTATATAAGGTCCCACAGTTGACAGTTCATGTCAGAGCACAAACCAAGCATGAAGTCAAAGGAATTGTCTGTAGACCTCTGAGACAGGATTGTCTCGAGGCACAAATCTGGGAAAGGTTATAGAAAAATTTCTGCTGCTTTGAAGGTCCCAATGAGCACAGTGGCCTCCATTATCCGTAAGTGGAAGAAGTTCGAAACCACCAGGACTCTTCCTAGAGCTAGCCGGCCATCTAAACTGAGCAATCGGGGGAGAAGGGCCTTAGTCAGGGAGGTGACCAAGAACCCGATGGTCACTCTGTCAGAGCTCCAGAGGTCCTCTGTGGAGAGAGGAGAATCTTCCAGAAGGACAACCATCTCTGCAGCAATCCACCAATCAGGCCTGTATGGTAGAGTGGCCAGACGGAAGCCACTCCTTAGTAAAAGGCACATGGCATCCCACCTGGAGTTTGCCAAAAGGCACCTGAAGGACTCTGACCATACCATACCGTACCATTTTTATTTGTTAAGCGCTTAAAAACACAGCATTACAACTGACCGAAGCGCTGTACAGTTAAATCAAGCAAGACTAAAAGCAAAATATTAAAAACAAACATTAAGAGAGAATTAAAACCGAGACACTAAAAACAGGCCAGGGGACCCAATTAAACAGAGAAATAGCAAAAAGCAAGTGGAAATAAGACAGGTTAAGAATTAAAAGCCAATGTGAAGAAGTGCGTTTTTAGGTGTGATTTGAATGTGGCGACTGAAGTGGCTTGCCTAACCACTAAAGGTAAGGAGTTCCAGAGCCTGGGTGCACAGACGGAAAAAGCCCTTTCACCACGAACTTTAACATGTGCCTTGGGAACGGTTAGGAGCAGCTGATCTGCGGATCTAAGAACACGAGGGGGATTGTGACGATGGAGCAAGACACTCAAGTAGGCAGGGGCTAGACCATTTAGTGCCTTATAGGTTAAGAGGAGTATCTTAAAATCAATTCTGAAGCTAACCGGCAGCCAGTGTAGGGTTTTTAAAATCGGTGTAATGTGTTGGCTTCTGCTGCTTCCAGTTAAAAGCCTTGCAGCCGCATTTTGAACCAATTGGAGTCTAGAAAGAGTGGCTTTACTAATACCATATAGGCAGGAATTAGAATAGTCGAGCCGGAACGTAATAAATGCATGGATTACTGATTCCAGGAGGTGGTAAGGCAGAATTGGTTTGAGTTTGGCAATTCGCCTGAGATGGAAAAAGCAGGATTTTACTGTGCTGTTGACTTGAGCATCCATTTTCAGGACCATATCCATTTTGATTCCAAGATTGGAAACAGACGAAGTTACTGGAATGGGAAGAAAGTCGAGGCCAAGGGGTAGGGTCTGTTTGCGGTCAGGACTAAAAACAATGACCTCGGTTTTTGAATCGTTCAGGTGAAGGAAGTTTATAGCCAGCCAGTCCTTAATGTCAGATAAGCAGTCGAGAAGAGGTTTAGTGGAGTCAGTTGACTTGAGGGAGAAATAAATTTGGCAGTCATCAGCATATAGGTGATACGAGATTGCATGTTTTCTAAAAATTGCACCTAAAGGCAGGATGTAAATTGAAAAAAGTAGTGGCCCCAAAATGGAACCCTGGGGGACACCACATGGGAGTGGGACTGATTTAGATGAAAAATCGTCTAGCATGACTCTTAAGAGTCCTGTTGCAGAAATATGACCTGAACCAGTCGAGGGCTAAGCCAGATACACCAGCCCAGGATTCGAGTCGGGAGATCATGATGTTGTGGTCGATTGTGTCGAAGGCAGCAGATAAATCGAGAAGAACCATAATCACGTAGAGTCCTGAGTCCAATGCCAAAAGGACATCATTTAGGACACGTAAATGCGCGGTTTCTGTGCTGTGTTGGGGCCTAAAGCCTGACTGAAAAAGGTCCATTACCTGATGGTCCTGTAGGTGATGAATTAATTGCTCATAAACTACTTTTTCGAGTAATTTTGACAGGAAAGGTAGTTTGGAAATTGGACGAAGATTGGAGAAGACGGCAGGGTCAAGATCAGGTTTTTTCACGATTGGATGTACAACTGTGTGTTTGAAAGCACGAGGAACTGTAGCCGAAGATAGACTACTAGTTATGATCTTTAAGACATCATATCAAATCACAGGAAAGACATCTTTCAGCAGTCTGGACGGCACCACATCGTCCGGAGAGCCCGAAGGCTTCATTGAGGCGACGATTTTTTCCAGATGGGGGAGCGAAATGGGTTCAAAGCTGGTGAGGGAGCCGTGTACAGGAACGGCTAAATCAACAGAGCCAGAAGAAGAAATGGAGATCTGGGATCTAATGTTCGTGACCTTATCCAGAAAAAACGTAAGGATCTGATTGCAAAGAGCATTGGAGGGAGAAGAGAAAACAGTTGCAGCTGGAGAGAGGACAGCATTCAGTGTTTTGTATAAGACACGTTGATTGCCAGAATTTTTTGAGATAATGTCAGTAAAAAAACGGTTCCTTGCACCTCTGACTGCTCTCTGGTATTGAGACCACATGTCTCTCATGCAGTCAAAGGTAACAGTGAGACCATCTTTCCTCCATTTACATTCTAGCCGCCTACAGTTTTGCCTGATGGAGCGAGTTTGTTCATTTAGCCATGGGTCATGCTTGACTTTGGATTGTCTCCGTTTGAGTGGGGCTACAACATCCATCACAGAACAGCAGGAAGTATAGAAGGTTTGCAATAAAACATCAGCATCCGTGGATTCACATGATGTGGAGATTGATGAAAAAGCAGCTGCAAAATCTTCAGCAGCAGAAGGGGAAATGACACGGAAGGGACGGGTAGTGGTGGATTTACCATGCTCAGCAGAGACCAAATCCAAATTAAACAGAACAGGCGAGTGATCAGAAAAACTGGGAGGCAGAATGTCCAAGTCACTGATTCTGAGACCGTGAGAAAGAACCAGGTCCAGTGTGTGAGCCTGTCCATGTGTTGGTCCATTCACTAGTTGAGAAAGACCAAAGGAGTCAATAATGTCCAGAAAGTCTTTTGCTAGAGGTTTAACGGGACAGCAAACATGGATATTAAAATCACCCAAACAAAGGAAGCGATCATATCTACAGGTAATATCAGCCAAAAAACCTGCAAATTCGTCTAAAAAGTCCTTATTATATTTTGGGGGGCGATAGATACAGTGGTGTGAAAAACTATTTGCCCCCTTCCTGATTTCTTATTCTTTTGCATGTTTGTCACACAAAATGTTTCTGATCATCAAACACATTTAACCATTAGTCAAATATAACACAAGTAAACACAAAATGCAGTTTGTAAATGGTGGTTTTTATTATTTAGGGAGAAAAAAAAATCCAAACCTACATGGCCCTGTGTGAAAAAGTAATTGCCCCCTGAACCTAATAACTGGTTGGGCCACCCTTAGCAGCAATAACTGCAATCAAGCGTTTGCGATAACTTGCAATGAGTCTTTTACAGCGCTCTGGAGGAATTTTGGCCCACTCATCTTTGCAAAATTGTTGTAATTCAGCTTTATTTGAGGGTTTTCTAGCATGAACCGCCTTTTTAAGGTCATGCCATAGCATCTCAATTGGATTCAGGTCAGGACTTTGACTAGGCCACTCCAAAGTCTTCATTTTGTTTTTCTTCAGCCATTCAGAGGTGGATTTGCTGGTGTGTTTTGGGTCATTGTCCTGTTGCAGCACCCAAGATCGCTTCAGCTTGAGTTGACGAACAGATGGCCGGACATTCTCCTTCAGGATTTTTTGGTAGACAGTAGAATTCATGGTTCCATCTATCACAGCAAGCCTTCCAGGTCCTGAAGCAGCAAAACAACCCCAGACCATCACACTACCACCACCATATTTTACTGTTGGTATGATGTTGTTTTTCTGAAATGCTGTGTTCCTTTTACGCCAGATGTAATGGGACATTTGCCTTCCAAAAAGTTCAACTTTTGTCTCATCAGTCCACAAGGTATTTTCCCAAAAGTCTTGGCAATCATTGAGATGTTTCTTAGCAAAATTGAGACGAGCCCTAATGTTCTTTTTGCTTAACAGTGGTTTGCGTCTTGGAAATCTGCCATGCAGGCCGTTTTTGCCCAGTCTCTTTCTTATGGTGGAGTCGTGAACACTGACCTTAATTGAGGCAAGTGAGGCCTGCAGTTCTTTAGACGTTGTCCTGGGGTCTTTTGTGACCTCTTGGATGAGTCGTCTCTGCGCTCTTGGGGTAATTTTGGTCGGCTGGCCACTCCTGGGAAGGTTCACCACTGTTCCATGTTTTTGCCATTTGTGGATAATGGCTCTCACTGTGGTTCGCTGGAGTCCCAAAGCTTTAGAAATGGCTTTATAACCTTTACCAGACTGATAGATCTCAATTACTTCTGTTCTCATTTGTTCCTGAATTTCTTTGGATCTTGGCATGATGTCTAGCTTTTGAGGTGCTTTTGGTCTACTTCTCTGTGTCAGGCAACTCCTATTTAAGTGATTTCTTGATTGAAACAGGTGTGGCAGTAATCAGGCCTGGGGGTGGCTACGGAAATTGAACTCAGGTGTGATACACCACAGTTAGGTTATTTTTTAACAAGGGGGCAATTACTTTTTCACACAGGGCCATGTAGGTTTGGATTTTTTTTCTCCCTAAATAATAAACACCATCATTTAAAAACTGCATTTTGTGTTTACTTGTGTTATATTTGACTAATGGTTAAATGTGTTTGATGATCAGAAACATTTTGTGTGACAAACATGCAAAAGAATAAGAAATCAGGAAGGGGGCAAATAGTTTTTCACACCACTGTAAGTGTGCACAGCAGCGGTGGAGAACAGACAGGTTCAAACATACTGAGCTCAAAAGTTAAAGGGGAAAATGAAAGCGGAAGGGAAGGGCGTTTGCAGATAAAATCAGATTTAAATAAGGTCAATAAGCCCCCGCTGCGGCGCTGCGCTCTCAGCGTGTTGATAAAGGAACATCCCGGGGGCAAAACTTCAGTGAGTGAGAGCGTATCGCCCGGTAAAATCCAGGTTTCAGCAGTACATAAAAAGTCCAGGCCATTGGAAAGAAAAAAGTCTTTCAGGATGAAAGTTTTGTTCACGACCGATCTGGCATTTATCAGCGCAAAACGAACCGGCTGGGACGACGTTAACAAAGACGCACCAGGCGTGGCAGCTGACATTGTTGTGATGCGCCATAGGTTGTTAAAGTTCACCCCCCGGCGGCGGTGACGGAGCGAGGCAGGGAAGTGTACCGGAGCATCCGAGGGCAAGAGGCATTCCGGGAGCATTGACTCATGTTGGGAGCCAGGAGAGTTGTTCCTAGAGAGGATCCGGGAGGCTCGGAGCCAAGCCCTGGTGCCTCCACGCTTCCCACGGCGGCGGCGTTTCCATCGGCGACCGGCCAAGCCGTGGACAGTGATGAGGAAGGCCGGGACTTCCTCAAACAGTCGGCCAAAGGTTTGACTGAACTCCGGAGTCAAATGTCGAGAAACCCCCGCACTCGTTCGAAGAGCCAGGAGGGTGAATCGATCATAAAGAATTCTCGAGTCAGGAAGAGCATCACAGGAGCAAGTAAGCCGAGAAAAAAGCAGGACTAACGAGAAACAAAAAAGCCAGAGCGGCTGACGGTGTGCCTCAACAGTCGGCGCCATCTTCATCAAAATTCTCTGGTCTGATGAGACAAAGATTAAACTCTTTGGTGTGAATGCCAGGCATCACGTTTGGAGGAAACCAGGCACCGCTCATCACCAGGCCAAGATCATCCCTACAGTGAAGCATGGTGGTGGCAGCATCATGCTGTGGGGATGTTTTTCAGCGGCAGGGACTGGGAGACTAGTCAGGATAAAGGGGAAGATGACTGCAGCAATGTACAGAGACATCCTGGATGAAAACCTGCTCCAGAGCGCTCTTGACCTCAGACTGGGGCGACGGTTCATCTTTCAGCAGGACAATGACCCTAAGCACACAGCCAAGATATCAAAGGAGTGGCTTCAGCACAACTGTGTCCTTGAGTGGCCCAGCCAGAGCCCAGACTTGAATCCGATTGAACATCTCTGGAGAGATCATAAAATGGCTGTGCACCGACGCTTCCCATCCAACCTGATGGAGCTTGAGAGGTGCTGCAAAGAGGAATGGGCGAAACTGGCCAAGGATAGGTGTGCCAAGCTTGTGGCATCATATTCAACAAGACTTGAGGCTGTAATTGCTGCCAAAGGTGCATCGACAAAGTATTGAGCAAAGGCTATGAATACTTATGTACATTTGATTTCTCAGTTTTTTTTATTTTTAATAAATTTGCAAAAACCTCAAGTAAACTTTTTTTCACATTGTCATTATGGGATGTTGTGTGTAGAATTCTGAGGAAAAAATGAATTTAATCCATTTTGGAATAAGGCTGTAACATAACAAAATGTGGAAAAAGTGATGCGCTGTGAATACTTTCTGGATGCACTGTATATATAATAATTGTGAGAACCAGCCCAAAAACAGACAGGCAGACACCGATGGTTCAAAACACCACACACGTTTATTATACATTTCTGCTATTTACAATGTCCCGCACACAACCCAGTGCCCCTGCACCACACACCCTCAATCTAGGCCTCTTTCTCTCTTACCTTCCTTCACCACATCCACTCCTCTCCTCCGAGCTCGGTCCTCTTTCACCCGACTCCAGCTGCCGAATGGAGGGAGGCAGCCCCTTTTATGTTGCCTCGGATATGCTCCAGGTGCCTCTTGATGAACTTCCGACGGCACTTCCTGGTATGGTGTTCCTATTTTTTCTCCTGCCAGCACCTCCGGGTGTGTCAGAAGTGCTGACATCCTGGGCTTCATAGGCATCTAGGCACCCCCTGGTGGTGACCACGGGCCCCTATAGGGTTGAGCTTCCATGCTTTGTTCCCGTGGTCCCTATACCAACCAGGGCAGCTGCCCTCTCGTTGTCCGGAGGAGGCATAGTCCCTCTCCCGGTCCTTTCAGGTGTCCCGGCTGGGTACTACCCCCAGCCGCTTGCCACAAGATATATAGATATATATAGATTACAGAAAAACGTACAATATTATTCACTTGAATTAATGGAGGTAATTTTGATTAAAAAGCTGTTGAATGGGAAATTTCATTGGCATTGGTATTGATACTAAAAATCTTGTATTGTGACACCCTCACTTGACTTTTATTGAAATTGAAAAATCTCACATGAATTTAACAGTAAATCTTATTACAGTGTGAAAAATAGAGAATATTTGAAAATTATGCCCAATGTACACCCAGACAGGAGTCTGGTAGGTTGTGGGGGAGGCAGCAGTCCTACCTTTCACATCAGTTTGTCACACCAGTTATGTGCATTAACAATACATTTTCACCAATGTAAAGTGTTAATATAGTTTTGTTAAATGCCCTGGGTTTGACTATGGCACTTTTACAAGTTAAAAAATAAAGTTAAAGAACATTTTACTTTAAGTTATGAAACAGCACTTTTTCTTCAGGCAGTATGATAATTATATACAGTATATGTACGTGTGTGATTTATAAAATTAATTGTAAATTGGTTATTAATATTTAGCATTGCCAAAGATTTGTTGGAACTGTTTACTTCAGTTCTGGATCAAGGTGGCTGCAACTTGGCCCATCAACAAAAAGCTTAAAGCAATAATTAGTCCAAAACTTTGTGCTATGCTGTTGTGAGGTACAGTCATGCATGCACACACACAGACACACAGAGAGCCAGTTTATGTTGCCTTTTTTACTAACAGCAGGAAGCAGATACAACTAGGCCTATTGTAAACTGTTTGAATATACTGTATTCCTCTCAGAATCATATTTGATTTACAGTATAACTATTGAAAAGTATATTAGTTTTTGTTTGCAGTGACAGTTTGCCTGGAGTCAGTTTGTCTGTTTCTGTAATTAATAGAAAAGCAGCATTAAAATCACCAATCAACCTCTCCTGCCTGTTACCTGAATCTGTTTAATTTAATTTCAGTGTTTTAGAATCCTAGAGGTAATCCCAGGGAGCTCTGAACTGAAGTTAAGGTAAGGGCTTATGATCCATAAGATCTGGACAACACTGATGGAGTCATGGTATTGACATATTAAAACAGATGTCAAATATTAACATAAAAATGCATGGAATTTGGAAATTTGGAGGAGATTATTCCAGATATGTTGCACATATTAAATCATTCAGAATAATTTTGAAGATGTTTTAGAATAGAGGTTTAATCCAGGGCTAAATTGTTGAGATGGAAGGTGGACAAGGCTAACATCCTGAACCACTTTTTTAAATAGATTTTCTCATCTTTCACCACCTTGCTACAATGCTCAGTGTCTGTCTATACCACCTTCCATTCCATCAGTACCTCCCTGTGTATATTTTGCATCCTACCACGTCAACTGGTATGGCCAATGATGAGTTCACTTCTGACCATCCGTATGGGCTATCCTGATTGCATAATCAAATGAGAAGACAACTGCCTTCTCCTTTTGTGATAAAATGATTAATAATGGTGAAATAAGGAATACTAGAAGTGCATAAACCACATTCTGGAATACAGAAATACTAATCTTCCCTTTTGGCATTTAAAAACTTATTTTTATTTACCTTACAAAGCTAAAGTTTGCCAGAGATCAATGCTCATCCATTGGAATGATGCTGCCAAGAGATACAAACAAAGGGAGGAAGAGGCTGACACTTCATATTTTCATAAAACCCACAATTTTACCATGGAAAAGAATCCTTGGTATCTGCTTCATTACTCCACTTAATTATAGATATTTTGCAGAGAATACAGTATAATAACAGATACAAACCCCTCTGGAAAAAAGGCCCAGATAGATTTAACATAACATTAACATTAATTTAAGATAAAAAATGCCTATGAAGATATTACACTTGTCATATACTGTATCTTCTTAGACCATTTGTATTAAGAATTTTTAAAGCTAGTTAACTGACTTTCAGCAGCTATGATCTTGGGATATGGGTCTGTTATACCCTGTTCTCAATTTTATTATTTGATGTGAATAAGGTTTAAAAAAAAAAAAAAACAGCAATCATAAAAAAGAATGCAAAGTGCCATTTCACTATTACTTACCATAGTTGATTACACACGCAGTAAATAATTGATAAAAATTCAAAAATTTGGATTAAAAATAAATCTTGAGATAATCAAAAAGGGGTGAAAAAACAAAATAAGGAGAAAAAAGAATGGCTTTCACAGAATCCTAGATAATAACTAATAATTAATATATATAATATATATAATAATTTTGGTTTGATAATATTTTCATTTTTGCTCATAGTCACATTTAGTCATAATGGGCCAATTAACAGTTATCATTGAACCCAACGCAGATATTTTCTGTATCCAGAGAAAATTTACAACAAATGGAGAATGTACATACTCCACACAATGAGGAGAATTTGTAGAATTTAGAACCAGGTTTCTGGGGCTGTGAAGAAGTAGTTCTCTACGTTGTATCATGGTGAGACTTTATTCATCTTTTCCACAGTATTGAGTACCTATATATGTATTAATTTTTCTGAACCTCTTTATTCCCATTTAGGGTTGCAAGTTACACACAAAAATGCAAAAACTTTTAATAACCCACACAAAGGGCATTGTAGTGTATACACAAACCAACAAGCCACTTCAAAACCAGTCCCCAATAAATGAGAGAGGTTGTGATATTGGGGAATTGAGACACAGAATTGCTTCAGAGACAGAGTGTCACACACAGTGTGTTGCTTTCTGGGTACGCAGGTGGGAGACCTCCCTGGGAGGGTAGATCCAGTTGTCATTGTCAGCAGGATCTTAGTATTGTAATTCAAATTAATAGAGTTAGGTGCCAAGCTGAGGAGCAGAACTGACAAGGTAGTTCTACCTCTGTCATGTGCTGGTCTAAGTAAGATTGAGGAGATTAGAAGGTTTTGGCATTGGGACTTCTTTTGGGACACATGGGACATGATGGGTTACCTTTGAACTATAGGTACACCAGTGTACAAGGGAGGCATATTAATTAGGTTTTTCAAGGATTATATAAATTGCCTTGGGAGTGGCCTGTGGGGAAGTTTAGGACAGGCCAGGTTTAAAACTGTATGAACAGTAGTGTTCAGACAAATATGTTTTATAACTTTTAAGTTTTATTCCAAATTGAAAGTGCAAAGTTAAATAAGTAACACTTTAAACATTACCTGCTTGAAGGCCAGGAATATCAAAAATAAAACGTTAGTGAGTTGGAGTAGCTAAGCATTATGATATAGCAACAACAAAGATGGGAATGTGTATAACATATGGTTACACATTTTTAGGGCGGATAGGCAAAAAGAAAAAAAGGGGGTGTTGCCATTTATACAAAACAGATTTTAAATGTATGTGAATTACAAGATGTAATTGAGGATGTCTGGATTCGACTGTAAAGTTTTGGGGATAGAGGCTGTATTTTAGGAGTGTGTTTCAGACCTCATAATCTCAGTGCACATCCTTTTAATAATATTAAAAAGGCAAGTTTTGTGGGCGATGATATCACAGAGGTCTTTACCCAAATATTAACTAGGCTAACCTTCCAAACAGAAGAGCACCAGAGTTTTTAGACATAATTTGAATATTAAAGCACCAGCATGAGGAGATGTATATCTAGATTTTTTTTTTTATTAACTTGATGTTATTTTAGAGGAATTAGATGGATAAGCTTTCTTGGGGTGAATTGTCTTTTCTTGTCAATATTTTTTTTGTAATGTTTACCATGTTTTTTGAACAATGTATAGGCCTTGTGCGACTCCTAGATGAATGCGACACATCCTAAAATGTTGTTTAATCAGCATTAAAGGATAAGTTAAGTATTTTTTCAAGACTAAAGTTACTTCATCTTGGTTATGGTATGTATTAATTTGCTACATAAAATTGCATTCTAAAGTGAAGCATTTTTTTTTTTTTTTTTTAATTTTAAAAATAATTTGTCTCTTCTTACAATGAGGCTGGGGGTACATGGGTCCTTACATCAAAAAACCCATAAACCTTACAGAATACATCTATTTTTCCAGCCAAATATATTACCAAGCATTGTTTTTCATCTTGAGATTATACATATTTCAAAACAATGTATCATTGTCATTTTAAGAAGGAAAACTGCAAAAGCCAAAAAATATTTTGATATTCAGCCATTAATAAAGGAGGCAGGCTGTGTAGTTTATTAGCTTTACTTCATTTTCCTCCACTGCAACCTTGAATCTGAAGGGTGTAGATTCACCTCAGAAAATATTTGTCAAGTGTCATCATTGACATTGAATGCTGATGACCAGACATGAATTGTGGCCTATGATTTATAGACAGCTAGACGATAATAACTTCAAAAAGTTGCATGTTCTGACCACTTATACACTCTTCACTATATGGAAGGTTATTTTGCAAATCTATACAGTACTACCATTGGACTAATAATGGATGCATATGTTTTAGTGAGAGACAGACAATATTGAGAAGGCCTGTAACATGCAATAAGAACTGAACTGATGTTATACACTATGCTTGAAGTGATCCAAATTAATGTTGGTAATACATCCTCACGATGCATTAATTTTACTTGACACTGGAGTGTATTGACATCAGTATACATTGAAGCAGTGCTTCCCAACCCGTGTGCCGCGGCACCCTGGTATGCCATGAGCACGGACTAAGGGTGCCGTTCCCAGGTGTCAGAACATAAAAAAAATTGATTTGAACTGATAATAATAATACCAGTTACACCTCAAGACTAAAGAAGTCATGCTACCTGTGTGCTTTAATACAGTCCAGCGTGCATCCTATTTCAACTGCAGTCTGACGAATTAATAAATATTAGCTCTAATTTACTTACTTGCCACAGGGTAAGTGACGTTGCTTCCTGCTGTCTGTTTTTTTTTTGCGCTGAAAATGGCCGACTGTAGTGAAAGTCGTAAACGTAAAAACAACAGCAGCATCAACAACCTCAATGAAAATGATAATGCGGGGAGCAGTAAAGTTGCAAAAACGAAAACACAATACTATCAGGACAGTTACTTGAATTGTGGGTTTACATTTGTTGACAAAAAAGGTATTCAGTACCCACGATGTTTGTTGTGTGGTGATATCCTTGCAAATGAAGCCATGGTTCCAAGCAAATTGCAACGTTTTCATTTGAGACTGGTTTACTGGCAATTTATTTTTGTTACCTTTGTAAATGCAAAAATGTGTAGTTGGTACGCCTTATAAAAATAGGAATCTCATTCTACTCAACTGATGAGTTAAGATTAAATTGTTAATTTGAGTAGTTACATATCAGAGTGAAGGGGTGTCGTTAGCTGAAAAGATTTCATTAAAGGTGCCATGGTTTGGGAGAGGTTGGGAAGCACTGCATTGAAGAGCAGTTCCCCTATACCCCTTGGAGATCGGAGTTTGTCCGAGCGTAAGGGGCCTATATGCACCGATAAGCCAACTTCAGGCCTAGGCATACAGCCATCCATGAGGGCAGAATTGCGGACAAGGTGCAAGACAAGAGTGATCTCTGAACAGGGCATCAGTCTATTAGATGGTGAAAACACGCACACATGCTTGGGTCAAGTTAGTAATGACAATTCAGCTAAATATACTGTAATCAGGTAGAAGGTTAGTAAGTTTAGTACTGATCTTTTATCGTAGATGCAGTGATAGTGCAGAGCTGTCATTCCTACCTCACAGCACCAGGGTCTGTAAGAGATTTGCATGTTCTTTCCACGTATGTACAGATTGTTTTGGTATGAGTGAGTGTTGGGATGATTACTTATGTTAACATGTTGTTTTCAGTTTTTTTTTATTACCATATCCTCTGCAAATCAACTGATCTTTCATTTGTCATGACTTCACTTCAACCACTGATGGTGGTTGTGAGCAGATGAGAAACAGGGAAATGTATTCTTACTTCAAGAAAAACAGAAGAGTCTGTGATAAAATAATTATTTTTATTTTCTTTTTTATATCATGAGGATGCCTCATAAACGCTGAATGCATGTTTTCTTAAACCAAAATCTTTGCTACTTCAAAGTGGACGTATTTAGTACATTTTAAGGCTTTTTTTTCATTTACCTATGTATTAGTGTACTCTCCAGCTCTGTTATAAGCTGCAAGAACAAAATACAAAAAAATGCTTCACTTCAGAACACAGTTTTATGTGGTGAATTAATATGTACCATGATTGTGGAAGAAATAACATTGACTTGGAAAATATTAAACTTTTCCTTTAAGAAGGTGTGCATCAGAGATGAACGTTGGCAACTAATTTTATACAATCTTATATTTGATGTTAAAAGAATCATGAGGGCTTACTTTGTTAACAGTTTTTAAGGATGAATGAGTACAATTAAATCTTTCTTGCTGGGTTGTAATTCACAAGAAAATAACAACCTTGCATTGCGGTTGGTATCATCTCCAAGTTGTATCAGTCTCTTCATCAGCAGATACAACTTAAAAAGTATTTACTGTGCTGCTAAAATCCATAAACGGTGTACTCACTAGTTTTTGAGCATGCTTCAGATGTTTAAAGATGTTGTTCAACATGTCTAAAACCACTTGATGACTGGTAAATTTACTGCTTTAGATTTTAAAAGGATGTATTTACTTGGGGATGATGTTTTAATACAGTGGTTCTCAAACCTTTTCAAAAGGCACCCCAATGCTTAACACTGATAAAAATTGCATTAATATTATTAATTGAAAATTTTCTTTAAACATGATACAATTATTTGTCTAACAGCAATCGGTGGCCACAGTGGACTTGATTACTATACTGGGCATCACTGTTGATATGGCCACTGTCAACTCGCTGTCAAGTTCATCTTGGATTTTTATTTTGTCTTAAGTGAAGCAATTACAGAGATACCGTCCTTATGTATATAGCATGTTGCAGAAGGAGACGGAATGCCCACAACTCTGCCCTATGAATGGGAACTCCTCCATTATACCAAGCCAGAATTCACTCACTCTCTTAAGATGTGAAACAGAATTAGTCAGTCAGTCATTATCCAACCCGCTATATCCTGACACAGTTAGTTATAAGTCAAAACTGTAACTAAAATGACTAAAAAGCTTTTTGTTAAATGAAGTAAAAATCAAATTAAAAGCTCAGTGAAAAATTAAAATGAAATTAAAACCGCACACTCAAACTAACTGAAGTAAAGATTATTTTTTTTAATTTTAAAAATAAACCAATTACAGGCAGTCAGCTACTGACCAAAGCTACCCCTGAGGTGTGCATGTGTGTGGTTGTGTATTACTTACATTTCAGCTCAAAATAATTTTCCAGTAGTGCACAAAGTAGTGAATCAGACTGTCCAGAAATAAAGTTATGATGGTGGAGTGGCACAACTGTCATCCACCTGGTACTTGGTTATTAGAAATTAGCATGGAAAGCCCTTTGAATGATGTAATTAAAGTGACACACTTGGCTTGCTTTATGCCCACCCATCACAACTTCACCTGACCGGATATCTGATCTAGAGTTTTTTTTTGCTGGTACTGATAATTGAACCTAAACCTGTTTGTACTTGTATGTCAACTAACCCTGCATCTGGTTTACTTTTCCTAACACCATGCAGTCGGTTCCTGTTATTTAATAATAAGTGTAATCCCAGACCTCAGTAAAGTATAGCTGATTTTTTCCAAATGGATTTTATCTGAGATCCCAGCCCAGTCAATGACTACCGTTGTATGAATTTAACAAGCTAAATTCTTAATGGGTTTCATCTCACAACCTAAGGATGTACACATTTGGGGTAAATGAGTACTCCGAAGTGGCCTGTGATTAGTTCGAGTGTGTGCTGTTTAGACTGGTACTCATTTAGTTTCTTCTTGCATGGTACCCATCCTCCTGCATACCTATATACGAAGAAATGGGAGGGTATAAAAAAGTAACCAAATATAAAAATATTAAGGGTCCTCCTTGAAAGATATTCCACCTTTCATGGCAGACCCTTAATGTACAAAGAAAATAACTTTTCAGAGTTGCATCACTCAAAAATTAGCCATCCATTGAGCATTCTGATTCAGCTACAGTTCAATGTGACTTCTGAAGTCTTTTAACTTGAGCATATTGTTGTTTATTATATGAAAACAAATTTTGTATTATACTGTTATTACATTTAATGTTAATTCAATGTCATTTTAACACTTGGATGCAGAGAACCCTCTTTCAAAATGAGGTTTCTCCTGCTAAAATTACAGAAAAAAGAAACTCCTTATAATATTCTGTCTCTTTACTAGTGCCTATGCCAAAAGCAGCACAAGCAAGATATAGTCCAATTTTTAGCATATTTCTACTGAAAATACTGTAAAAATTTCTGTATGCACCCTTCAAGGCATTTGTTTTTGCTTTTTTTAATTTTGACCTCTATAGGACCGGCAACAAACTCTGCCCCCTCTTTATCATTTTAATTTTTAGTTTCTTCATATTTCTGAGGTTGAAAAAATGTTTATTAGACTATCATTTTGTTTTGACAGTACACAATGCTTTTATTAATGTATATTGTTGCTGAATAACTAATGTAATGCTTTCTTAATTTATAGTAAATGACTTGGGCAGAAATGTCTTTGTAAAAGCGATTAAGAATGATGTCTATGTATTTTGGGGGAGAGTGTAATTATTGATGTTTTAAAGAAGATACTATAGGTACAAATATCTCTAACTGTATTTAGTTGGAATTTTGTTGTTATGGACACTATTAAAAATGTGTAAACTACCACATTAATTTGCAGGTAAAATTTGCTGCTTTAAATCTGCTGGATATTTATTTCACTGCCTAGTGGAACATGCTTTTTGGCCTGCTTTTCATAGATTCAGATTTCTGTTTGCTCCTGTTTAGGTTTAGATAGTTTATTTGTACTGTGCTTACTGTATTGACTTGTTTTAAGTTTTTGATATTTCCACAAAAATTAAATTTTTGCCTATAAGCATTAATATTATTCCACAATTGGTCTTAAGTTTAGTAAAACATGGCTTTCTCATCAATAAAAGATTTTACTTATATGTGAATACCACTGTGCATTACAAATTCATTCAAGTGTATTTTCTCATTTTGTATCTTTTATGTATATTTCACAGAAGTAAAGAAGACTGTTTAATACAAAAAAGGGAAAATAACGCTGCAGACTGTGGCAAGATGAATTTCTCGGAGGTTTTCAAACATTCCAATCAGCTTTGCAGGATCTCTCCAAATGGGAAGTACTTGGTAAGGATACACCTTCCAATTTATTAATTACTCTGATAACTTGTGGGCAGTTTATTTGATGTGTTTGAACTTTACTTTCTCAATGATTTACTCATTTGGGTTTAGCAAGTATTTCTTTGTTGCAAAATTTTCACCTTATGTTTTACCCCACTTTTTTTCTTCTTCTTTCTTTAAACTGTTTGTGTCCTAGGCAACCTGTGTGCAGTATCGCCTGGTGATACGAGATTTTGACACACTGCAGATTCTGCAGCTTTACACTTGCCTGGATCAAATCCAGTTTGTTGAGTGGTCATCGGATTCATCTTTCATCCTTTGTGCCATGTTTAAAAGGGGACTTGTTCAGGCAAGTATGGTTTTTAATAGGAAAACGTCTGTGCAATAAATTGAACATTTCTCAAAATTTTGTCATTTATTTGGAGAATGGTCTTCAATGTTTGATAATGACCGTTTTTCATGCATTGTGCATCCTCTGTGTGAAAACAAGTGAATTATGCACACTTCTCATTTGCTGATGTGGTGTACTCCTTCAGCCAGAATTAAGCTTTAACTGATAGAGGTGAAGTGTAAATATGGACTTTATGTTTACTGAAAGATGAAAGTCATGCACTTTTTGACCAACTGCTCACTTTGATATCAAATTGTTCAGTGGAGAACCGCCATAATTGGTGTTATGTAAATTTTGCAGGAAGAACTGTTTAATTTATAAGTTACCATTTTGTGGGTTGCATGGAAAAAATATTTTTGTAAGCTAGTGTTGCATTCATCCTTAATATGTTTATACAATACATTTTTTCACTGTCTGTTTCTTGTTCATGTGGTTAATAGGATAACAAGGTGAAAGTCCATGTAATGCAGGATTGAAGAATATGGTATTTTATATGTTGTCTTATCCTTTTGTCAGAGGTCACCAATCCATCTTTGTAAAAGGCAGCTTTAAAAGGTTTTTTTTTTTTAGGCAGGTTGTATAAACTGATGGAAATTTTTAAATCTAATTGTAAGTGAGTTTGAGCCATTCTTAAGGTCTGAAGTATGAATCTTTGTTTTGGATTTAGTTTGATCATGTTTAGATCAGTTATTATTTCCACAGTGTCTGTTTCAATGTAGCATATAGTTGTGAGAAATTGGTCCCAGACTGTTCTGAGATGTCGCTGGTACAATAAAAACCCTGTAATGCCATTCTTCTTAGGTAAAAACAGGTCCAGTGAGAGCTTAATGCAGTAAAAATATGAATGCAAAAGTAAGATGACCTTACTGGAGTACCTTAAGAAAATCACTTGCAGCAAGGAAGTACAAAATATAGGTTATTTGGGTTTCAAGACAACATAACGAAGAAAGATTTTGTTACCTTACAGTGGACATGTCTGGTGAACAGTGAGTAATAAGGTTAGGCTATAGCCAATGAAATGCTAGCATTTTGAAATGTTTGTATCAACAAGAATAAACAATCTTTAAAAACTAGTTCTATTTGTATTACGTTGAAAGATTTGTCTACAGTGCCATTATACTGCAATTAATTTTGCTTTTAGAATATCTCTAAAAACACTAATCCACTCAATATGTGCATGGCATGCATTGATCTGTTGTGATTACATTATTAAATGAACTGGTTATCCTTGAGGCTGGAAAGTTCTATCAAAGCTGTTTAAAAATCCAATTATAGGAAGTGAACACCTATAAGTGTGTTAATCAGTGCTGTGTTGTTTTTCCCTGTTTCATATTATGAAGAAATTGCAGACAATGTTCCATCATTTTAACTACCCAAGACCATACAACACCTCGTGCAGCAGTCATGGAAGAAGGGCAACTGGCATCCCCCCAGCTCTTTCTGCGTCTGCTACTGTTTTGATTTTTTAATTTTTTTTTCTTCCTTTGTAGTCATTGTGTGTGTGCGCGCATGTATGTATGTATGTATTGTAATAAGGCGCTATATTGCGCCCGACCCGGCACAGACTGACGCAGAGGCATTTGTAAAATCAACAAGACTTTTTATTTTTCTCTTCAGCCGTGGGGCATGCCTTCCCTGTGTCCCACAGGCCCAACACAGTCCCAAAGCAATTCAACACAACCAAACCAATCCTTCCTCTGGCACCACCACTCCTCCCAGGCAACCTCGTCCTCTTCCTCCCGATTCTGGCTAATTAGTGGTGGATGCTGGCCCTTTTGTGGCCAACCCGGAAGTGCTCCAGTAGCTTGATCACCTGTGGCTAATTGCACTTCTGGGCGGGGCTGTAGAGGTGTCCATAAAAGCTCCGGGATCCATGCAGCACCCCCTGGCGGCCACCCCAGATCCCCCACAGGGTTGGGGAGAACTCCATCTCCCATGGAGCCCTGCGGGAAACTGAGGCACCAACGTCACCCAGGGAGGCTGCCACCAAGCATCCCGGGGGAGGTACTGAGGAGCCCATGGCTGCTCCCACAGAACATATGCAGCAGGGGCGTCCCGTCCGCCCGTTACAGTATGTATGTATGTGTATTATCTGTCTGTGTCCATCTGTCATCACTTGGACTTCCCTGAGTTTGGGTTTTTTTCTTCCATTCCACAATTTCAGCATTTTCACAGCTAGTTTAGTATTTTCTTAACAGTACACTTTATCAATGACATGTAGCACAGTTGCATCAAAAGATATCGTTTTAGACCTCAAATAAAATGTATAAATGCAATGCTCAGTTCTGTGGATTGTCTATTTAACTTGTTGCTTTAAAGAAGTTTGAATATATTTTTCCCCTGACAACTTAAAAGTTTGGTTTGTTTGTACAGTAAGGAACATAAGTATTTGAACACCCTGCGATTTTGCAAGTTCTCCCACTTAGAAATCATGGAGGAGTCTGAAATTCACATTGTAGGTGCATTCCCACTGTGAGAGACAGAATGTAAAAAAAAAAAAAAATTCAGGAAATCATATGATTCTGTATGATTTGTACAGAATTTATTTGTATTGCACTGCTGCACATAAGTATTTGAACACCTGAGAAAATCAGTGTTAATATTTGGTACAGAAGCCTTTGTTTGCAATTACAGAGGTCAAACGTTCTTGACCAGGTTTGCACACACTGCAACAGGGATTTTGGCCCACTCCTCCACACAGATCTCCTCTAGATCTGTCAAGTTCTGGGGCTGGCGCTGAGCAACACGGAGTTTCAGCTCCCTCCAAAGATTTTCGATTGGATTTAGGTCTGGAGACTGGCTAGGCCACTCCAGAACCTTGATAGTCTTCTTACGGAGCCACTCCTTGGTTATCCTGGCTGTGTGCTTTGGGTCATTGTCATGTTGGAAGACCCAGCCACAACCCATCTTCAGTGCTCTGACTGAGGGAAGGATGTTGTTGCTCAAAATCTCGCAATACATGGCCCCATTCATCCTCTCCTTAATACAGTGCAGTTGTCCTGTCCCCTTCGCAGAAAAGCATCCCCAAAGCATGATGTTTCCACCCGCATGCTTCACAGTAGGGATGGTGTTCTTGGGATGCAACTCCTCCTTCTTTTTCCTCCAAACACGGCGAGTGAAGTTTAGACCAAAAAGTTCTATTTTGGTCTCATCTGACCACATGACTTTCTCCCATGCCTCCTCTGGATCATCCAGATGGTCATTGGCAAACTTCAGACGGGCCTGGAGATGTGATGACTTGAGCAGGGGAACCTTCCGTGCAATCGCTTGATTTGAAACCATGACAGCATAGTGTTCTACCGATAGTGACCTTTGAAACTGTGGTCCCAGCTCTCTTCATGTCATTGACCAGCTCCTCCCGTGTAGTTCTGGGCTGATTCCTCACCTTTCTTATCATCTGTGATACCCCACGAGGTGAGATCTTGCATGGAGCCCCAGTCCGAGGGAGACTGACAGTCGTCTTTAGCCTCTTCCATTTTCTGACAATTGCTCCAGCAGTTGATCTGTTTTCACCAAGCTGCTTGGCAATTGCCCCGTAGCCCTTTCCAGCCTTGTGGAGGTCCACAATTTTGTCTCTGGTGTCTTGACAGCTCTGTGGTCTTGCCCATGGTAGTAGTTGGAGTCTGACTGACTGTGGGGTGGACAGGTGTCTTTAAAGAGCTCAGACAGGTGCTACGAATTAAGATTACTAAGTGGAGCAGAGGTGGACTTCTTAAAGGCAGAGTAACAGGTCTTTGAGAGCCAGAATTCTTGCTGATTGTCAGGTGTTCAAATACTTATGTGCAGCAGTGCAATACAAATAAATTCTGTACAAATCATACAATGTGATTTCCTGATTTTTTTTTTTTACATTCTGTCCCTCACAGGGGGAATGCACATACAATGTGAATTTCAGACCCCTCCATGATTTCTAAGTGGGAGAACTTGCAAAATCGCAGGGTGTTCAAATACATATGTTCCTCACTGTATGTAAGAGTGAAAAGTATAGTACAGGTAATGCTAATTAAAAGAAGAATATCCTTTCAAGTTCTTGGAATTTGTTCAGGTAAATATAGCTGATTTATTTTTATATATATATATATACTGTATATATAAATTAACCTGTAGGACAGGTACATACCTAAATTTGAAATAAGTAGGAAATCAAAAAAAATTATAGCTCCAGTGTGAATTATAAGACATATAAGAACATGGGGGCAACCATTAAGAAGGATATTAGGGAGTCTGAAAGGCAGTTAAAGAGGAATGTAGCACATTAGGCAAATGATGTTCTACTTTAATGGCAAAATAAACTACGTGATTAAAGTGGAAATTTCGAGATTAAAGTTGACATTTCGTGCTTTTTTCCCACTGTGTACCTATTTTTGTTGTCTGTACCCTAATAAGCTTTCATATGACACTCAGGTGGTGCGCTACGACTTGCCTTTTCACGGTGACTTTGATATGTGATTTCTTTTTTATTTCGGGCACTGTGCGACTTTGTGAACTTGATCTTTCGAGGTTCTCCGACACTCTGTCACTCGATCAACTTTCTTCTGTTGATTATACCACTGTTTAAACCAACAAATAGTACGTTTTTCCTTTGCCTCCACTTGGTATTCGCAGAAATTCTTATATTTTCCCCTGTGCTTTTCCCATTGTCTTTTCACAGAAGGCTATTTATATTGATTTGCATATTCAAAGAGGCATAATTCTGGGAGGAGTTGGGGTGGGACAGAAGGCGCGTGCACATGCGTTACTTTTCACGCTGATCGGGATTTATGTAGTGGAAGAACGTGAAAGTTTGTATGCGCACAGATTCCTGCATCTGGATTTTTCTGAGCTTACGCACAATCCCGCTTTTGTGCTTACGCCATGTTATAGTGTGAGTTCTACGCATGGCGTTATACATGAGGCCCCTGGTGTCTGATAAGTTCCGATCAATTATGAACTGTGTAATTGTTTTTGCAGTGTTACATGTCATTGCCCCTGTGACAGGAGACCTATCCAGGTCTGGATTTAAAACACAATTAAAGTCTCCAGCCATTATAATTTTGAGTGTTCTCATTAGGAATGGATGCAAATACGTTTTGGATGAAGTCCCTGTCATCCACATTGGATTCGTAGATATTTATCAAAATCACTTTATAGTTGAATAAATTACCCGTGAAGATCATATATTGCCCTTCAGAATCAGATACTACATGAGATTGTTCTATGTATAAGAATTACCACACCTCTAGTTTTCTTTGTATAACTGGAGTGGAATATTTGCCCAGTCCAATCTCTGTGCAGCCGAAACTGATGATTGCTTAATAAGTGGGTCTCCTGTAAAAAAAAAAATACTATTTTAGCTTTTAGACCTGTTAGGTGAGAATTCTTTCTTTTTAATTCTTGATTGAGACCTTTAACATTCTAGTTCACAAAGTTAACTGTTTGGTCATAGAGACATTGCTTTTTTATTTTTGAGGGATGAAGGGTTTGTCTATGTTTACTTTTTCTATTTTTTTGAAGTTATTTGGGTGGGGGGGGGGGTGGAGAGTGGCGCACTGGATGGCTCTGTCACTACATTGTCATCTCATCGGCTGGTGGACTTCAAGGGCTTAGTTATATTACCCTTCCTGATCTGAGTATCTACATGCTGTTTGATTTTCTTACTTATTCAGAGTATATAATGGATCTTCACTGGCCCTGCTTTACTTTATACTACGCAGAATGGGTGGGGTGCAGGGGGACCCTGTGCCTGTTTCGATCCTCAAATGTGCGCTAATTGCACTTTCATCTTTGTGCTGTGCCGAAAGGGCACAGGGTGTTTGGGTTGGTGTGTGTAACTGGGTTTTTGTGGGGGTTTATCGTTTGTAGAGGTTCAGGTGGGGAATTATGGCCTTGTGTACATGGGGTAGAATGCCTAGAGTGGAGGTGATTTGTTTTTTTTTTTTTCCTTCTCTCTTACTGTATATGTGTGTGTGTGTATATGTATATGTATATATATATGTATATGTATATATATATATGTATATGTATATGTATATATATATATATATATATATATATATATATATATATATATATATATACACACATACACATATACAGTGATCCCTCGCTATATCGCATTTCGCCTTTCGCGGCTTCACTCCATCGCGGATTTTATATGTAAGCATATTTAAATATATATCGCGGATTTTTTGCTGGTTCGCGGATTTCTGCGGACAATGGGTCTTTTAATTTTTGGTACATTCTTCCTCGGTTGGTTTGCCCAGTTGATTTCATACAAGGGACGCTATTGGCAGATGGCTGAGAAGCTAGATTGCTTACTTTTCTCTTTCTCTTGCGCTGAATTTCTCTGATCCTGACGTAGGGGGATTGAGCAGGGGGGCTGTTCGCACACCTAGACGATATGGACGCTCGTCTAAAAATGCTGAAAGATTATCTTCACGTTGCTATCTTTTGTGCAGCTGCTTCCTGAAACGACATGCTGCACGGTGCTTCGCATACTTAAAAGCTCGAAGGGCACGTATTGATTTTTGACTGAAAAACAAACTCTGTCTCTCTCTCTCCCTCCCTCCCTCTCTTCCTGCTCCTGACGGAGGGGGTGTGAGCTGCCGCCTTCAACAGCTTTGTGCCGCGGTGCTTCGCATACTTAAAAGCCAAACAGCCCTATTGATTTGTTTGCTAGAGATTGTTTTCTCTATCTATGTGACATTCTGTGCTCCTGACATGCACTCCTTTGAAGAGGAAGATATGTTTGCATTCTTTTAATTGTGAGACAGAACTGTCATCTCTATCTTGTCATGGAGCACAGTTTAAACTTTTGAAAAAGAGACAAATGTTTGTTAGCAGTGTTTGAATAACGTTCCTGTCTCTCTACAACCTCCTGTGTTTCTGCGCAAATCTGTGACCCAAGCATGACAATATAAAAATAACCATATAAACATATGGTTTCTACTTCGCGGATTTTCTTATTTCGCGGGTGGCTCTGGAACGCAACCCCCGCGATGGAGGAAGGATTACTGTACATTTATTTATTCTTTCACAGTTTTCTCACCTTTTCTTGATGCTTTTTTGATTTCTTCATTTCTCTTTCATGGTTAATGTAACTGTTGCATCTTTGAATGTTCATGGCCTGGGGTCCCATACTAAAAGAGCTACTGTTTTAGGCTATTTGTGGTGCAGGCTTGTTGATATTGCTTTCCTACAGGAAACTCAGCCCCTTGTTATGGATATTTTGAGGCACCTCATCCTCTGCCCTGTTGAAGAAGTGTGGGGATGCCATTCTCCTGCAGTGTAGCCTCTCAATCAAAATTTTGGGTTTGGGCTATGATGAGCTTGGCAGGTTTTGCTGCTACTTGTTTGAATTTGGTGGCAGGAAGCTCACATTATGTTCAACTTGTGCTCCCAAGCCATATCAACCCTCCTTCTTCACTTTCTAATCCATTCTTAAATTTCGATGGTTATTAAATTGATTTCGGGTATTGGTGCAAATGCTTATATGAACCCTTTATTAGACAAAACACCTCCACCGTTACATCAGCATACACCTCACTCCCCCTGGTACCTCTGCAAATTTGTGTTTGACCAAAATTTATTTGACTCTTTTCGAATGCTGAACTCCTCTGCAAAGGAGTTTTCTTTTTACTCTGGCAGACACCATTCCCATTCCAAAATAGATTATATTTTTATTTCTTGCATCAACATCACTCTCAGACCATAAGTCTGTTCTCTCTCTGTTTTACCCTGCCTCGAGCAACCCGTTGGCAGTTTAACTCATCACTGCTTTGGGATCCTACATTCTGTCAAAAGTTATCAGATACTCTAGAAGAGTTTATTGATATTAATTCTGGCTCTCTGGAAGACTGTGCCTATGTCTGGTTAGCAATTAAAGGGACAATTCATGACTTTTCTATTAGTTATGCTTCTGGATTGTTAATGGCCTGCAGAAAAAAAATTTCTGTCTTAGAATCTCTGCTCACTGTTTTGGAGAATGCCCACCCCCATGTGTTTAATCCTGATTATAAATCCTTAATTTCTAATGCAGGAACAGAGTTAAACTCTATTCTTTTACAGAAACTGGAATTCAACATCCATCGTACACGAGCCAGATATTATGCTTCTGGGGTCAGGCCAAGTAAATTGTTAACACTTAGGCTCCATAAGTGTGAAGCGTTTGTTCGATTCATATCTTGGCCGGGAGTCTCACTAACAATTCAACTGAGATCAATAGACAATTTTAGAGTATTACTCTAATTTATTTTCTGCTCACGCCAACCTCAACCACATTGAAATCAACTCCTTCCTATCCAATCTGAACCTCCCTAAGCTCTTGGAAGACGGTGCCTCTACTCCTGAGGCTTTAGACTCCATGCAATCAGGGAAATCACCAGGGCTGGATGGGTTGCCACCTGAGGTTCTTTTATATGGTTTGGCAGCAAATATCAGTCCCTCTTTTCCAAATGTTTGATTCTGCCATCTCCACTACTCAACTTTGTCAATACTGCTATGATCACCTTTTTGTTAAAACAAGGTAAAGAGCCAACTGATTGCTCAAGTTATTGGTCCATCTCTTTGATGAATTCCAATGCAAAATTGCTTGCTAAACTTTTGACACACCACCAAAGCTCCTAGCTAATTCACCCTGATTAGACTGGCTTTATTTGCTCTTGCCAGGCAGCGGACAATATGAGACGCCTTCTCCACATTATTGAAACAGCGCATCAACTTCCCTGTGCCCCAGCTTTGCTCTCTGAACTGGTCTTTCTTGTAGCAAGTCATGTATCACATGGGGTTTGGGGAGGCTTATATCAATATGGTGAAGACACTTTATTCTTCTCCTTCTGCTATTATTCTCACTAACTCAGTTACTTCACAATCTTTTCGAATTTTGAAAGGAGCCAGGCAGGGGTGCTCACTTCCCCCCATCCCCCATCTCTTCAGTCTTTCCCTCGAGCCTCTAGCTATTGCTATACATGATTCACACCTAATCTCTCCCATAATCTTGCATGGTACTCACCAAAAAGTTGCGCTTTATGTTGGATGATATTATGCTTTTTCTCAGCGATGCCCCTTCTGATCTCTAATATGTTTTTAATTTATTTGACTTCTATGAGTCTGTGCCTGGTTATAAAATCGTTTAGTTCACGTCATCTCTCCTTTCTCTTAATTTGTCTAGTCTTCAGTCCTGCACCTCCTTACCAGTCCCCTTTTCAGAGCTGTTAGCAGCATGTTCCCTCTTTTGCTTCCATATAAATTTTGGTCTGATGTCAGATCTCTTTTATCAAGATTTCTTTGGATCGGTAAAAAACCTTACATTAGATATTCCACATTAATTCTTGATAGGTCAGATGGGGGTGTTGCCTTGCCAGATTTGGAGATATATCATTGGGCATTTATACTTGGATCAGTTTGGTGCTGGTTGGAATCCCCCAGTATTCTTCCATCCTGGCTCCCAATTGAAGTCAAATTTGTTTTTCCCAGATCTCTCTCTCTCTTCTCCCTTTTGTCTCTCTGAGATCGAGACATCTTTCACTAAGTTTGGGCTGTCTATGCCATATAGTGAGAGCATAAGTAATTAAAGTGGAGAAGCATTTGGGGCCCTGCCCAAAATTACATTTACTCCCATTTTCCTAAATCCAGCTTTGCATATTGGTGGCAACCCTAGTGCTTTCCCAACCTGGAGGCAGTGCGTTATTTCCACACTTGGCAATATTTTTGACAGCTCAGGGCTCCGAACGTTCCAGTCGCTAAGATCTGAGTTCTCTATTCCATATTTTTCCATTTCATTTAATCTTCAAATTAGGTCTGTTCTTAAGTCTCGTTGTGTTTTGTTGTTTTCTTAGTACCCTTTCATTCTTTGCTTTCCTTTATTCAGTCTGTTTCTCCTAAAACGATGCCTGCCTCTATGTTATATACAACTTTGCAGAAAGCCACTCTTAAAACATTACCTGTTACTTTGGTTTGGGTAAGCGATCTTCACTCTCTTACTATTCTTGACTGGAATATAATTTTCAGAACATTTAGGTTACAATTTTAATTAATGCCATTGTAAAATACTTATAAAAAGTACATATTTAATGTACAGTTGTCTTCTAATACATGTAGTACATTATATTAAACGGTTATTTTTTAATATGACTCATTGTTACAAAATATAAATAAAAATGTGATAACTTATTCTTGAATGAAGTAACTAAAAAATGTGAAGTACACTTAACTTCCATATTGCCAATGCACCTGAATGTCACTCCATGTTTACATTTTCTAACTTATTTCATTTTTTGTAAACATCCACTAAATTCAATTCCTAGACTCTTTTTGCACAGTGACGGTTTGAGATGGAAACAACAACATACTAGCTCGGCACATTTGTTACTCATGCATTTTTCCTGTGCACATTTGTCATTGTGCACTTTTCTCTGTGTGCATTTGTCCTGTTTCATCATAGGGGGTTGGGAGTGGTTTATTCTATCACTCGGCTCCATAACCTGGCTGGACAATTGGGGATGATGGGGAAAAGTTACAGCGCCTCCATCATCTATTCTCTCCATCTTTTATCATGATTATGCACTTTGGCTTGCCATCTCTTTATTTATCGCTGGCTTGTCAGTGATTTTTGTGAAAGTGTGTGGGACCTTGGACTATATGTTAAAAGGATGAGTGTACTTGTGCAGTGTAAAAGATTGAAACTCCCCCCCCCCCCCCCCCCTCGGAAGACTAAGCTGTAAACAGATTATAAGCCAAAAATGTGCAGTAGTATCTATAGCATAGAGACTTCTGCTTCAACTACCTTCAGAAAACATGTTTTGGTTGTTCTGGTACATAATAAACTGAAGATTAAAATCCTACACATGTGCTCTGAAGACTTAAGATTTTTATATGCTTAAACTGAAAATTACAATATGCACCATATGGAAACTGGGGGAAGAAGTCAGGTTAGCTAGTTTATGTTTGTTTTTTGTTGAATAAAGATATATATTTTAATAGATTATTGTTTCCTAGTTCTGGAGACAATACTACTTCTCTTATATTAGTCCATCCCATATCTTCTTTCTTCTTCTACATTCTTCTACATAGTTAACTGAATTTTTCAGTTGATCATAGTGGGGGCATAGGATTGGCTAATAACTGATGTATAAACTGTTTCCTTTGGCAAACCCCAGGCCCCTTTCTATTATGGCATTTCTACCTTTGTTTGCCACACAGCAGTGTTTCAGTACTTCATTGCTTTTGAGCAATTAATTTTAAAGTAAGCTTTAATTAATGTTGGAAATATTTTAAGAACTTTTAATTAAAGAATAAGTTTAGTATTTTTAAAGTCAACGTTGTTTCTTCACAATCATAGTATATATTAGTTTGCCAAATGAAATTGCCATTCTAAAGTAAAGCTACTTAGGGGTGAAATACTACAATCGAAAGCTAAATACCCCAAACTCTTAAAAATGCTTAGACTAATATGATTAAAATTTGGTAATGTTGTAGAAAAAAGAAAATTCGCTGACCTCTGTGTGTTTGATATTTGTCATTTTTAATGCTATAGTGAGTCAGACATTCTAACGCACCTCTTCCCCCTTTTTGCCACAGCACTTGCGCTGATCACATGGAGAAATGGGTTTGCTAGTTTATGCAAACGAAGGACATCTACTGAATCAAAGTGAAATGAGTGAAGTTTGTCAAAGCTCAAAAAGACATTTAGCAAGTGCTTGTCTGTGGCTGTGAGTGAAGTCAATATTTTGCAATTGATCCAGTAAGAAAGGTATTTAACCCACCCATCAAGCACATCTCATCTGAAAGCTTGCGGAAATACTAACTTGGGGACTACATTTTCCTTCAGCCCATGTAGTACTCCAGATGATTTCATCAATGCTCACAAAGTTTAAAAAAAGAGCATAGATAAAAGCGACGTGTCATCAAAGGTATTAACTGCTGTGTGTGTCACCAAACACAACCCCAGGAACTGCCCCTGGGACCTAGTTTTACCTTTTTAAGTTCCTTGATGGCAGACAGCATTTGAAGAGTGGGGGTTTACTGTCCTCGTAAATCTAGTGCAATTAGAATAATGGGGGAGTGGGTCCCCTTGGTGAAATGAGCTTGTTTAGAAACGAGGAAAAAATATTGTGCATTGCTATCAAATGATTTAGCAGATCGAGTGTGTGTCACTGGAAAATCAATACCTGAAGCTAGCTTTTTTTTTTTTTTTTTTCCCCATTCCGGGTGTGTTTACAACCCAAGGACAACCACGTTTGGGTCATGGTTTGCCAGCAGTGATATAGAAACACTGTCTTAGAGAGTATTTTTTCATCCCACCTTTGATTGTGGTCAGACATGTTGCATTTAAAAAAAGACATTATTTTTAATCTGGACCCTTATCTGGGAAATATGCTGCCAAAACAAGGATCTGCAGTGTTGCTAAACCCTTAAAAAGCAATCTTCCTTTCTTTCTTTGTACACTAAAAAAAAAAAAAATTATGAAGCTCCCAAACTTTTTTTTTTTTTTTGTAAGCTTCATTATTGCAATCTTGCGCACAAAATATAACATTTTTATATCTGACGTTCTTCAAAGTGAGTTTCAGCAGCTGGAGAGTGGTGGTGTGATGCACTTTGCCAAGCTTGCACACAATTTAACTGTGTCTACTGTGTCTTGTGACAGTAAATCTGAGATAAACTAATTACTTTTTATTCTGTGTATAGCCTTACATTTTTGAAAAAGCAATACTGTTGTCCACCTGCATATTGTCCTTAGTTGCAACGCCAGTCAGCGATAAGTGTTAAGCGATTTTTGAAGTGAGAAAATTAAAAAAAAAAAAAAAAAGCCCTGTCACTGCAAATGCTGCATCAACACCCGCCCTCCGTCACCAGCCACCGTTCACTGAATGAATATATGTGGGTGGTTCGTGATGGATGACTTTCTGTTTTAGAGTTAAAAGTTACAAGGATTAAATACTACTGGCAGGAATATTTATTCAAAAACCAAATATGAGATTCTTATTAATATATTTTGATTCAATTCAGGATCTGTGCAGCCCAGGTTAGCTCCTTGCGCAAGTCCTGTTATGAAAACTAAAAATATTTTTAGTAAATTTTTATTTTATTTCAGTTAGTCTTGTCAGCTACTTTGTTTTGTTTAGCTTTAGTTTTTCATTTTGGTTTTAATTACTTTATTTCATTTTATGAAAATATTTTTTATTAATAGTTTGTTTTTATTTTAGGTTTCATCAACTATAATAACCTTGATTCAAACCTACTATATACTGTGGCTGTAGTAATTTTAGGCTTTGATTCTAATAGAGAGTTGAGATTTTTAGCAGTTGTAAACTTTTGAATAAGTCAACATTTAAATTGCTTTCCAACATTACCGGATACCACTGTTGTGATGTCCTTCAATACTGAGTTTTGCTGCAGTCTCTTTCACACCAACACCACCAAGGGTTGTATGTAGCAATTTCAAAAGTAAGCAGCTCAGCTGAAGTTAACAAATTTTAGCCCCTGGTCTAACAAAAAAAAAAAAAAATTCTAATACTTCCGATTAACCAATGGCATTGTAAATGAAGCCCATTGAATTAAAAGAATTTCTAGGATGATGCCAGGTAACACAGCTATCATTTTAAAAAATAACTAGCCTGCTCATGTGTTTGGTTGTGGATCTGATTGGTGCCAGAGTCCCAATCCAGTGTGATGAAAAGGCTTAAAACTTATTGAGTACATCCATTTTTCAAGTCAAAAATGTCATTCGGTATTGATCCATGTCTTGAAATTATACACATATTACAAAACAGCTTATCCATGTCCTTTTAAGAAGGGGAAAGAAAAATGCCAACCATTGTTGTGAGGTTCAGTCATTTTAAAAGGGACTGGCTGTGTCTCTCAGTTTTCCAAGTTGTCCTCCTCTGTGGCATTCTTTCAGCTCCAGAGGTGTCAATTCACCTCTGAAACTCGTTGCCAAGCAGTGTTATTGACATTGAATGATCATGCCTAGATTTGAGTTCCTCAGTTCTGTAGACAACTTGTCAAAACTAACTGAAAAAAAGTAATACAATCGTTTGTTCTTTCACTGTATGGAAGCTTTTTTCTTTATTTTACAAGGATGCTGCTGCTGCATTGATAAAACACTTGTGTGTGAAAATGAGTGAATGAATAAAAATGAATATGTGTGTGTGTGTGTATATACTGTATATATATATATATATATATATATATATATATATATATATATATATATATATATATATACAGTATATGCGAATCAGCAGCACCCTCTGATGTCCTTAATTTGTTCTATCCATTAATTTATTTTTCTGTGCTAAAGGCATAATATTAATAATAAAAATAATTCCATCTATTCACATTACTATTCAGTATTCAGGTTAGCTAGAGCCTGTCCCCGCAAACATAGGGCAGAAGGCAGGAACAACACCTGGACAGGGCACCAGTCCATGCTAGGGCAAACACACACACACGGGTCGGGTCAATTTAGCAATACCAATTTCATTTTAATCAGGTTGAAGTTTAGTACAGATGTTTTTGCATAGGCAGAGTGGACTGTATTATCTGCCTCAGAGCGCCAAGTTCTCTAGTCTAACTCCATGCTCCCCCCATTTATTAATGGATTGATTGGTATTAAGGAACGTCAGTATGTTTTCAGTAAAAAAAAAAAAAAACATCCTTAGCTGTTTTGTTGCCACATCTATAGCAAGCACAACTTTTCATGCATTAAAAAAAAAAAAGTAATTTGTTGTGCTTCAATCTGATGTATCGCACACGCTGCTTTTTTCATTGAAGGTGTTTTTTTTTTTTTAAATGGTGTGCATGCAATGCATAGCACATCATGTCATGGGTTGTTATAACTCCACCTATGATGGATGCTGCAAGTAGAGAGGCGAGCAATAAATGGATCTTTACGTGGAGAAAACAGTACCAAGAATTTCTGATTAAAGTGTGTTATTTGTAATTTGCTGTTGATGTCACAAGTATGCCACTGAAACTTGGAAGGCACATTTTCTTATCTTGAAACCTTTACTGCTTTAAAATGGACTTATTTGCCAAGTTGTAGCACTTTTCGTCATATTACTGTACCCCTTAGGTACATTATGTACATTATGAAATACAACAACAGATAAGCATTTCTTAAAATGTATGGAATATGCTTCACTTTAGAACACAATTTCATGTGGCAATCTAACATACCATGATTGTGGTAAAAAAACTTGAAACTTCTTAAACTTATCCTTTAAGTAGAAGATCCTGTTTGTCTGAATTTTCTTTACTGGTTCTGTCCGTGGTCTCATAATTGGATATGCAGCATGCTTTCTTGCTCAGATCACCAAAAGATCCAAGCTCTAGAACAAGGATGGGGAACCTCCAAGCCCCACTAGCCAACATGAAATGATCCATTGGATGTCTCCTTGTTTTAATGTATGTAATTTTTTGCTGTTTTCACGAAGCTGTTTGTTATAGTTTCACTAATTATAATTTCTATAAACAAACTGCAACCTTAAAAGAAAACCGTCAAATGTATTTTTTTTTCTTTAGAGGCAGTTTTCAAATGACCCAATTAGCTACTATAGATCAGCTGTTTTGTCAACATCCAATTGTATTTACAAATGATTAAACTGGTCTTTTTTGCAAGTATTATTTAATGTGAAAATTGGCAAATCAAAGAAAAGTCAAAGCTGAATATTCTGTCATTCCAACAGCAACAATTGACTTCTCATTAAGAAGTTTGGTTGGAATAAAAATTTGCAGCCTCTCTGGCCTTCAGGGAATTACTTTGCATACCCCTTATCCGCACTAATTCACAACAAGACTATGGGGAGATATCTCAACTAGAGTTTTCTCACTGACGTTATATCTGCTCTGACAACAGCTGACACAACCTCAATTATTAGTCTTTAGTTTCCATTTGAATCTAGCATCCTATCCCCAAGGTCTTTTTTTTCCCCTCTGGTTTGCCACAGTAAAAGTAAAGGGCAGATTTTATACTAAATTTATTTATCTCATAGTTTTGTCACTAGCACAAATATATTGTGGTCACTTTGTTCTCAGTAGTGTCTTCGCTACATCCCAAATATGATTGTGCTCCTTTGTGCAGAGTGGACCTTCAGCAAATAGCATAGAGTGCCTAGTGGAAAGATTTGAAAACTTTTACTTTTATTTCAGATATGAAATAGGTGTGTAAAATTATAATTTAAAATGTGTATGTAATAGGTTTAACTGAAATATTCTTTGTACCCAGAATAGCTCTTCATGAATACAAAGATCAAACACATAAGGAAATATGACAGTGCTTAAGTAGGATTGGTTTGCACAGTTAGTATCATTTCTTTGGCCAAAAAATTCTTAGGTTTTTACATTACCACATGCTGTTCCTGTCTCTTGTATGAAAAGAGGTTTCCCAGTCCCTAATTTATTTCCAACCACCTTATGATTTTGCAACTTTTTGCATTATATTCTTAGTCCTTCTTTAAATTTTCTGCCACCCAAACTTCGAGATCAGTACTTGTTTGGTGCTCCAATGCAGTGGAAGTACCAACAAAAAGTATTGGCACGTCCCTACATTAAAGGCATGTGTTTCTCCTGAAATCCTTTGATCTTTCCTCACACTCACTTCATAATTTCTCTCCTAATATCTCGGTACTGAAAACCAGTGTCTATTTTTATTGCTGGAGTCCCCCATTTTGTTTAAAGATTCCACACTTTTTATCATAATAAATCAGCAAATTCCTACTGTTCTTTCAATATAAATAAGGAAAAAAGTAGCTATTGATTTTATCCCATTATGCTGTAGGGTCTTAAATATAAATACATCATTTGTGCATGCTTTGATGGCAAAATATTGAGACCAGTCATTTTTTTTTATATGTTAACTTGTACAGTATCAAAGTTAAATGAGGAAGTTAGAAATGATGATGAGATGGATTGCCTGGTATTAAAAACACCATACATATTAAGCACACTGTGCACTGGGTGGACTAGATACCTCTCCATTGCAGTGCACACTCGCACACCCACCCACAATTACTCTTTAATGACATGATTTAGAGTCAACTGTTAACTTAACCTTAAAGTGTCTGCAGTGTGGGAGGAAATCAAGCCCACACCAATGTGCAGAGAATGAGAGAACTTGACAGAGGCAGTAAGTACTACATTTTAATCAAGTTCAAATATAGGCAAGTTTTAGGTGGCTCTCTGTACCTGTGCTTTATCTGTAATTAACACAAAGTGAAATGCTGTGTATACTTACTTCCAAGCAATATTTACATATTAGTCTTTGAACACTTCCAAACTGAGCAGACATTTGTGTGGACTCTGCTCGTGCAGTTTTGAAACCAGAGTCAACTAGTGTAATAACACAATTCCTTATTGGCAAAGCAGATTCACATAGACAGTGGCAAATATGAGGCAGTTAAAACCGCTTACTTCACCACTAAAGATGAATTAGCAAACACTACATCTGCTGAGCTTATTAACTTTTTGTGGAAAATTTATCAGTATAACATAAAAAGTGACAAAAGCAATGTAAGATTATAGGTTTCATGTTTTTATAGTATTGGAGTAATTCTGATGGAGTCTCATTAAGTTCAATCGTGACGTAATTACTCCAATTAAAGCCACAAGTCTAAGTTCTATGTATACTTTTGGGTACGTTCAAATATAAGCAATATTAAATGTCAAACCTTTTGAGATGCTGTGAAAACAACACAATAAAGACTGTTTTACCAGGAGTGTCAATAATGAATCTTCAACTGAAAAGAAAAGTTTTATTTCACAAAGACACTCTTAAATTGGGATTAAATGTATATAGTAATTTCAGAACAGCAAATGTCATAAATCTAACAACTTAACATTTTTAAAAATGTATTCTGTATTATCTTCTATATTCTAATCAGGACACACACTGTGTGTGTGTGTATAAATATATTTAATGCATAATAAAATGTTGATGACACTCAGCTATGTATAAATAGTATAGATACATGTAAGTGAATCTCTTAACATTTGGTTTCTTTGTGTATTCTTGACATTTTAAAAGTAGGTTTTGCATTTAGATTTGGTTTCTGACCATTCAGTTTACCACAAACAAGTGTGTTCCATTTCTCTGGTTTGCTTTGCAAAGAAGGGTTCTTTTTCATTTGTTTAAATACTAAGAGTTATTAACTTAAATGTTCTGTTTCTAATTGATATTCTTATAAAAATATACTTGTATCTATTACTTTTGGAGATGGTTCCAGTTTTAGATCTTCATAGTGAAGTGCATTCAAGAAATTGTGCTGAGAAATAAGATTCTCAGTTTTTGGTTCACAGGTATGGTCGATGGAGCAGCCAGATTGGCACTGCAAAATAGATGAAGGTTCTGCTGGTCTAGTAGCTGCACGATGGAGCCCAGATGGACGACACATTCTGAATACTACAGAGTTCCATGTAAGCCTTAATTTGTTATTGCTTGCTCTAGTGGCATATATTGCCAGAAAAGAGGGAAAACAAACTAGCAACCAGACTGATGTATTGTCTGTTCTTAAGTCATTTAGAATATAGAGCAGCTGAAAAGGGGGAAAAAAACAAGTGAAGTTTCTTTCTCATGTGCAGTGAAATTTTAACAATTTGAAAATTCAGGGTACTTACAGCTTGGTGACATCCTAGTTTGGTGGATTGTACTCAGAGTGGAGTGTGGTATGCTGCTTCTTCATTAAACTTGATTAATACAGAGTTTAATCTTAAAAACCTTTTTTTATTTCTACTAATGGGCTAGGCAGTATTTTTATACACCTTTTTTCCTTTTATAAGAGTCAAACAATTAGTCAATGAGTACCTGGCTTCATGTCCATTAATAGTACACAAGTGAAAGAATTTCCCTGTAATGAAGCAAAACAATAATAGTTAAGTATATTACAAGCAAGTTGACAAATACAGTATTGATAAAGCTAAAATAGCGCATTTAAACAGGTATTGATAGTTAGTTAAAAAAGAAAGTTAGGGAAACTGGCAGAAGTAAAGGAAATCTAGAACAGATTAAAAGACATTCAGCAAGCAGCTTAAAGTGGATAATCAGCAGTACTTTAAGCTTTTGTGTTGTTGCCATAATATCAGTAGTAGTAAGAATGTCTTTAACAGTAAATACAGACACTTAGAGAGGTCCATTAGGTATTACATGGGTATTGTGGTTCATTTAAACTACTACGTAAGTTATAGCTAACTAATTTTAAAGCGGGTTAGCAAAATATTATTAATAAGCTTGAGGTTAATATAATGCAAGACCTGTATGATGTTCGACCTTTTTGGAGACTTGCTCCCAAGCAGTCTACATTTGCGGAATATGTCTGAAAATCCAGCAGCTAAAGATCAGGTTTGTTGAACTTGAGGAAATAGATGCTGTGTGTTTTATTAAAAAACTAGTCATTAAGCCCGTTACAATAACGGGCGCTAGAACAGTAGTGCATAAACATTAGTTGGAACAGTCTATATTAAATGGCAAGGGACTTTGACCTCATTCTGTTTGTTGGTCGTATTTTTCTTTGTCTTTCAGCCTTTCTTTTGTTGATGTTTACTTGCTGAGCTGACCGTTCTTCATGGGCTGCCGCCGTGTATTGTGTGTCTTTAATTTTCTGTGACAGTAATACTGTCTTGTACATCCGCTGGCTTGTACGTCCGTAATATACCTTTAATTTTCTCAGGTGGTAATACAGGCGTGTGCGTCGGTAATATGCCTTTAATTTTCTCTGACAGTAATACTGGCTTGTATGTGGCTGTAATATGCGTCACTGTATTGTGTACCTTTAATTTCCTCTCGCAGTAATACTGGCTTGTATTTCCATAAAACGCCTGTAACTTTCTCTGACAGTAATATCGCACTTCGCACCGTGCCCCGCGCATGCGCACTTCACCACACGGACACCTGAACGCACACAGGGATTTTATTAAAGAGGATTTGCAGATCTTACTCAGGTGACCTTTAGGAAAACAGGCTAGAGAGGGAGGAACAGCTAGGATGAAAGCATGCTTTAAACCTCTGAGATAGCTTTTTGTAGCCTTCCCCTAAACCATGATACTGAGCAATCTTTGTTTTCAGATCTTTTGAGAGTTGCTTTGAGGATCCCATGCTGTCAATCTTCAGAGAAGAGTCAAAGGGAAGCACAACTTGCAATTGACCACCTTAAATACCTTTTCTCGTGGTTGGACACACCTGTCTATGAAGTTCAAGGCTTAACAAGCGAATCCAGCCAATTTGGTGTTGCAAGTAATCAGTATTGAGCAGTTACATGCATTCAAATCAGCAAAATGACAAAGGTACCCAAATTTTTGCACAGCCAGTTTTTCATATTTGATTTAATTTCATACAACTAAATACTGCTTCACTAAAAATCTTTGTTCGGAAAACACCCCAGTACTCAGATATTCCTAGGAAATGAAAGACATACCAGTGTAATTTTTTTTGTTGAAAGTAAATTATTATGCAAGCTGAGAGGGGTTCCCAAACTTTTTCATATGACTGCATTTTAGTCAAGGTGAAGGGAGAGGCAACTTAATACCTAAATATTATCTGGGCTAGGCTTAAAAATCGTGGAGAAGAACTGGCATTATCAGACAAAATCAGTGACTATTTTTTAACGCAGTATACAGTAATCCCTCCTCCATCGCGGGGGTTGCGTTCCAGAGCCACCCGCGAAATAAGAAAATCCGCGAAGTAGAAACCATATGTTTATATGGTTATTTTTATATTGTCATGCTTGGGTCACAGATTTGCGCAGAAACACAGGAGGTTGTAGAGAGACAGGAACGTTATTCAAACACTGCAAACAAACATTTGTCTCTTTTTCAAAAGTTTAAACTGTGCTCCATGACAAGACAGAGATGACAGTTCTGTCTCACAATTAAAAGAATGCAAACATATCTTCCTCTTCAAAGGAGTGTGTCAGGAGCAGATCATGTCACAGAGATAGAGAAATGCAAACAAATCAATGTTTGGCTTTAAGTATGTGAAGCACCGTGGCACAAAGCTGTTGAAGGCGGCAGCTCACACCCCCTCTGTCAGGAGCAGACAAAGAGAGAGAGAGAGAGAGAGATAGACAGAGTTTGTTTTTCAAGCAAAAATCAATACGTGCCCTTCGAGCTTTTAAGTATGCGAAGCACCGACATGCTGCACAAAAGATAGCAACGTGAAGATAATCTTTCAGCATTTTTAGACGAACGTCTGTATCGTCTAGGTGTGCGAACAGCCCCCCTGCACAATCCCCATAAGTCAGGATCACAGAAAGTCAGCGCAAGAGAGAGAGAGAGAGAGAGAGAGAAAGAAAGTAAGCTGGGTAGCTTCTCAGCCATCTGCCAATAGCGTCCCTTGTATGAAATCAACTGGGCAAACCAATTGAGGAAGCATGTACCAGAAATTAAAAGACCCATTGTCCGCAGAAACCCACGAAGCAGCGAAAAATCCGTGATATATATTTAAATATGCTTACATATAAAATCCGCAATGGAGTGAAGCCGCGAAAGGTGAAGCGCGATATAGCGAGGGATTACTGTATTTAGTACCACCTAGAGAAGAAGCCTGTCTAGATTAAGTGTTTTTTAAAATAAAAATAAAATTTGGGAGGTTGATACAATTGAACTACTAGAATGCAGTGAAGATAATAAACATTTGACAGTGTTATGGCAGAACACATATTCAAAAGTGAAAACTATTAAGTTTAACTGTATTATGGAAAATTCTGATCACTCTAAAAATAATAAACTGTAATTAGCTTTTAGGCATGGAGTCAGTCCAGAAGCAGTTTGGCAAGTTTAAAAGCGTTTTGTATACAATGCAGCATAAGTTCATCACAATATTTAAAAGTAATAAGAGAAAAAGAAAACTCTGTGATGGATAAATAAGGAACTGAAAAAGAAGCTGCAAAGGAAGAAACAGGTATATAAAATGTACCTGACAAATAAGGCATGTGGTTAGTACTGGAGTTATGAGAGAATGAGAAAAGGCAAAAAGATGACCCCAAGAAAATCTTTTATTATTTTAGTATTAAAAGAACTAAAAGGAGGAGGTGAGGTGTATCCGGAACAGTAAGGGTGAACTAAAATAATAAGTCACGAAATAAGAAAATCACAAGTTCATACAATTTCCTAAGTGTATGTATTTGTGAATAAGTAGATAGAACCTCCCAATAGTAACAAGGAGTATAAAGGAGAAGTCCAAATATGAAGAGTTAAAGAACAAAGCTGAGAAGCAGAACTGATAAGGTTGTCTTCTATGAAATTCTGCCGTTGCTATGTACCAGTCCAGGTAAGACTGAGAAGATAAAGAAAGGTTTAACACATAGCTCAAATATTGGGGTAGAATAGAGGAGCATAGGTGATTAGGACATTAGGGCACTGAAAAGACTTATTTTGCTGTGACAAGTTCCATATGACCAGGAGGGACACAATGAATATGTTATTGAAGTATTATTTAAAGTAGAGAATGGGGTGGAGAAGTATTGCTTAGATTAAATAGGCTGAAATCTAAAAAACGTCTGAGACAAGAAAACATTTATTGTAGAGTGCTTAGTGAGATTTGTGAATACATATATAAACTAGGGCTGCACGATAACAGAAAAAATGATTATCACGATTATTTTGCTCAAAATTTTTATCACGATTAATAATGACGATTATTCCTTTGGTAAATGAAGTCTGTGACCAAAGCAGTGTAGCCTCGGCCAGTTATTCACAGATGCTGCCCTAATCATATTAGCTGCGTTGTCCGTTGTGATGCACACAAGTCTTTCTTCCACCAAGCCCCAAGCGGACATCGCTTCTTTGAGGCCCACTGCAATAAACTCCGCTGTATGGTCTTGTGGGAAAAACGAAGTTTGCAAAAACTTGCTTTTCATCTCAGACTCGCTGTCAATAAAATGAACTGTCAAGCTCAAATACGGTTCCGCAGTTCTGCTTGACCATAAGTCGGTCGTGGCAGCAAAATATTCAAGGCTGAGCCTGAGAATTTCTCTTTCTATTTCTTTTCGGCATTTCGCATACAGCGAGGGCAGCGCAACATTGGAAAAATGGTTGCGTGAGGGAATGCTATATCTTTTATCAAGTGTTGCGATCATTTTGTTAAACCCCTCACTGCTCACGGTGGTTATTGGACACATATCCTTGGCTATATGGTACGTGATCGCCTCTGTTATTTCCCGGTGTCTTTGCGAGCTAGGCAGATATGGTATTGCGTTGAACAATGTCCCTGATATTGTTGTCTGTGTTGTGGATGGCTGGTAATTTTTTGTTGTTGCTGTTTGTGCCTTCAGTCGTTGAAATTCTTGATAGTGTACTTTGTGGTGGCTTTTAAGGTGGTTGATGAGGTTTGTTGTGTTACCTTGGGACGTTTGGACGGAACAGGAGCAAAGTTTGCACAAGACTCGTACCTGATCAACATCACATTCCTCGAAATCGAAATAGTTCCAGACAACTGAGTATGACCCCTTTTTAGGAACTAACGATCGCACTTCTGCACGTTGCTCCGCCATCATATGTTTATTCTGACTGACTGTTATTGCTGCTATTGACTTCTACTGCTTCAGAAAGCGCTTGCAATCTAGACGCAGTAACGTCATAGTGACGCAGTCCAATCCGTAAACTAAGCCCATAAAAAACAGTTTGGTCTTTATACTGTAAAATCGCGACGATATTTATTAACTGATCGTGGGTCATAAATATCGTTATCATGAGAAAAAAAAGATTAATCGTGCAGCCCTAATATAAACTATTGATGCCTACTTTTCAAAAGTCATTGCACAAGAGAAAGTTCCTAGGAAATGGAGTTCAGTAAATATAATTGGATACTTTAAAAAAGGTGATTTGGCTGATCCAAGTAACTATAAGCCATTAAACTTAACATAAATAATGGGTAAATTCATGGAAGCCATTATTGAGGCAAAGATTGAGAATCACGACAAGAACATGTGTATTGGTAAACAGTCAGCATGGGTTTAAAAGGGGGAGATCGTGTTCTCTTCTTATGCTGGAATTCTGTAGAGAAGCAACAGAAGCATGCAATCGGAGAGGTGCATATGATACTATTTATCTTGATTTTCAGAAAGCTTTTGATAAGTTACCACCAGAGCAGTTAGTCATTAAACTAAAAGAAATGGGAATTCCAAGACACAGTATGCAAATAAATGCAAAACTGTCTTCACACTAGAATCCCTGAAGTCTATGAAAAAAGTCATAATGCTGGGCCACCTTAAATTCCTTCAGACCTCTTCATCAGCATCTTTGTTTTGTAAATGTGTCAATCAGCGCAAACAGCCTGCTATCCCACCCCCCCACCGACTCGGCTGAAGTCAGTTGCAAAGTTCTTCTAGCTCAAGTCTGTTTATCTGGGTGTGAGGTGCCATGAATTGTATAAGGTAAATATATCTGTTTGGAATGCATACATTTCATGTGTGTTCCGGGTCTACAACGATCTGGGTAAATGCAGGATGACAGGAAATGCGAGGCGAGAAATGTTGAACACATAACTCAAACAGAAACTTATTTTCATGTTCTTCTAATTGGAAAAATGCTGACGTGAAGTGTATAATGTGTGTAGACTGAAGTCCAAATATCAAATAAACACTTTCAAAAAAGGTATAACAAAACAAGTGCGCTTTTATTCAAGAATATAACCAAAGAAGAAAAAATTACTCAATTTACATGTTGCTGTCAATGAGTAAAAACTGAAGCTCAAATATCAATTGACAGAAAGTCGATTGTCTGCTTGGCTGGTTTAGAGGTAAGGGCTGCTGCCATGTAAGCAAAAGATTGCGGGTTCGATCCTGGGCTGTCCTCGTTTTGAGTAGTGAGCTGTTATTATTATTATTATTACTATAATATAATAAAAACATAAATTTGATTTGAGTCTGTAACACCAGAAACAAAAGGATATGGTTATGCTTTTCAGAATTATATGTCAAGTGTGACATCCTCAAGGATCAGTCCTGGAGATGCTGCTATAATCATGAAATTGGCTGATGATACCAAACTAAGTGAAATGGCAGAAAGATTAAATTTAATATAGGTAAATGCAAAATATTATATGCAGCTATAAATATTAGATATGTATACACAATGGGCAATTTGAAACATGAAAGTACAACTTATGAGAAGGACCTATGAGTCACAGTGGACTCCTCACTACATCTAGACTCCATATTATGAAGCAGACATAGCAGCGATAAAGTACAGCGAATAGTGACTAGGTAGATTTCAGGACTGCAAGTTATGAGTTACAGTACTGTGCAAAAGTTTTAGGCAGGTGTGAAAAAATGCTGTAAACAATGCTTTCAAAAATGGAAGTATTAATCATTTATTTTCATCAATCAACAAAATGCAGTGAATGAACAAAAGAGAAATCTAAATCAAATCAATATTTGGTGTGACCACCCTTTGCCTTCAAAACAGCATCAATTCTTTTAGGTACACTTGCACACAGTTTTTGAAGGAACTCAGCTGGTAGGTTGTTCCAAACATCTTGGAGAAGTAACCACAGATCTTCTGTGGATGTAGGCTTCCTCACATCCTTCTGTCTCTTCATGTAATCCCAGACACACTCAATGATGTTGAGATCAGGGCTCTGTGGGGGCCATACCATCACTTCCAGGACTTCTTGTTCTTCTTTACGCTGAAGATAGTTCTTAATGACTTTGGCTGTATGTTTGGGGTCGTTGTTCTGCTGCAGATTAAATTTGGGGCCAATCATATGCCTCCCTGATGGTATTGCATAATGGATAAGTATCTGCCTGTATTTCTCAGCATTGAGAACACCATTAATCCTGACCAAAATCTCCAACTCCATTTGCAAAAATGCAGCCCCCAAATATTCAAGGAACCTCCACCATGCTTCACTGTTGCCTGCAGACACTCGTTATTGTACCGCTCTCCAGCCCTTCGACGAACAAACTGCCTTCTGCTACAGCCAAATATTTCAAATTTTGACTCATCAGTCCAGAGCACCTGCTGCCATTTTTCTGCACCCCAGTTCCTATGTTTTCGTGCATACTTGAGTCGCTTGGCCTTGTTTCCACGTCGGAGGTATGGCTTTTTGGCTGCAACTCTTCCATGAAGACCACTTCTGGCCAGACTTCTCCGGACAGTAGATGGGTGTACTGGGTCCCACTGGTTTCTGCCAGTTCTGAGCTGATGGCACTGCTGGACATCTTCCGATTTCGAAGGGTAAAAAGCTTGATGTGTCTTTCATCTGCTGCACTAAGTTTCCTTGGCCGACCACTGCGTCTACGATCCTCAACGTTGCCCGTTTCTTTGTGCTTCTTCAAAAGAGCTTGAACAGCACATCTTGAAACCCCAGTCTGCTTTGAAATCTTTGTCCGGGAGAGACCTTGCTGATGCAGTATAACTACCTTGTGTCTTGTTGCTGTGCTCAATCTTGCCATGACATGAAACTGTCTTCCACAGCCTTACCTTGGTAGCAGAGTTTGGCTGTTCCTCACCCAGTTTTAAGCCTCCTACACATTTGCTTCAGTTAATGACTGTATTTCAACCTACGTGTGACACTGATGATCATTAGCACCTGTTTGGTATAATTGGTTGATCATACACCTGACTATAATCCTACAAAATTCCTGACTTTGTGCAAGTGTACCTATAAGAATTGATGCTGGTTTGAAGGCAAAAGGTAGTAACACCAAATATTGATTTGATTTAGATTTTTCTTTTGTTCGCTCACTTTGCATTTTGTAAATAGATAACAATAAACAATCATTATTTATATTTCTGAAAGCATTCTTTGTTTACAGCATTTTCTCACACCTGCCTAAAACTTTAGCACAGTACTGTATGAAGATTTTTTTTTTATGCAGAGATTGAGATGACCTAATTGAATAAGGAATTGGGACAGTGGACAACAGCAAATAATGTAAAATGTCCATGAGTGCATTTAAGACCAACATTTTGGGTAATAATTGGTTCAATGTTTTTTCCATCCTGGTTTATATTGGTTGAGTTATGATCATTTTGCTCACTAACCAGGGTGGTAAACTGTTAAATTCTGAGACATCTCTGAGCCAGTAACAGTGTCATTTGACTATAATTGACTGTCTTAACAAGTGCATTCGAAAGAGTGGCCCAGTGGATCGTCTTTGAAATTTGCACTTTGGTTGAACTGAGTTTTAATGTTAAGTATTCTAAATTGATACTTCACTTCTAGTTTTTCATACTGTAGAGGTCTCAAGTCCAAGTCTCAGGTGCTACACTATAGATAAAGTAGCAAAATTCACACCAGATATAGTCATATAGGGGTGCTTGCAATGGGTGTAACAATATGTTTTCTGATGGTGAACCTAAAACTGCTGATGAAATGCAGCATCTTACCATTATCTTTGGCCTCAGTTGAAACATGTATGGCCATTAAATTCTAATGAAAGGCAGAGGCAAAATTATTTTTTTCATGTAATTTTTTGTTTACATTCCTAGTCGGTTTATAAGGATGCTACTTGCACGAAGTAACTAAGTTCTTGGAATCTAATCCATTCTGTGCATGAGTATAAGAGACAGCTTGCCCTAAACAGATACGAGATCATCTGTCTGGTGTAAGCGTTACTGAATCTGTAATCCAGATTCTCCAAAATATCTTGATAAAAATGTGTGTTTAGATGTTGGGGATGGATCTGAGGAATGTTCACACACTTCTCATTATTTCAAGACTTTGGCCTAGACACTCTTAAGGGCCAATGCTTTTCTCAGATAGAATCAGGAAGTTAGGAAGAATCCACCAGAAACTTTGTACACTCTGCTATCAGTAAAGCAAAGAACAGCATGTATAAGTATTTGCCAACATAGATTCAAAGATTGATCTTGTACATATATATTTCACACATTTAATGAGCACTTAGATTGGAAAGAGACAACAGTAACCTTAATTGCTGTTTTTTATGCAACCTGGCACTCATTACTTGATATCAAGCTTGAAAGAGTTGAATAAGTATCTTATTAACTAACATGTCTGATATATTTCAACATTACATTTTAAAAGTACTAATTTTGCAGTTACTACTTGTAATAAAGGCGGTCTGCCATACATCTTTATCATGTAAATGATGGTTAGAATGACAGTCCCTGAAGACTTTTTCTTTTTTATCATATAGGAATACCATTCAGTCTGAATCACTCCATCCACAAACCCCACCTTAAAAATTCCCCTCATCCCAGACACATTCATTAGTTAGTTTTTGCTAACTATACAGTAATTGAATTAGAAAAATACGGTGGGGCTATACTACGGCACATTTACTTACATTGATTTTATTTTATTTATATTTATTTTATTGAAATCAAAAAACATTCCATATACGCCTAGTTTAACAAAACTAGGTTTGAAACAAATCGACCCCACCCATGAGAAAAAGAGCTAGGTCAGCAGAGTAGCACTTTAATAATAGTAAAAACATGTTTATTAATAAATGAAAAAATAGATAGAATAGAAAAAGAGGGGGGAGAATCCACTTCCTCAAATTAAATGCTTATTCTAAAATGTTATCAGATCCTGCCAGGTTTTGAAACATTTTTGTACAGATCCTCTAAGTGAGAATTTGATTTTTTCCAATTTTAGATAATATGTAACATCAGTTATCCACTGACTTAAGAGGTGAGTTAGGATTCTTCTTACTTACTTTGATTTCAAAGCCATTAACATCCATATATATGTAATGTACTTTGATTTAGTAGGCTTTGATTGCAACATGTAACATTTGCACAGTCCCTATATTTAATAGGAATGGAACTCTACATAGATAATACACACTGTACACTGAATCACAACAGTTTCTGAGTACATAAATAAGCATTGTTCGGTTTTTACGAAAAGAGGAATGATTATATATCTTAAAAGTAAAAAACAGATTCCAAAACAAGATCAAAAGAATAATGTGGTGCTAGGTATTGCACCAGTTGAGTGGTGGCCTATGGTTCCTCCCTCCAAGCACTATACATTACATGTCTAGGGTGGCAGCATTCCATGGTTAATGTAGAATGTCTCGCATATCTGCTATTAAAGAGAGGTTTACGGTATGGTTGGCCAGGGAATGGTGCTGAGTTGTCTTGGGTATTTCCAAGGGATGGTAACCTAGGGTATATATCCAGTGCCCTGTTGAAAGAAGGACCAAAGGAGATACAGTATGGTAGTTTCTGTGCAGTATTTGACAGAACTTTGGATTTTTAAACTATCGTACAGTATTGTTAAATTTTTGTTCTTGATTATAGGCTACGCACTTCACCTTACAGCAGTTTGTTTATCCAGACTGTAATGTTCATGCCGTCTAGTTTAATTATGATTACCATTTTATTCCTTTTGGATTCATACTTCGTTTACATGAAGGGTGTCTGTTTAAAATGCTCTCATTATAATAGTTTTGTTGGTTTTAGTGCCATTTTTTTGTGTAAATCCTGTAGGCCACTTTAAAATGGTTTACTTATCTTTGCACTGTTATTTAATCTCAGTAATACATTGAGTGGTGATTTTAATGTTTTTGTATTATTTTACTTGAGTTTTAAGTAAATAAATAAGACATGTTTTCCTTAACTATTGTTTCCATTAATCTCATTAGTAAGCCACAATTAATATCCTATTAATAAGGCCAAGGTAGATCAATAAGACTTTCATAAACACGTTTATAAAGAATGCAAAATATTGGCTAATTATCGTTATCATTAAAGTCCCAGAAAATATCTGGATATAGTTTTTTGCCAATATCGCACACCCCTAGTGATATGTATGATAAACACTTTTCAGTCATTGTTTCGATCAAAAAACAATGATGCAATTTTCATATTATGTTTGCAGTATTAAGACACTGTATATACAAAATATGTATACACTAGAAATACAAGTTTACTAGCTAAGTCAGGTTTCAGTATAGTCCTATAAAAGGCTGGAGCCAGGAATGCCAAATATTTCTTTCAAAGCTCTCCTACTGTTAAGAGGTTTGCCTTGTGCATTTGCTATAATTCAAAAGCTTTTTTTTTTCTTTTGCTGTCTGTCAGTGGAGATGGCTAGATGCTCTTGAGCTGTATTTTGATGGGTTCTGATGTTTTAGCTTACTTGAAAAACAACTGGACCAAAGGTCCAAAAGCATGCTTGCAACAGTGAAGTGCTCTGTCAGAGTTGGCCACATTGTGAACAGAACGGCACTGCTGTTAGAAGCCTTATGCCATGGATTGTATCATTTCCCAGAAGACAATTTAACATGGCTGATGTGAGCAAGTCTTTTACAAAAAAATGACTGAGTGGTGCCAATCCCTTGCAGTCAAAAGCCCTGATATTCACTTAACAAACAAAGTTCTCTTTTAGATTAGTTTGACTGACAATGAAGGCTTCATTTTCATTGCACGTGCCATAAAGACAAGATCACAATTGGAAAAAAAATCTGCTTCCTCTATCAGTAGAAAGTTTTATAATCAGTAAATTATGACTTAAGCAGCACAGTGTTTCCACAACAGTCTGCTTACATAATAGACTTCCTTTTTTTCCCCACATCCACTGTAACACCCAGGGAAAAAATGTTAGCTTATTATTGTTACAGAGAGGGCACAGCAGTCATTAGGACCTTGTTCTGCATGGTGAATTTGTCTTTTACTGTAGGCCCTTCAGAATTTGACTTGAATGTGTTTAAAACTTAGTCATACCTGATTAGCCTATTAATTTTATTCACAGTTTTATCTTACCCCTCTCAGTTTTTATTTATGGCTAACCAGTACAGTTTTTCCAAAATGAGACAATTATTTATCAGTAGCAGATTTTATAATAGAATATTCTGAGTGGAGTTCTAACTCTCAAAATGCAGGGTTGGCAACTAAATATCAAGGAGTTATTTAGGTCTTTAGGCAGCAATAACACAAAACTAGGATTGTGTCAAATTAATCACTGATCAAACAGCCCATCTTGCAACATTTTCTTGCTAGATATTCTGGTTTTCTGGATAAACAAAATTATATCTAGCTGCTGAGAAGCTCTCTCAGGTCTCTCTCAGCTACTACTCCCAACTTCCTTATCAGATGTTTGAATGTAGTGGCTCTAAACAGCCATGACTTTGAAGGATGTGGACTAAAATAATCCAGTCATCCCTCACCTATCGCGGGGGTTACGTTCCAGAGCCCCCCGCGATAGGTGAAAATCCGCGAAGTAGCGACCTATATTTATTTTATTATTTATACATATTTTAAGGCTTTATAAACCCTTCCCACACTCTTATAAACCTTTCTCACTCTCTTGTTAACCTTTCCCACACTCTTATAAACACTTCCTATGCTCTTAAACACTTTCTACATTCTTAAACACCACAGACCAACACTGCACGCAGCGATCATATGTCGATGTGTCTGCACTCGCTTTGTGAAGGGGGGCAGCTGAACTCAGGCTGAGCAGAAATGGACTTTGTGCTGCTTCTGCCAAAAAGCCTGCTTGTCGCTCTGCGCTTTCGGAAGGAGGAGGAGGAGTGGGGGTGTGTGAGGGATGAACGCACGTTCGCTCAAACCCCCCCTCCCCGGAGGCGCAGTAAGCTCCTGCCACTTCGCATTGTCAAGGGGGTGGGGAGCTGAATGAACGCTAAGGAGAAGTGGACTTTGTGCTGGCTTTGTGCTGCTTGTCGCTCTGCGTGTCAATAATTTAAAAGCCTGTACAGCACCTATTTTCCTGTCTCACTGTCTTGTCTTGCATGAAGTTAAAATGTTTTATAATAGTGAGATGTTACTCATATCCTTAGCCCGACATCCACCTATCATATGTGTTAACAAAGTGTGTTTTATAAGTTTACATGTGTTTAAAGCATGTGGGATGGGTATTTTAAGGCTTAAACTATAAAAATGTTTATTTATATGGTCTTTCTATATCGCAGATTTTCTCCTGTTGCTGATGGGTCTGGAACATAACTTCCGCGATAGGCGGGCAATCACTTGTATTTAAAAACCCGCGAAGTCGTGAATCCGCGAAAAGTGAACCGCGAAGTAGCGAGGGATTACTGTACTTACATCTAGAAAAGTGTGGGGACCTCAATTTTTGCTGTTTTTCCATAATAGTCTAAAAGTAAGTTAAGCATAACTTCATTTTTATTTCCACTATATTTTTGCCTGAAAGTTTCAAGAATCAGCTGTCAGATTTCACAGCTTGACTTAAAGAAGGTTTTGTTGGGGGCTTAATTTTATATACAGCGCAGACAAAATTGTCTACTGAAAATGAATAATGCCTTCTCCATCATAGACATCTTCTTCAAATGGTTTTTCCTAATGGATACATATTTTATTTGACAAAGTGATAGAAACAGATATTGTTCATAGTGTAGTAGTGCTTAGGGGACATACATGAAGGTTGTTTTACTGATGGCTTACTAAAGACTCTAAAATCCTGTGATAAGGTTTTTGTTTTATTAAATTAGGAAGAAATTAGCAGTTGGGGGCTGATGTAGGACATGTGAATTTATTTTGCTGTGCTTCTGCTTAGTTCCTGGAGTTTTGTACTAATTTGATCTTTATATCTGGTGTGGGGGAATCAGCCCTGGCACAGACAGGCAGACATCAACGGTTCCAAACCAGACACGTGTTTATTTACAGGTGTAATCAGTCCCACACACAACCCAGTGCCTCTGCACCAATCACCCTCAAATACGGGCCTCTCAACAGTCCTGTCTTCACTGCTTCCACTCCTCTCCTCCGCGTTTCGTCCTCTTCCACCCAACTCCGGCTAATGACTGGAGGGAGACGGCCCCTTGTATTTGCACCCGGACATGCTCCAGGTGCCCCCGATGAGCTTCCTGTGGCACTTTCTGGTGTGGAGGAAGTGCCGCATGAGCACCCGGAAGCACTCTGGGCATCCTGGTAGTCCTTCAGCCAGTTGCCTCACATTTTTATGCAATCGTTTTGTTCACCCCATTGAATTAAAGCTGAAAGTCTACACTTCAACTGCATCTTAGGTGTTTCATTTAAAATTCATTGTGGTAATGTACAGAACCAAAATTAGAAAAAAGTTGTCTCTCTCTCCAAATATTTATGGACCTAACTGTATATGGACACCCATGTCATATGAAAATTAGTGCCTCACTGGTTGATTAATGGCTTCCAGTAGAGCAGGCATGATGGGGTGAAGCTTGGCTGACATATTTCCTGACCTGTCAGTTCCCTGAGAAGAGGCAACGGGTAGGCGATATAAACTGATGAAAAAACAAAAATGTTCTTCAATGCAAATATGCAGCATTGGCCATCTTAAAATGGACCTAAAATACAGTCTGTACATCATATTCATGACATTTGAGATGTAATATGTTTGTCACATTGATGCAGATTATAACAGTGGCTTGGTAATATTTATTACTATGCGTTTGAGTAATCATTTAGCTGGTTTGGCTGCATTTCCCTACTTGACCAAGGGAGTTGTAATTTCCTACTTTCTCCTAAATGTTGCATATGCATGTGCCGTCCCCTCATCAAGTTTTCTTTTATAAATCCCGTTGTTTGTGTGGGAAATTGCATACGCACATTACAAGCATTGTTTTGTGCGTATGCAAGGTTTATAATCTAGTGACATAAGAGTGGTTTAGAAACTTGAAAGTTCAAGTTCAGAAAGTCACACAGTGCCCAAAATAAAAAAGAAGTGGTCAGATATAAAAGTTGCTGTGAAAAGGCGAGTTAGCCCACTGTCTGAATGTCATAAGGAAGCATATTAGGGTACAGAGAAAAGGGAAAAAAAGGTTGAAATGTCAAATTTAATCTCGAAATTTCCACTTTAATCACGTAGTTTTTGTCGTTAAAGTAGAATGTCATAAACTTCAAACCCCATTGTAACTAAATTAGCACGTTAATTCTATTCTATGTGTTCTTCTGTGTACTCTGTATGTGAATCACTACGTGCTTCTTAACAGGCTTTCTCTTATGCCAACAGGACACAGAATACATTACATTCATGCTATTACAGCTCTCTGAACAATTTAAATACTAAGATGTATACTTGATATAATTTTCATGATGATAGGAATTAAAGCATGTATTAAACATGGGGGCACAGTGGTGCAGTGGTAGTGACGAGCTGGCGCCCTGTCAGAGATTGTTCCTGCCTCCCGCAAGATGCTTGCTGCACCAGTGCGCGACCGTCAATGAAATTATTTATTGCAGCAGTACTGTCTCTTTCAAACATACTAACTCCCAATTTCTTTCCGTCCTTTTCTTTCTCCAGGTAACCAATCGCCACACAATAAGCTCTGTAATAAATGTCAAGTCATTTGTAAGCATGGAATGCCGATTCTTCAGAACTTTTAAGGAACATTGAAATATCTTCATAGTACATGTTTAATTATTCCATCCATCTATCCATCCAGGACCACACCAATCCCAGAAAGCATACAGTGCGAGGTAGGAACAATCCCTGAATGGGGCGCCAGTTCATCTCTACCGCTGCCCAACTGTGCCCACACGTTTGTTTATTAACAGTAAACATTATTTAAATGAAGTTAAAAATGTATCTATATAATGTAATATAAATACATTACTGCATTTCATCTTAAAAATGATATCAAGAGCTCCAAGAAGATAGTGCTTGGAAATATGAATCGACTTAGAAGCCAGTCATCATCATATGTAAATACACGATTTCTTCTATTGAATTGAACTTAAATTCCTTTATTGTTATTGTATGGTACGATGAGATTCAATATGCAAATCCTCCATAAACTTATTTTCCTATAAAATGATAAAATAATAATAAGATAAAAAAAAAAACCTTCAATATGAAAACATACAGTGATATGAAAAAGTTTGGGAACCCCTCTCAGCCTGCATAATAATTTACTTTCAGCAAAAAAGATAAGTGGTATGTCTTTCATTTCCTAGGAACATCTGAGTGCTGTGGTGTTTTCTGAACAGAGATTTTTAGTGAAGCAGTATTTAGTTGTATGAAAGTAAATCAAATGTGAAAAACTGGTTGTGCAAAAATTTGGGTCCCCTTGTAATTTTGCTGATTTGAATGCATGTAACTGCTCAATACTAATTACTTGCAACACCAAATTGTTTGGATTAGCACTTTAAGCCATGAACTTCATAGACAGGTGTGTCCAATCATGAGAAAAGGTATTTAACCTCCTAAGACCCGAACTCTTTCATGGCATGCATTTTTAATTTCTCTTTGCTATTTGGGATGATTGGGACCTGATAAATATAAAAACAAAGAATTATCTTTTTACCTAATGTAGTTTCTGAGAAAAATGATGTCCGTTCGTTTTAAATTTCGATAGAACACTATAAAGCCACAATTGAGTAATGATGTGCAAAACTCTTTATTTGGTGTCTGAACACAGCAGCATTTTTCCTGAGTACAAAAACAAAATGTGAAACAACAACTGTGCCCCTTTGAACAATATGGCTCATTTGAAGTGCTGCTAACAGTTGCAGGAAGACGTATGTCTGTAACAAAGTAAAAAAAGTAAAAGATTTCTGAACATCGCATGAAACACGAGAAACATTTCACTCCAAAACTGCTACTTCAAACTTTTTTTCCCCCGTGGGAACATGTTTACACTTATGTGTGAAAGGCTGTGTAACAGTTGCGATCTGCCTGTAAGCAGAGGAACACTTTGCATGTAACACACTTCACTCGAGTTTTCCCTGAGCAGCCTTTTGCTCTGCAGCGTGCTGCATTCTTCACTTTTGCCACCTCTGGCAGATGTGCATTAGCCTTCCTGCGGAATGAGACATGGGGCACTGCCTTCACTGGATGCTTTTTCCCTTGGATTAACACGTCTGGGTCATCTTCCTGCGCTGAAAAGTCAGAGCTGTCATTGGCATGCTGAGCCAAGAAGGTCATGGCCACTTCCATGCGAAATTCAAGAAACTGCATGATGTTCTTCTTTGGTGTGCCACATACAGTAAGGTCTTTGCGGTACAGTAGCCAGCTGTTGGCTAAAGCCAGATCCGTAAAGTTCATTAGCATCCGCAGTGTCTATTTCTTTGTACGGCCACTCATGCAATAGTAACTCATCATTCTATCGACAAGGTCAAATCCACCCATCTTGGAGTTGTATTCACGGATAATACTTGGTCGCGAGATGGTCATATATCGTTTTATTTTTTTGTCCCATCTCTGGCAGGTGTCTTCTGGCTCTCTAGTATGAACAGCAGACATCATCAATACGGGTTTGTTGTCATACCACTTCACCACACAAATCTTTCCATCCTCAGTGGTAACTTGTTCTGAGGTCCCTCTTCCGTTGTTTTTCATTGTTTTGTCAGTTGGTAGCGTCTGTACTGCTGCAGCGACCCGATTCTTCATAACTGTACCAGTTACATACATCTGCTTCTTCATCATGCATTCCACACCTTGGATGGACATGAAGAACCGATCACAGTAAACCTTTGTATTAGGATGCAGTGTTTGAGACAGACGATCTATGACCAAGCCTCCCAAACCCAGATCCTCTGGTTCTTCAACCTGCTCAAGGAGTGCAGGTGCCCCTTGATAAATGTCAAAGTCCAGCACAATACCATCTGCTGTTGCGCAAACAAAGTTTTTTTTATGCCAACTGGGTTTGGCTTCATTGGCAGATATTGTCGACACGGACAAGCTCCTGTGAATGGAATCATCTGCTCATCAATGGAAACGCATTCTGGGCGAGCCTGAGATTTGCAGCCTTTCAGAATGCGGTTCAGAAAAGGCCTCACCTTCCAGAATTTATCACACTCTCTCAGATCCTCTGGAACATCATCATCAATGAGCACTTTGAGTGATTGCCTCAGTCCGAAGAATCTGTCACGTGTGAACTTTTCAGTGATGGCATGGAATCTCAAGGTTTTGGACCAGTACATCCTGATTGCAGGATACGGTACGCAAGACATCAAAATACAGGCACCAAAAAAATGATAAATTTCATCAGTTGATGTGTTGATTGGGTTCCCACTTCTAGCCAGTGACGTAGCATTAGAGCAATCTGCAATCATTTTCATCAAATCTTTATCAATATACTGCTCTATGTAGTCCAGTGGGGTCCAGCTCTCTCTGTCCTGCACAGTTTCTTCCTCATGCTCAAACTGGGCTTGATTTGGTGTTAGCGGAGAAGCCTTCCATTGCATCCCACGCCCTTTCTTGGACTGTTCTTGATGGCTTGGTCCAGGTGTTGTCTCTTCAGGGACATTGTCTGAGACATCAGCCTCATCTTGCTGTGTCCGAGAGTGACGTCTGAGAGTGTGTGATCTGGCAATGTCACAATCTGTACGATATCCTTCATATTCATCACGGAGACGTTTACGTCCCCTGATAAGCTGAGGGGGCTGTGGTATGGGGTCCTCACACCCACTACTGTCCTCCTCACTGCTGCTTAGCTCCTGTCGTGGGGGTTGATATTCAGCATCCCCCATGGGATCGTCAATGTCTGACAAATCTTCCACCTCTGAGTTGTCTCCACCAATTAACCCAAGTAACTCCATTACTCTTGTGAGAGAATAACGCTCTGGAAAAAACATCATGAGAAAAATCAAATAAAAAACTATGGAGATTTATTTATAAAACATGCTATATCTGCTTGTACTGTAGTAAACTATTGTTTTCTACCTAAATCATCCAAAAATACAATTTCATTATCGCATTTTACTAGCACATGTGGCTAGAATTTATGATAACATATAACTTCCTCTGTCCACATTTGTGGACATTGTCAACAAAGATAACAAAACTAAGTCCCTCTGTCCACATACGTGTACCACATGTTTAGCGGCATGGTAAATCGTTACAGTTACTAACTTTTGTAAAATTTGACTTCCATAACAAACATTGAACACTTTTATACATATCTGAACAAGAATCAGCCATGAAATGTGATTGAATTTTTTACCTGGTCGAAGTTTGGCTTGGGAGTTGCCATCTGAACTTCTGGGTGTGTTGTCGGCCATCTTGAATCTAATGTGTAATGAGAAATACTCTTCTGCCACCACCAAGTGGCAGTATAATGTCCTTGTAAGTGGATATCAGGTCCTTGTAGAGCAAAATTTAGTATTGTGGTCTAGACAACTCAAAATGTGATGTCCGCATATGTGGACGCCAGGTCCTAGGAGGTTATGGTGGTCAATTGCAAGTTGTGCTTCCCTTTGACTCTCCTCTGAAGAGTGACAGCATGGGATCCTCAAAGCAACTCTCAAAAGATCTGAAAACAAAGATTGTTCAGTATCATGGTTTAGGGGAAGGCTACAAAAAGATATCTGAGGTTTAAACTGTCAGTTTCGACTGTAAGGAATGTAATCAGGAGATGGAAGGCCACAGACACAGTTGCTGTTAAACCCAGGTCTGGCAGGCCAAGAAAAATACAGGAGTGGCATATGCGCAGGATTGCGAGAATGGTTACAGACAACCCACAGATCACCTCCAAAGACATGCAAGAACATCTTGCTGCAGATGGTGTATCTGTACATTGTTCTACAATTCAGCACAATTTGCACAAAGAACATCTGTATGGCAGGGTGATGAGAAAGAAGCCCTTTCTGCACTCACGAAACAGAGTCGCTTGTTGTATACAAATGCTCATTTAAACAAGCCAGATTCATTTTGGAACAAAGTGCTTTGGACTGATGAGACAAAAATTATTTGGTCATAACAAAAAGCGCTTTGCATGGCAGAAGAACAACACCACATTCCAAGAAAAACACCTGCTACCTACTGTCAAATTTGGTGGAGGTTCCATCATGCTGTGTGGCTAGTTCAGGGACTGGGGCCCTTGTTAAAGTAGAGGGTCGGATGAATTCAACCCAATATCAACAAATTCTTCAGGATAATGTTCAAGCATCAGTCACAAAGTTGAACTTACGCAGGGGTGGGATATTCTAACGACAATGACCCAAAACACAGTTTGAAATCTACAAAGGCATTCATGCAAAGAGAGAAGTACAATGTTCTGGAAGGCCGTCACAGTCCCTTGACTTGAATATCATCAAAAATCTATGGGATGATTTGAAGCAGGCTGTCCATGCTAGGCAGCCATCAAATTTAACTGAACTGGAGAGATTTTGTATGGAAGAATGGTCAAAAATACCTCCATCCAGAATCCAGACACTCATCAAAGGCCATATATTAAAAGGAAGTTGCTATTTTGAAAGCTCAGCCAATGATAAACAAAAATCCAAACAATTAGGAGGGGTTCCCAAACTTTTTCATATGATTGTAAGTACAATATACATATAGTTCAGATAGTGTAATATTATGAATGTAGTGCATGTTTAATGTGAGGTAATTGTACTTATAAGTACAAACAGTTCTACCAGGAGCACTTGATGGAATGACTGAGTGCATTTAGAGTTCTTGGGATGCAAAGTGTTTCTGAACTACGAGGTCCCTACAGGAAAGGCACTAAAGTATTTGTCTCATGGAAGCCATTCAAGTTGACTGTGCGTACAGCGTGTGCTAGATGCTGTATCCCTAAAATCATTTTTCCATTCAGCCATGTCCGTCCAGCAATCTTCTGTTTGACCTTCAAACCAGGATGTCACAGCTCTCTTGACATCTTCATCACTTGAAAACCACTGTCCAGGAAATAATCTGAGGGAGCTAGGTCAGGACTGTAGGGTGGGTGGTTCAGCTGCTGGAACCCACATTCTTGGATAGCAGCCTGTGATTGTCGTGACATGTTAACTGGCATATTGTTGTGAAGAAGCAGCATGCCTGCTGCGAGTTTTCCTTGTCTTTTATCCTTGATTGACTCCTTCAAAGTGATCACTGTGTTGACGTAACTCTCCCTGGTTATGGTTGTCTTGTGTGGCGTGAACTCCAGAAGCAAAAGTCCTTAAATATCCCAGAAGATAGCTGCCATGACTTTGCCTGCAGATTTCTGTTTTGATCTTTTTTGGGGTGGAGGGTGACTTGTGCGTCCACTGCATTGACTCCATTTTGGATTTAGGGTGCCTGTGGTAGACCCAAGTCTCATGTCCAGTCACCAAATGGTGGTCTTCACAGGGCATCTCCAAGTTCTCCTGGCAGCACTGCTGAGATGCCCATTTCTTCAGCTATTTGGGAAACCTTAATTCATCTGTCTGACAAAATTAAATCCTCGACTTTCTTCCACAGGCTGTCCAGTGTGAGGGTCATCTTCAGTGGACTCTCTACCCCACTTAAACCGCTTGATCCAAAATTTTACTTTGTGGGATGATGGGGCAGACTCACCATAAACTGCAGTCATGCGTTCATGGATCATCTTTGGCTTTTTCCCTTCTTTTGTGAGAAATTTTATCGCTGAATTTTGCTCCAAATCTAGCACTTTTTTTTTTTTTTCTTGATTCGCACAAGGACTCTCCTGACATTCTGTCTCTTGGAATGTGAGACTCGCACTGAGCCACAACTGTGTACGAGTAACCTTGAGACGGGTCACAACGTGCCTAGACTTGTTTCAACATGCTTGCTACTTTCTTTCATACTCAGATAAATAAATTATTCAACACCCCTTGTATTTGCACAGAATAAACACAACTTGTGAAACCAATGCACATTGTTAAAGTTACTCATTTCTCAAATGTTTACTTTAATCAGTGCTGTGATCACTCAGAAAAGATTACCTTTGATTGCACTGGCCCTGCCATTTTAAGTGTTTTGTTTGCTTCCTGCTGGATGTGCACAAATATCGAAAGCTCCTCCTTCAGTTTTAGCAGGTGTGCCTTTTAAATCATCAGGTTGTTGCTTTCATGGCATATAGCCATATTCATCATTTTCATTCCTTTCATCGTGTCTTTTTTTGTGTATAGCAGTGTGTATGTGAATGTTTCTCACATGGGCAAATACAAAATCAGTACACATTTTAATACTTGTAAAATATAAATAAGCAGAGATAAATTACAACCACAAGTAATGGAAGTGATGTTGAAGCAGTGTTATTTTTTTTTTTGATAGACTATGTGAAAGTGCATCTAAAACGTTAACCTGCTGCATTTAGGAAAATATATAAAGTAGGATAGCAACAGTAGCAAGTGAGCTTTGCCCATAAGTATGAAAAACTATATCTTAATCTAAAAAAACTCTTAAATTGTACAGTAGGATTCTCTGTTAATCTGTTTTAGCCATGTGGTGGTATAAAGCATAACATTTACAGATATGAATCTGATTTGTTTCACGGAGGTCTAACAATTGCTATTTGAAGAAATTGGGGACAGTGCCATTGAATAGTGATTTACTGTGTCTGCCCACTATTGGTTGTGTGACTCCTCCTCATATACTTGGTGCACCTGACTCTAAAGAAAATGAAGTAGGTTTTATTTTGGAAGTCAGATGCAAGATCTGCTTTGTTTATGTGGTTATCATTAAAAAGGTAGATATAAAAAGTAGATTTGGAAACTGGGTACCCAATCTGTAACCTAATGTAATCTAGTTTAGTATTAAAGAATTTGCTATTGATGCATAGGAATTATGTCAGTAGTTTCAGATTTTGTATTTCATATTGTCTAGTTAGATGATGTTCTAAACAGAGCTCCAAGGTTATTAATATTGTGCTAATGTGGCAAAATAACCAGTGTGTCGTGTTTATATATATATATATATATATATATATATATATATATATATATATATATATATATATATATATATATATATATATAATATAATATAATATGTGTGTGTGTGTTTAAGACTCATAGCTAGCAAAAGGAAACTGGATTTAAATAAAATAAGAAATTTAATACAATGTTTTGTTGATGTATGTAGGCTAAAATTCAATTAAGTAATTTGTTCATGAATAGAAGATTGAGGGGGAGAACAAGCTCTGGAACTTTGCTGTTACCTGCATATCAACATCATGTAAACTTACTTGATTTTCAAAGTGTCTCCCATTTGTCTGCTTATTTACTGCTCACCAAATTAAATGATTTTGTTTCTCTTTTTGTAACAGCTGCGGATCACTGTCTGGTCTTTGTGCACCAAGTCAGTATCTTATATAAAGTATCCCAAAGCCTGTCATCAGGGTAAGTATTTATGAGTGGGCGTCTTTCCATATATTGTAATTTGCATTTGGGTGGTATCTACCAATAGACATCAGTATCTTTTGAAATTGTGACGACTTGGTGGTGTAATGTTTACGGCATACAGCAACCTTGCAACAATTAGTAATTGAAACTATTTTCACTAGTTTCATTGCGTTTCAAAATTAATTTAGTCTGCTTTTACAAATATTAGTTATTAGTAAGTTAACATTAGTAACCTATACCTTTATATTACATATATAGGATTTTCCATAACCTATGTAAATATATGAATACAGTTTCATAATAAAAATCTTCATTGAGTTGCTGTACTGACTTTTATTCTCAGCTCTACCAGGAATGTAGCTGTGACAGTACTGATTAAAGACCAGTTACTTGAGTTTAACTTTTAGTCATTTAGGTTTTTCTTCAAATAACACTCACTAATTTTTGGTGCATTGAAAGGCTTTAATTAAAACCATTTATTTCTTTTTGATTAGCTTTTTTGATGTTTTGCTCATTATTAGTCTGGTTTTATTAATTTTTATTTAATTTGTCATGATCTTGGAAATTAGCTTTTGAATAAGAGATAACATTTACTTTATCCACAGCAGTATTTCTTCAATAACTGTCTTGCTTCTTTGAGAGAATCTCCCACTTATTATAGCATTCATCTTATAATCCAGCACAAAGGAAAATTGCAAACATAACTTGTAACAGTGTTAGGATGCAATAATGAATGGTGAATATTTTGCTGTATTTTTTTTGGGTTTTAGGAATTGACTTCACCAAAGACGGGCGCTATCTTGCACTGGCGGAGAGACGAGACTGTAAGGATTATATCAGTATCTTTGTTTGCAGTGATTGGCAGCTCCTAAGAGTAAGTGGCTGATGTGCTGTTCCTTGACCCCAGCCTTTGGAAATGCTGTTGGCATTGTCTTTCATTATGAGAATGATTAATATGAATGACTCCTACAGTCCATTTGGATTACAGGTCCCTGTTTAAAGTGCCAAAAGGCTGACTTTTGCTGCAACCTCTTACCATTTCCTGTTTCCAGTTCACGTGCTAAATTAAAGAGTATTAACGTAGAGTCTGTCTGTCATTTTTAAATGCAGCATTTTGAGACTGAGACGCAGGACCTGACTGGAATTGAGTGGTCACCAAATGGTTGTGTGTTGGCAGTTTGGGATACCTGTTTAGAGGTAAGGTGGCGTTGCTGGCAGCATTGAGCCCCCTTATATATTATATAATGGAAGCAAAGGTCTTTGATTTGGTTTGCATATTTGTAGCCCATAAAGGGAATAAATAAATCATGTATCTTGGAAAAGTTTTTTTTTTTTATTCCTAAGTTTTCGACAACCTACCAGGTGTCATAATCAGAGGAAAATGATTACACATACAGGACTCAAAGGCAATATATAGCAAATGAGGGCGTGGGGGTGCAAGGGGGTTGGTGGAACAATAAGTTGGGGTCAGGAGGGTGATGGTCATAAAGTCCTTTTTTTATTATTTAGATACTCATATTTTTAAGCCTGTATATTCTAAGTTCATGTCCAAATGTCTGTTAATGGTGCTTCCATTTGAGAGCCATGACTCGGCCAGCTCTCTGGCACTGTTAGTTTTAGCCTTGAATTTTACTTGCACCTTGTCCCCATTAAACCTGTGTGCTGTTGAACTTGTGTAAGAATTTGTATCAGAGATCGTGGGTCCTTCCTTCATCACAAAACTGTTGGTGCCTGTTGCTGTAAAGAATCCTCACATTCATCAACATTTTATGGTGGGGGATGCCGTTACCTGGCTGAGGTGTAGTGTTAGATTTATGTCACACATACTGCTTAGTGTTAAAGCCAAAAGGTTCTCCTTTACAAGTCTCATCAGACCACAAGACTTTGATATATCTCTGCAGTATCTTCCAGATGACATTCATTACAGGCAAGGATATTTTTCCCCCAGTCTGGTCCTTTTTCCATGCTGCTTTTTTTTATAAAGGCCCTTTTTGTGCAGTACCTTTGGGAGTGTTGAGCCATTAACATTGTCTTCAATTGAAATGTTATTCTTGTTCAGTGATTCGAGTGTAGAGTGTTGTTGAAGTATTGCTGTAGTTTAAAATTATTTTCCACTTCTGTATGATGGATAGCACAGAGCTTTGAGGTATGTTCAGTGACTTGAAAAGAGTCTTGTGCTGTTCCCCACATTGTAAAAAATGTTATTTTATGATAAAAAAAAAACTGGCAGCTGGGTTGCTAGAATTTTACCATAATAAATAAGGTGACATTATTTTTAGATCTACGGTATAACTTTGTATTAAATAATTGTTTTTTCTTTACAACACATTCCAACAGAAGGGTATGTTTAACCATAACCAGAAATCCATGCACTGTAATAAATATGCCAAATAAACCATTAGAAAGTGCTGTCAAGATCAACCCCAGTACACAGTTTGCATCAGTAAAGTAACAACAACCAATATCAAACATGAATCATTTAATTAAACACATTGAAAACAATTGAATGTTTAAGGAAGTTACGGGATATTATCTGGTGGAGAAGTAAAGTTTGCTTTTGTGGTGTATGGGGTCCTATAGGTGTGCCAATACAACCCACCATAAATCAGCTTCCATAACCTCAAAAAAACCTTCAGCACACAGGGAAAAATAAGTCTGCTAACTTTTTACATTTTTTTTTCCGTCCTGTTCAAAGGTATGCGGTTCACTAGGAACAATATGATAAAAGGGGGCGTGTCCTTATGCAAATAGCATAACTGCAGTGTTACTGAAACAGTGCTTTACTGTTTTACATTTTACAGTTGTTTACCTTCGCTATTTAACAGTTTTACGCTGGGAAATAAACATTTTTTTTCAGTGTAACTGTAATGTATTATTAAATGGTATGTAGCACATTTTGAAGGTAGAAAAATATCGATTGTACAGAACTTGGCTGTAAAAAATAATTAAATGTATTGTTTAAGACATACAGGTAATTTTCCTCAGAACATAAGGTAACTTTCCTTTTTTTTTCAGAAAAGGCATTTTACTTTCACCATTTACAGTATTTTTACTGTTAAATTTACTGACATTTTTTACAGTGCAGATCTCTGCCTCTCCATAATTATAGCCCTGACTTGTTTTACCAAGGTTTAGGATTTTTTTTTTTTTTTTTAATCTTCCAGTTTTGATTGTCTTAGCAATTTTTTGTTCTGTTTTCAATGTGTTTCCTTTGATTTGTCATGATGTATATGGTTTAGCAGATGAGCTGGAAAAATTCTTAACCTTGATATATGGCAAGTTCAGAGTCTGAAAGGACTGATTGAGGTCATTTATGTTAAGTAGAGTGCCTAGAGAGGGCTGCGCGGTCTCGTGGCCTCGGAACTCCTGCAGATTTTATTTTTTTTCTCCAGCCGTCTGGAGTTTTATTTTTGTTTTTTTCTGTCCTCCCTGACCATCAGACCTTACTTTTATTCTATGTTAATTAGTGTTCCCTAATTTTAATTCTTATTTATTTTGTCTTTTTTCTCCTTCATCATCACTTTGAGTTACATTGTTTGTATGAAAATGTGCTATATAAATAAATGGTGTTGTTGAAACAGTAAAATGTGAAAGTTTTAAAGGGTGCTGAATACTTTTTAAACTAACAATAATACATAAACGAAATAAATGTATCCCATGTCTTGCAATCACACTGCGTACCATATGAAGCACTGGATGCACTGAACAAGATAGGAAAAAGGATGCCAGTCCCAGGATATATGTTATAATGATGAGTCAAATTTACAACGGATTCCATATGAATACTTAAATGCTTTCCTCTGATAAAGGTGTGTGTCATCTCTCTGCCTCCTGCTCTTATAAATGGGAACACAGTAGCACCACCATGATCCCACCTTCTCAAATGTTACAAAAAATGTTATGTGAATGGATGTAGTATTTGGATACCTTTTTATCACTTTAGAATATGGGAATACAAAGTTATTGAAATTCTCATCCTAAAAACACTTTCCACTCCTGTAGTTCAAAATCCATACACCAGTCATAAACCTTACACTACCTGTGGGGTCCTGGGCCTCTTTGCATCCATACCAGTGAGGCTATGGGAATGTGCAAAACTTTACTACTTTACACCAGGACAGTACATGGGAGTAGGCCTCACTGATCACTTTTCTTTTTTTCACTTTTCTCTTGCCTCCCAGTACAAGGTGCTGTTCTACTCGCTAGATGGCCGCCTGTTGTCCATTTTCAGTGCCTATGAATGGTGTCTTGGTGTCAAGTCTATCATGTGGAGTCCCAGTAGCCAGTTTCTAGCAGTTGGCAGTTATGATGAGAAGGTACTTGTGTATTTTCTTTACCCTACTCGTGAATTATAATATATAATAATTATGATAGACTCAAGATGTTTTATACCAAACTACTTCATTTGAAGATGAGTGTTAAAAATACTTTTTTAATTGTATATTTTATTTTGCTGTTTTTTAGCGGTTTATGATAGTTTCTAAGTCGGTCTATTCACTTAGGTGCGCATGCTAAACCATATTACATGGAAACAGATTACAGAGCTGGATCATCCCTCAACCATCAGCAACCCCAAAATAGTAAGTAAAGAATGTTATGTGATCTTGTTCCTCATAATTCTTCTTGTTACAAGTTCTTCGGTCACCTCCTTTTAGGCATCCCTCCCAATTTAAAAAATGCTGGAGTGATTTAAACTGGAACACATGAAAACTTTCAAAATTAAAATTATGTCAGGGAGACTTTATCCAAGGAGAAGACCATCAAATAAAAAGTGTTTAGGAAAATTGCCCATGTGGTCATACCAAAAGTGGCAAATGGCAGTAAGGACAGGATGGTCTTTTTGGGGATGTCTGTAAATAAAAGGGATTTGTAGGTTATGTGTGCCGAAGGACAAGAGGCACTGGAACGGGAAATGAGGCAAAATTAATAAACTGATTGGCATTTTGTTTAATTTAAGGTATTCTACCGTGAAGTAGAAAGGCGGCCTGTGATTAGCAATGATGACCTTTCTGCCCATCACAGTTTAACTACAGGGAGCTCTCTGTTTAGTACGCAGAGTAAATGTGAGTACCTGAATATACAAATGTTTAACTAGTGTATATACTCGTATATCTTTCTCATTTAAGTTCTGAACAGTGAACTCAGTGTTACAATTTGTATTTATATTAATTAACAAATTCACTTTTTGCTTGTATGTAATTTTTCTCCCTTTTAACACTAATTTTTCACTAGGAAAACAACATATACAGTGCATCCGGAAAGTATTCACAGCGCATCACTTTTTCCACATTTTGTTATGTTACAGCCTTATTCCAAAATGGATTAAATTCATTTTTTTCCTCAGAATTCTACACACAACACCCCATAATGACAATGTGAAAAAAGTTTACTTGAGGTTTTTGCATATTTATTAAAAATAAAAAAACTGAGAAATCACATGTACATAAGTATTCACAGCCTTTGCTCAATATTTTGTCGATGCACCTTTGGCAGTAATTACAGCCTCAAGTCTTTCTGAATATGATGCCGCAAGCTTGGCACACCTATCCTTGGCCAGTTTCGCCCATTCCTCTTTGCAGCACCTCTCAAGCTCCATCAGGTTGGATGGGAAGCGTCGGTGCACAGCCATTTTAAGATCTCTCCAGAGATGTTCAATCGGATTCAAGTCTGGGCTCTGGTTGGGCCACTCAAGGACATTCACAGAGTTGTCCTGAAGCCACTCCTTTGATATCTTGGCTGTGTGCTTAGAGTCGTTGTTCTGCTGAAAGATGAACCGCCGCCCCAGTCTGAGGTCAAGAGCGCTCTGGAGCAGGTTTTCATCCAGGATGTCTCTGTACATTGCTGCAGTCATCTTTCCCTTTATCCTGATTAGTCTCCCAGTTCCTGCCGCTGAAAAACATCTCCACCGCCTGATGCTGCCACCACCATGCTTCACTGTAGGGATGGTATTGGCCTGGTCCAAACGTGACACCTGGCATTCACACCAAAGAGTTCAATCTTTGTCTCAACAGACCAGAGAATTTTCTTTCTCATGGTCTCAGAGTCCTTCAGGTGCCTTTTGGCAAACTCCAGGCGGGCTGCCATGTGCCTTTTACTAAGGAGTGGCTTCCGTCTGGCCACTCTGCCATACAGGCCTTATTGGTGGATTGCTGTAGAGATGGTTGTCCTTCTGGAAGGTTCTCTTCTCTCCACAAAGGACCTCTGGAGCTCTGACAGAGTGACCATCAGGTTCTTGGTCACCTCACTGACTAAGGGCCTTCTCCCTCGATTGCTCAGTTTAAATTGCCAGCCAGCTCTAGGAAGAGTCCTGGTGGTTTCGAACTTCTTCCAGTTACGCATGATGGAGGCCACTGTGCTCATTGGAACCTTCAAAGCAGCAGAAATTTTTCTGTAACCTACCCCAGATTTGTGCCTCAAGACAATCCTGTCTCGGAGGTCTACAGACAATTCCTTTGACTTCATGCTTGGTTTGTGCTCTGACATGAACTGTCAACTGTGGGACCTTATATAGACAGGTGTGTGCCTTTCCAAATCATGTCCAGTCAACTGAATTTACCACAGGTGGACTCCAATTAAGCTGCAGAAACATCTCAAGGATGATCAGGGAAACAGGATGCACCTGAGCTCAATTTTGAGCTTCATGGCAAAGGCTGTGAATACTTACAGGTGCTGGTCATAAAATTAGAATATCATGACAAAGTTGATTTATTTCAGTATTTCCATTCAAAAAGTGAAACTTGTATATTAGATTCATTCATTACACACAGACTGATGTATTTCAAATGTTTATTTCTTTTAATGTTGATGATTATAACTGACAACTAATGAAAGTCCCAAATTCAGTATCTCGGAAAATTAGAATATCGTGAAAAGGTTCAATATTGAAGACACCTGGTGCCACACTCTAATCAGCTAATTAACTCAAAACACCTGCAAAAGCCTTTAAATGGTCTCTCAGTCTAGTTCTGTAGGCTACACAATCATGGGGAAGACTGCTTACTTGACAGTTGTCCAAAAGATGACCATTGACACCTTGCACAAGGAGGGCAAGACACAAAAGGTCATTGCTAAAGAGGCTGGCTGTTCACAGAGCTCTGCGTCCAAGCACATTAATAGAGAGGCGAAGGCAAGGACAAGATGTGGTAGAAAAAGTGTACAAGCAATAGGGATAACCGCACCCTGGAGAAGACTGTGAAACAAAACCCATTCAAAAATGTGGGGGAGATTCACAAAGGGTGGACTGCAGCTGGAGTCAGTGCTTCAAGAACCACCACGCACAGACGTATGCAAGACATGGGTTTCAGCTGTCGCATTCCTTGTGTCAAGCCACTCTTGAACAAGAGACAGCATCAGAAGCGTCTCACCTGGGCTAAAGACAAAAAGGACTGGACTGCTGCTGAGTGGTCCAAAGTTATGTTCTCTGATGAAAGTAAATTTTGCATTTCCTTTGGAAATCAAGGTCCCAGAGTCTGGAGGAAGAGAAGAGAGGCACAGAATCCAGGTTGTGTGAGGTCAAGTGTAAAGTTTCCACAGTCAGTGATTGTTTGGGGTGCCATGTCATCTGCTGGTGTTGGTCCATTGTGTTTTCTGAGGTCCAAGGTCAACGTAGCCGTCTACCAGGAAGTTTTAGAGCACTTCATGCTTCCTGCTGCTGACGAACTTTATAGAGATGCAGATTTCATTTTCCAACAGGACCTGGCACCTGCACACAGTGCCAAAGCTACCAGTACCTGGCTTAAGGACCATGGTATCCCTGTTCTTGATTGGCCAGCAAACTCGCCTGACCTTAACCCCATAGAAAATCTATGGGGTATTGTGAAGAGGAAGAGCAATACGCCAGACCCAACAATTCAGAAGAGCTGAAGGCCACTATCAGAGCAACATGGGCTCTCATAACACCTGAGCAGTGCCACAGACTGATCGACTCCATGCCACGCCGCATTGCTGCAGTAATCCAGGCCAAAGGAGCCCCAACTAAATATTGAGTGCTGTACATGCTCATACTTTTCATGTTCATACCTTTCAGTTGGCCAACATTTCTAAAAATCCTTTTTTTGCATTGGTCTTAATTGATATTCTAATTTTCAGAGATACTGAATTTGGGACTTTCATTAGTTGTCAGTTATAATCATCAACATTAAAAGAAATAAACATTTGAAATACATCAGTCTGTGTGTAATGAATGAATCTAATATACAAGTTTCACTTTTTGAATGGAATTACTGAAATAAATCAAGTTTGTCATGATATTCTAATTTTATGACCAGCACCTGTATGTACATGTGCTTTCTCAATTTTTTTATTTTTAATAAATTTGCAAAAATCTCAAGTAAACTTTTTTCACATTGTCATTATGGGGTGTTGTGTGTAGAATTCTGAGGAACAAAATGAATTTAATCCATTTTGGAATAAGGCTGTAACATAACAAAATGTGGAAAAATGATGCGCTGTGGATACTTTCCAGATGCACTGTATACTGTCTAGATTTAATACAGCCACCTACACTGATTGGGATCCATACATTACATATGGGCACTTTATTTGGCTTTGCAGCAAATCTTATTTTTTACTTCCCAACTTCCCACCATTTTTCTGCAGGCTTTTTATGGAAGAGCCATAAAGCTTAGCAGATGACAAAAACCAATGGTAGGCTATAAATGTTTATCCAGCCATCCATCCATTTTCCAACCTGCTGAATCTGAACACAGGGTCACGGGGGTCTGCTGGAGCCAATCCCAGCCAACACAGGGCACAAGGCAGGAACCAATCCTGGGCAGGGTTCCAACCCACCGCAGGACACACACAAACACACCCACACACCAAGCACACACTAGGGCCAATTTAGAATCGCCAATCCACCTAACCTGCATGTCTTTGGACTGTGGGAGGAAACCAGAGCGCCCGGAGGAAACCCACGCAGACACGGGGAGAACATGCAAACTCCACGCAGGGAGGACCCGGGAAGCGAACCCAGGTCACCAGGTCTCCCAACAGCGAGGCAACAGCGCTACCCACTGCGCCACCGTGCCGCCCTAAATGTTTATTATTTTTTTATTTTTATGGAAACATTGATACATAATAATTCGCTCCCTTATAATAAATGTAGTCAAAGAGCAGAATGAATGCTCAGTTTCTTATTCGGACACAGTGAGTAAAGCACATTCATACTATATGCTGTTTGTGCTCACCATGCACAGGTGTTCCGTCTTACATGCAGTATCCCCATGCTGTTACATTGAATTTTTAAAACTCAAACACCTAAGAAGAATCTGCTGGGCACAATTATGGCTGATATGTCGTATATACAGACATCAAAACCCAAGTAATGGAGTGAGTTTTTCCGCTCTTCCTCTATTCTAAATTCATAATTGGTACAAAATCTTTTATTTTTCATCAATTAATAAATAGATGTTGGAAGAATTGGCTCAAAGTAATTAAAGGGAACATTTACTCTTTGAGATGCATTGGCTTATATAACAGCAAGATTTGAGTTCTTAACTCAAATGATTTTTAAGCTTTGATTTTCAATAATTTTTTTTCTCAAATATTCTGAAGTAGCCTAAAATACTACATATATATCTCATCAATTTAATGTGTTCTTAACAGTATATTAAACATTCCCAAAAATATATATTTTTCTTGGTTTAAATAAATCAATAGTTCTCATAAAGAAAAAAAGCCTTGCTGTTTACACACAGGAGGGACAAGGCAGCATTATTATTATTGGTGTTCAAGATAAGAAATTCGAAGAATAGTAGAAAATATTTCAGTAGCGGAAAAATAAATACTAGCTTTGGAAGACACTGAACTTTGTGGCGAATTGCATAATTTTTTTTTTTTTAAATGGTTATTCAGGTCTTGAATGCTCTTGTCAGTATGGAGCAATTCAGACATGACCAGAACAATGCAAGACACTTAAGCCCCTGAAATTTACAAGGTTGTTTCTGACAAGCATATAGCCAGGCCCATTTCAAATTCTCACATGCTGGTATAATGCCAAACATGCCAACCAAATAATGTGACTGGAGAAATGATATGCATGACCCCAGTAAAATAAATAAATACAAATGTAAAGTGGTGTGTTGGCAATGTTGTGTATTGTGTCTGCAAATGGCTACTCTAGTGGCACTTCTGTCCTCATAAGGCCTAATCCGTTTCTAAAGACAGCAGTTGGTGCCACCACAAGGTAGTTTATACAGTCGAACATGAGAGGCAAAAAAACCCCTAAGGGAAACAGGCAGGCACAGAGGTAATGGGGGAAAATTATGTTTTAAAGCTTCAGGAGAGTAAACTGAGCAAATTGACAAACACAGAAAAAACAAAATTCAACAACACTGACACCTGCCATCCCGAACATTAGAACACTCTAGATGAGAACAGGCCATTCAGCCCAACAAAGCTTGCCAGTCCTATCCACTTATTTCTTCCAAAAAAACATCAAGTCGAGTTTTGAAAGTTCCCAACGTCTTACTGTCTACCACACTACTTGGTAGCTTATTCAAAGTGTCTATCGTTCTTTGAGTAAAGAAAAACTTCCTAATGTTTGTGCAGAATTTACCCTTAACAAGTTTCCAGCTGTGTCGCCGTGTGTTTCCTTAAGAGGCATTAGCACTCCGGAAATGTGTTCTTTTGAAATTGTGGCATGTTAAGTAACCACAAAATATAGAAATATGACATAAAAGGTGATATCCCTACCATAGTGATTACGGCGGTACAAAAAAATCACATAAGCGAAAAAGATATACTTTAGCTTACTTTACTGACGGTTTTACGCGGTTACAGACGGGAAGCTTATGACAGACTCAATCAAGAATGTGGGAGTCTTGATCTACACAGTCTGCCATCTTTCGTCACCACTCTGAAAGGATTTTCCGGACGGATGACATAATCTTCCGCCCATCAGCTTCAAAGTGTATTGGCAGTAGGTCCATCCTTATATACTAGTTGCTCCACATGCAGGCTCTTTCTGGTCTCCAAACAAGGACAAGAAAGGACTCAAACCCCACCTTCAAAAATACAGAAATAGCACAATGCCTACATGCAGTTCTCATTCTCCCATCAAGGAAAGAGGATTTTGTGCTGACAGAGGACAAATGTATACTTTTATGTCTTTAGGCTGACTATTCAATCCTCCAGTTGTCTTTTGGCTATCTAATCCTGTGCTTGGCTCGGCAATTCTAAATGCTGAGCCCCTGCGTACCATACTTGGTCTGCCTGTATGAATGAATCCATAATAGTGTGCACAGAGACAGTGACATTAAACTTAATATTATAACAAACATGTTATAACACCGTGTTCTTGATGAACTCATTTTAAAATAACATCTCGATCCACTGTACTAATTCCCTTCATAATTTTAAACACTTCAATCATGTCACCTCTTAATCTTCTTTTGCTTAAACTGTAAAGGCTCAGCTCTTTTAATCTTTCCTCATAATTCAACCCCTGTAGCTCTGGAATCAGCCTAGTCGCTCTTCTCTAGACTTTTTCTAGTGCTGCTATGTCCTTTTTGTAGCCTGGAGACCAAAAATGCACACAGTACTCCAGATGAGGCCTCACCAGTGCATTATAAAGGTTGAGCATAACATCCTTGGACTTGTACTTCACACATCATGCTATATAACCTAACATTCTGTTAGCCTTCTTAATGGCTTCTGAACACTGTCAGGAAGTCGATAGCTTAGAGCCCACTATGACTCCTAAATTCTTTTCATAAGATGTACTCTCGATTTACCAAATGGTTCATTTTTCTTACGGTACTCCTGTAGCATGACAGTATTGGTATAAAAAGTCTCCCCCTGAGCACCTCTACATACATTAAAAAAAAAAAATAAAATTATATATAAATTACCGTGGCTGGGGTGTCCACAGCAGCGAGCTCACACTGTAAGTAATGTTTGACTTTTTTATTTTTTTAAAGTTCAAATGTATAATTCAGGGGAAGATGCAAATGGAACTCCTAGCCTAATAGCACTGAACAGCTGCACAATGGCTGGCTGTTACACACCACTGCAGGGCAGGCTCCCCATCACTCGCCTCTTGGGTCAGTTTACAGTTGAAGTTAAACTAGCCCAACAAGGGAGGAGGAGATTGTGTCGATCCTGCAGAGACAGTGCACCAGCATGGACAAAATTTTAAACTTTGGAGTCATCAGTTTTTAGCTCTAAAGCTGAAAAATAAATTCTTAGCTTTTTTATATATGCTTTGATGGGAATGATCGTTTAACCTAAACATTTTCATCGGCCGCATGGTTCCTGGTTAAGCTGCTCGTAATTTTGTAGTTGTAAATGAATATATTTGCAGTACCTAATGTTGTTGTTTTTTTTTTTTTTTAAATATATGTAAAGATGAAGTCTCTTCATTGCCAGCACAAGTTCCTGTGATCAAGCCAGATCCAGACAGACCAAATCCCAAGATTGGAATTTCAGCAATGGCCTTCAGTTCTAATAGCCGCTACCTGGTGACCAAAAATGGTACTGTATCTACCTGAAAATTGATTTTGTGTCTTCTGAGTTTCTCCTCTTTATTAAACCTCCTACAAAAATGTGTCACTGCTGCAAAGATGGATGGAAATTGTCTGTAAGCTGGTTGACATTTTCTTGCGATTTTCAAGGTGTAGTATTCATTCACAATGGCTTACAGTGTAGGGCTGGCACAGTCTCCTATATCAGCTCTCTGAGAGGCTGCATGCATAACTCCCACCTTTTGTCTGAATTCACTTAATTACTTTTATTTTCCAAGAAAATTAATCTTTCATATTGTTTTTAGTCCATGAGGAACAGTTTTTCTGTTTCAGACTGATAACACTGGGGGGAGTTGGGAGTGGAGTAACAGGAGGCTTAAATGCCTCAGGGATGTGTAGTCCACTTTTCCAAAACTCCTGAAAACACAGCTGTAAGAGACGTGTCCAGGTAGGGAGTATTTCAAAACTGCTACTCAAGGTGCCCTGGAGCTGCTTAGTGGACACTACTGATTTCAGTAGGGACAAGGGAACTACCATGCAATCTGCTTAAAAGCTTAAGTTGAGAGACTACAGTTAAGTTTACAGAGGAAAGAGCTGGGAAGGTCCAGACAACTGCCCAGGCGGCAGAGTTCAAGTACTTCAGAATCTGTCTGTCTCCTGTATTCTTAGTCTTGAACACTGGAATGGTATAAGTGGTGCAAGTTAAGCAAGCTTTATACCCGGTGGTGGTGAATCAAAAGCCCACGAGTCTAACCCTTCATCTTTTGCCTGTGAGCATGGTGCCTAGTGCAAATATAAGCTTCTGCAGTATTACAGGAGGAGCTCTGCTGCTGTGCAGTGGGTGAAGCTATTTGGGAAGTGTGGGCACCTAGTGAGGATGCTCCCCGAGCACATTAAGCAAAAGATGTATGAGCTTTTTTATGCCCTGGGAGCAGGCCCAATAGAGACTTCCAGGAAAAATCTGGTCAGCTTGGCTCAACCTTGTACCACTATGACCCTCGCCTGGATAAGTGGATGAAAAATGACATGAGCTCATTCAGTTATTTGTATGTTTTGGCACAAAGAATAGAAAAGCTGTGAATAAAACAAGGCAGTGAGCCGCCAAGAACCTCTTCACTTGTGTTTGCTGTTCCTGTTCTGAATTCACGTACATCTCATAGCGTGTCTAGTCATTAAGATTGAAGCATGAATGAGAAGATGCTGATAGGATAACTAAATATCTGAATGGCAGCTGTGATGTTATGAGGATATGATGATGTACTGAATAATAACACTACCTCTAACTGCCTTTTTTGTCCTTTCTTCATCAATCAGATAACATGCCCAACAATGTCTGGATATGGGATGTGCAGAAGTTAAAGCTGTTTGTGGTACTTGAGCACGTGGCTGCCGTGCGCTGCTTTCAGTGGGACCCTTGCCATCCCAGGCTAGCACTTTGTACTGGAAACAACAAGGTGTACATGTGGTCCCCATCAGGTTGTGCTTGTGTGCAGGTGCCCATTGCAGGTAAGCAGATTTAATTTGGGGAAAATGCAAATGCCAATGTGGACTTTTCTGTGAATAAATTAGTTAAGAGAAATACTATGCTGAAATACAATGTCCTCCAGGAGCTGCTCTCCTAAGTGAAGGAGGTAAGTGTTCTTCAATGGCCAGATCTAGGCAAAAGGTTCAAGGATGGGTAGAGTAATCCTAAAAGTTACTGGATACAGATAGGGGCAGCAGTTGGGCTTTGCATGGACAGAAGCTACTTCCCCATTATTGTTGCCATTGACAATATATGTTTAACAAAAAGGAATCTTGCTCATTCTGCAAAGCATAACGTCACCTGTACTATTTAATGTGTACGCATATAATCCTGTATTCTGTTTTAGTCCACAAATCCAAGAACAGCTCACTCTTTTTTGCAATTACCATGATGGATTTGGAGATGAGATGTTCACCAAAAACACAATTACTAGAGTTGTTCCTTACCTTAGTTGTATAAACTCTGGTACAGTGGAGCTTATGGTCATTTTGAAGTGCACGTCTGTAAATGCTGCCTTTTTTCCCCCCCACAGGTCATTTCCAGGTACTTTCGCTCAGCTGGCACACAAGTGGTCAGTCCCTAATTTTGCTGAGCAAGGACCAACTGTGTGTTTGTTACTTGGAGAATAAAGATAGTTGAAAAGCTAAGTCTACACAATAAATCAAGAAAAAAGGACATTTCACGACTTCCAGAAAATCAACTTTGAACAAAAGGAATGTCTAACCTATGCCAAAATGAAAGCATAATTTAGAACTGCTCCACTGCTTTGGATGCCAGTTGTGATGTGATTGGTTATAAAGTGACTGACTTTACCATTAACTGTAAATATTGTATAAACTACCTACTTATTTACTGTTTTAGCAATGTTGGATGTAAATATATACTATTTTTCTAAAATAAACTTGCACTTTGACTAGAATGTTGAAGGTTGCTGAAAACTAGAATGTGAATCTTCTGATAAGTTCTACACTTTTGCACAATTTTTGTTTTGTTTGTTAAACAAAAGATGACCACTCAAAAACTGAAGTAGTTTTATTTATTGTCTTTCTTCCCATTATAACTTATTTGCAAGCAATAGTTAGGGTGTACATGTAGTACATCAAAGGATACAGGCAATGCTTAGTGTGTACAAAGGCAGTCAGTGTACAGAACTGAAGTCAACCACGGGAAAAAAAAAAAACGGTGCAGGTGCAAATGCGTATTACATTCCCGGCCTTTAAAGTGCCTTCTATATTTATTACCAAAAAAGTGCAGTATAAAATATGACACAGAAATACAGTGTGGGCATTTTTAACAAAACAAGCCTTCTGAAAGGCAGTGTTCTAGACAATTTATGTAATTAGGCAGTGGGGGGGGGACATCATTAAGAATTAAATAAAACAAAAAAACCACAGTAAAAAACACAAATAAGCTGTCTGCCAGAGTGGAATATAAGCCCCACTATTCAGATAGTTTACATTTTGTTAAACTTCCATTTCCCACACAAAAAATATCTAAGTCCTTAAATATAAAAGAATGGAAAGTTAAAGATGCCTTTGGTACAGTCCAAGTATTTTTGTAACTCAAAAGATGAAGTACAAATAGCTCTACAGTTTCTTATATCCATTAATGCTTTTTATAAAAATCAAAAAGATCTCACACAGCTGAACATCTTAAAGTTGGTCTTATTTAAGCATTTTTTAATTTTTTAAATTTAAAATATTAATCAGGTGCAAAAACATGTCATCATTCCAACTAACTATTCCAGAAAATGAAAGTTGATTTGTACACAAGACAGAGCATTCTGGCAAATGCAGACCTCAACACTGTAGCACCTTTAAAAGAAAACCAAATAAATACCAGCACCCAGAAGCAAAGTAGAGGGATGATTAAGGCATGTCGCTTCAGAAGAAACCCCTTGGACCCACGGAGGAAATTAAAGCCCATCATCTGCAATAATTTTAAATAATTAGGGTCTGCAAATGTGAAGGGAGTGGGCTGCCAATGACAGGTGCAAGGCTAGCAAATTGGAGCACAAAATGGTAAAGTTTGTTAGTCCCAATTCAGGAAATGGCTGTCAAATATAATGCAGAGGAGACAACCTTACGCAGTTTCAAAAAAAAAAAAAAATTAAGCTTTCCAAGTTTACTTAATACAAATCACAGTGTGGAATTCTTTAATTAAAAATGACTGCATTTCAGGATTAATGCACTAGAAAGTAAACTTTTGTGCCATCTGTAATATTTTCCTGCTTCTTCCATACAGTAAAAGGAGGACTAGGTTATATGTAAAAAAAAAAAAAAAAAAAAAAGAAGGAGCTCAGCCAAGGATGTTGCTTTCAATTTAAAGTACTACAAGTTTCTCAAAGAATGCACACATCCATGTAGTCTGTTTATTAAAGGTAGCCTTGGGGTTTTTTCAAATGCGGAGCAAATGTTCAGATTCAAAACAAGCAGCAACTCCTGACAGCCCTGACTTCCCACTTGGCCCACTATGGCCGTTTATGTGTGCAACGTATTCAGGTAACATGCAGGTTTATTTATAGAATGTGAGATATGTTCACAATACTGCTTGACAAGACTAAAAATGTAATATTAAACAGGCAACAGAAAGAACACTAAATTCTTAATTCATGAACGTTTATCAGTGTGAGCCCAGTGGCATGAAGCCTTCCTTCCATCAGAGGGAGCTCTCCAGTCAGGCTGTCCACTCTGCTTATTTCTAACTCCAGGAGATGCCTTCCTCGTGTGAGGCTACACGCTCCAGCTGAACACTCCAACTGGGACGTCCACTAATGTGAGAGCAGACCCAAAGCACAGGGGGCATGTTACTGTTATGGTGATCTAAAGGAAATCAAGTGTTAAAATTTTTTGTTTTTCTTAAAAGACAGCTGCACTTTTACACTGGAAATGTGCCTCTACTGTGATACATATGCATTTTATTTCTGAGAACTGAATAAGACTGTACAAGATAATAAAAATACGGGACATTTTTCACCTCAAAACTTAACACTGGCACCTCCAGACGCCACTGCTATGAGTGAAATTCTAAGGTATTTAAACACCTGAGATATGAATTCATGTAGTGCTTTATAATATCTTAAGAAAATGGACAGCTCAAACAGCAAACTGGAAGGGCCTTTACTGTGAGTTACAGGAATTAGTTGGCTCAGCTGTTTATTTTTTTTAACTTATGTATAAGTTTGTTGCATATCTCCAGTTCCAAACTTGACCATCTGGAGTGATTTTTTCATGATCTTCTGATTTGTTTCTGCTACATTTGTAAAGGATAACTTGCTTAATTAGTTTGCTGCCATCCTAAGGCTGCAAACCGATTCTTGGCAAATCAATTCTATGCCCACATATACACTGCTATTTTAGTTTAGCAGTTAACTGCAAGTAATGAGATTAGTGTAGCAAAAACATACAGTAAATTATGAATAAAGGTTATCTTAAACAGGCAGTCACATAGTTTTCACCTATAAAAAAAGTAATAACATATGAAAAATGACAAATTTCAAAACTTGTACCAAAACATTTCAATAAAGTTTGTGCTTTTGCTAGCAGTTTTGGAAACATACAAAAAGAAAAACCTTGGCATGTGAAAGAGAAGCTAAAAACCATCAACTGGGCCAGAGAACTGTTTAATGGGTGAGATTTTCCAGAGGAAGAAACTGAAATGAGGTACAAGAAGATGTTTGTAATGAGAGCCGCGTACCTGCTTAGGGCTGCTACCCCTTAAGAGACGGTGCACGTGATCTGAAAATCTTCATCCCCACAAATGTAAATACAGTGCATACTCTGGAAAGTAAAACCCGAGTGCATATTAAGGATGATCATGAGGTGCTTGTCCAACTGTTCCACAAAACGATAACAACTGTCACAAGAGCCAGGCTAGAGGCAATCATGTAAACAACAAAGCCCTGGCTCTCACGCCATTGCCACAGAAAAGCCTTTGTTAGAGTTCCACAATACTCTTACAAATTGGGTTTAAAAATGGTCAATCTTAAAATGCATGGAGCACAAGAATTAGGCATGGAGCACAAGAATTAGGCACGTGGCTGTAAAGTCAGAATTGTGCTGCTTGTTTTTAGCCTCAAATTATCAGTAATTACGAGTTGTAATCAGACAGACAGACAAACTAATATGTGGGCTCACTTTGCAGTATAAGCTGACAAGTAAAATTAGCAAGCTGTATCCCAAAATAGTAAGTTTCACACACAGGGGAAAGCAAAATTAGAAAGCTACACTTTAAAATCCAATTTTGCCTCTGGTCATGGAATAGCCGAGCTTGGCCTCATTATTGATGAAGGACATCAGCCCCAGGTAGGTCTCTATGAGGAGAGGACGCTCAAGAATGAGGACCCCATTCGCTCTGCCAGGAAGAGGGTTTTCTTTGTGGGCCTTTTTGACAGCTTGGATAAGTTGCATTTTGAAGTTCTCCAACTAGAGGGGTAGGGAAAAAAAAAACAGGAAGAAGAAAAAGTGTTTAAAATTAAAGCTCTTTAAAACACTATGTAGCCTTAAAAAGGCATCAGACTTGGTGGACTGCATGGTGCGCTCACCCCCTCCTCCTTTAAATGATACAAATTTAAATACTTTGTATAATATTAACACAAATTATTGTTGGTTACAGTTAAAGATGACCTTTGGCATATTCAACCCTCCATCTCAAGGCTGCCACCTCAATTAGTGTTTTACAATCAAAAAGTACTATAAGTTTAACTTTCATTTTTTTGGTGTATTGTGAACAAAACATATTTAGATGGGCCACAACCAACTCCACTATAAAATTAAAATTTAAAACACAAGCTTGAATAAAAAAGTATTCACCCCTTTAGTATTCACTATCACAAAAAAACACTGCCTCTACTTGCTGCCATTAGTATTTGTACATGGCTGGCTTGTCAAAATAGAGGCAAAAATGAATGGAGCAAAATAACGAGATAAGCAGTCAGCAAAACATTTTAAACTGAACCAACAATTCAGATTTTGACAAGGATGGCAAAATACACCTGAATGGATTAAAAAACTGACAGTGAAATGTTCAGTCAAAGTCCCAACTTATATTCTTGCACTCAAATGGGATTTAACATTACTGTAGACCAGGAGTACTCCCTGGGGGACCGCAGGCTTTCATTCCAACCAGGCCTAGCAGATAGTGAAACTTCATTATTATTCAATTATATGACTTGTTAGTGCTTTCATTCTTCCATGTTATTTTCTGAGAACATTATATATTTTATACTCAAACAGATTTGTACCTCTTAGTCCATCCCTTCTCTCTCGATTAATTCAAAACACTTATCTCCAATACTTCATGATACATATACACAGATTTAAATAGGAGCACTTCAGCTGGAAAGTTGGTAGACCCTTTGTCATTTGCACCTCACTGGTAACTGTTGGCTTGTTTAAAAAACAGGCAACAATAAAAACCTAAATGCAGCTGTTCAAAACTGAAGTAGTAGGTTTTGTAACAAATGAATTAACTAAGCCCAAAACATTGCTTTAGTAGTAAATACATAGGTTCTAATTAAAGATTTGATTAAAGCACAAACCTGCTGCCACTGCAGGCCTCCAGTAACAGAGTACCCCTGCTATAGAAAATCACTCCCCAAGCTGTCTGCTAAACCTATAAAATGTGGAAAACGGCTCCGTGAATAGCGCAGAAGACTAAATGGGCAGCTGCCAAATATTTCAGGCCAAAGACCTAAATGGCACCCATATACTCTGTAAAGTAGGATTTTTCAGGTTTGTAATTATGTATGTACTTTTCATTTATAAAAAAAAAAAAAGTTATGACAGATTTGTTATAAAAAAAAAAAAAAGAAAAAAAAATTCCTTCATGTTCCTGGCATCTTTCAGATGTAATGCAGCAGACTTTCAGTGTGTGCACGTGGTGCCACTTAAATAAGAATTAACTGTGGAAAAACCACTCCCTTAACCTTTTCCTAAAGAGCTTTAAAACTGATTCAATTTGGGCTGCAAGATTTGCATCCCTTGAAGAAAAACCTGAAATACAATTACTAAAGGTGAGACGACCATTAAGGGGTTCTGCAAGATCAGACACAGAACATCACACAATATTTTGGAATATTCATTGATTTCTCTAACCAACTTGTTTCAGCACAAGGTTGTGAGGAGACGATCACTGAAATGCATATTAAGATTCCCCTTATGTTCAATGTAGAGGTGCCGATCCATTTAATGGCATGTCTGCAAACAGTGGAAGGAAACTGATGCAAGGTATAGATTATTCTAAACAGACAGTAAATGTATATTTTTTATGTGTAACAAGAAACTCATTACTTTAAAATGAAAAATAAGTTACTAACATATTGCATGCACAGGTAGTACTATAGCTGGCTCAAAACAGTCATTTCTTTGACAGTTTAATTATTTTCTGATAATGCCAATACTCATTTATTTAATCTTGTGCTGGTTGTTAAAATGAAGAATTTGGGCTGACAACAGAGATGACTGAACAATTGTTGCACAAACATACTGCCATATCCTGTGCCAAAACACCACTTGATTTGAAATTTTGGCAAACCTCCTTTCGTACTTCATTCAAACAGCATTATAATAATAAATAATAATAATAATAATACATTTTATTTATATAATAATTCATTACATTTATATAGCGCCTTTCCCATGTTCAAGGCACTTTACAGAGTTTAAGAACGAACGACAGGGTATACAGTACATAGAATAGTACTAAATCAGATAAATAAATAAAGAAGAGCAAGATAGTAAATTCAGAGAAAAGCCTAACAGACAACATAATTGATGGCATAGCACACACACATACAGGTTACATGAGCATCTTGACATAGAGGTAAACTGAAAGAAGGGTTACAAAGTCAAGTAGAGCTAAAAGCCTTCCTGAACAGATGAGTTTTGAGTTGTTTTTTTAAAAGAATTCATGGAGCCAGCTGATCTAATTAATTTCGGTAGGTCATTCCAGGGTCTGGGCGCTATACAGCTGAAGGCCCTGTCACCCATGGAGTGTAGGTTAGTGTGAGGTACAACAAGGTTGCCAGAATCAGATGACCTTAGTGGGCGGACAGGCACATAGTGATGGAGAAGGTCATTTAAGGCCTTGTAGGTTATTAGTAGAATTTTATATTCAATTCTGTAGGACACAGGGAGCCAGTGAAGGCGGAGCAGGATGGGTGTGATGTGCTCGCTGCTGCTGGTCCATGTAAGGACTCTTGCAACCGAGTTTTGAATAAGCTGGAGCTGAGATACAAGATTAGAAGGGAATTACAATAATCAATGCAGGATGTGATAAAAGCATGGAAAAGTTTCTCAGCATTAGAAAAGGAGAGGAAGGAGCGAACACGTGATATGTTACGGAGGTGAAAGTAAGAATGTTTTTTAATGTGATTTATGTGGGCGGAATAAGAAAGGGAGGAATCAAAAATGACACCAAGATTCTTTGTAGTAGAGGCAGGTCTGATGAGATCACCGCCAAGATTGACTGGGAAGGTGCGTACTGCACTAATTTAGGTGCTTCTTGATAATGCTAAAAGACATCCTTTCATTCTAAGTGAGATTATACAGTTTTATCTTTTGTGAGGGACGGCTGGCATCTTTACTCGGCTGGGATGCCGCCTTAAAGGAGGGACAAGGAGAGATGGTTTTGAAGGGTTCTATGTCCCCCGAACTGCTGCTTGGCAGCCCCCCTAGGTTGCAACAGTATCTCAGATTTCCACAGGCCTGTGACCCAAGGTTATTATAGTTAACTAAAACTAAAATCAAAACTGAAACTATTATTAAAAAAACATTTTCGTAAACTGAAATAAAATAATTAACAAAACCGAAATGAAAAACTAAAACTAAACGAAACTATTAAAGTAGCTGGAAAGACTAACTGAAATAAAATAATAATTTACTAAAATATTTTTAGTTTTCGTTTTTGAATGAATATTCTTGCCGTTAGTCTTTAACCCTTGTAAGTTTTAACTCTAAAACAGAAAGTCATCCACCACGAACCGCCCGCACATATTCATCCAGTGAACGGTGGCTGGTGACGGAGGGCAGCTGTTCACACAGCATTTGCGGTGACAGAGCAAGCTGAGTGCGGGTGCATAAAGCGTGTGAAATAGAAAGCGATATGCGTGCCGCCTTTCTTTGTGCTTGTTGTATATCAAGATGTAATTCAAACGGCTGAAATCAGAATGTACTGGTCAACAAAATGTTTACCATATGGACAGAAAAATCACGAGTGAGTAACATTTCAGTTTATTTCTCAGGTGTTTGCTTTTTGTTGAGAGCGATTCACCTGCCTCTTTCGCAAAGGAGAAATCGTTTTTACTTTCTCATATACGAAGTATAGAGAAAGTATAGTAATCATGAAAAAATTCGACCTCGATATTTTGATGAATCTTGACGTTATAGACTAACCAGTGTCCAACAATACTATTTTTTGGAATTGTGTGCGTACGCACGTGCGTGTGTGTGTTTGTGTGTGTGTCTGTGTGTGTGTAAACACGATAACTCAAAAATGCAACTAGATAGATGGATGAAATTCGGCATGTGGTTGTTACACCATAGATCTGTATTAACTTTTGGGCCAAATCCATCACCCGGAAGTGGTACTTTACCTGAACACATACTCGATTTTTTTTTTTAATACAGCTGCAGAGTCCGATTTATTCAATTTTACTTTTATAATAATTGTTCAATATATTATTAATTTGATTTGTTGTTGATGGTTCCTTAATGTACATAATATAAAAATATAATCATTGTCTTGCGGTTTACTCCTCAAATATCCATCCCCATATCTGAGTATACAAGAAAGTCTCGAGGAGACCACTCCCGGTTGTTGAAAATAAAACAGCACTGATCGAGACTGACTAGGTCATCATACAAGATCAGCATATTGTTGCTGATCAATCACTTTTGCTTTAAAAACATCGTTTAACAACAAAGCGATACAAACAAAGGTAGAGAGTCTGACAAGTGATGAAAAACTAAACATACTAATGGGTTTTTGTATTTATTCCATATTTATTAATTTATCTTTTTTAGTTCATATTCACAACTCAAAATACCTGATATTGTGAAAGTAATCCATTAGCAGAATTTTAAAATATTTGTCTCCCTTTTTTCAACGTTTTTCTCCCCCTCTCTCAAAATAGATAGTTGAAATCATCATATTCTTTTTGTTCTTAACATCAGCCTTATCATACATATTGCATACCAGGGATTTTTCCTGCCTTGCATCCAAACCTGCTGTGGTAGACTCCAGGTTTCCTGTGATCCTGCTCTGGATAAACAGGTTTAGATAATGTATATGTTGTTCTTAATCTCAGACGCTGTCTCTGTTGTTTTATGCCTATCCGTACTCCTATTACCTGCTCTTGCTCTGCTCATTATGGGTTTACTGTCCTTTATGGTGGTCTATTCAAGACTCACTGCCCTTAACCTTCACACTATATGCTTGTTGTTCTTTGTTTCCCTCAATACAGCTAGGTGGGGTCAGCACACTCATTCAAGTCTAAGAGCCCTGTTCTTCCTAAGCCCCTGTGATTTTCATGAGAAAATATTTTAAAAAGTATAAAATTGTGTAAAATTGTTCATATTCAGTGTCTAGTTTTGATTATGCTTGTTTTTATCAGACAAAAGCAAGACCAGATAATAAACTATGTGGTGTAGTAAGCTTCCACTAACATTAAACTCATATCCAAATCTGTTAAGTGTACAGTTCTGTCTGATTGTGACACAAAACTAACTCTGTAGGCGCTCCATGTCATAATTACTAAAACTAAAACTGAAACTAATATATATAAAAATAAAATAGAAATGTCTTTGTGAAATAAAAACTAAACTAAAACTAAAAATACACGATGAAGGAAAACTAAAACTAAACTGAATTTCCAAGTAAGGTCAGAATAAATATAGAAATAAAAACTAATATAAAAAGGCAAAACTATAATAACCTTGCTGTGACCTCCAGTGGGCCTGCCAGCCCTCACACCTTACATGCCTGAATCAGTACTTCATATAACTGTGTCATGTTTAAAGTGGAAACTTTATCAAAGTAAAGAATGATAATGTAAAGGACTAGGAGTAGAAGCTACCTAAAGCAGATAAATTGAGTATAAAAGTACAAATAAGCATCACCATCATGCTGCTAAGACCACTGAACAAGTTTTTATTTATAATTCTGTAAGTGGGAATGATCTGTTGATGAATGTTCATACCCAGACAGTCACAGGCTGATTTATAGCTCCATTTGCAACCAGCCATTTGGCCACATGTCAGTCAAAAAGTGTACTGGTATGTCTAGTGTGGATCACTGGTATACATACTCTACACAAAGTGATCTTCGTGTCTTAGCAGTGGGTTACCTAAATGATCAGCTGGGTTGCACGATATGTTACCCTGTTTCTAAGTGAGCTTTTTTCACTAAGGGGGACCCTGATAGTGCTCTTTTCACCAAGGGGGCAGTTTGCAATTGCTGCTAGTAGGTCGTCAGTGAATTTAAAAAGGCTAAACTGAGTCACAGGACCATAAAGGTCAAGAAACACTGGTGAAAGGAAGGCAGTACGGGCCAAATGCATAAGAATTGGCCATGTGGAGCGGCACTCATCAAAACATACTTTAAAGTGCATTGAAGAGTTAGAAAACATGAGACCCTATGAAATAATAACAACAAAAGATTTACTACTATGGCTAGTGTTGCCAATTTCTATAACCTTATTACGCTGTTGTTTTCCTATGGCCTTTGGCTATAAGTACAAATGGCCTCAACTCAATTGGCTGTAAATTCCCACATTACTGTGTTTTAAAGAAAAATTAAAATGCTTTTGACTCTGCTCGAGGGATATGTTGAGTATTAAGTTTAACAAGTTTATGGCCATGTAAGGAACATGCAATAATACATTCAGCTCTGATAAACATATCTTGGTTACCTGACAGAGTGTGGCTATCTTCTCATCAGCATTAGCCATTGGATGTTCAGTAAATGTAGCATATGGTACGTCTGTGGACCATGGGTTCCAGCGACTGATAAAAGAAGGACGAGACCGCTTATCCCATTGTACACGGAGACCATACCCTTCTCTCCTAAAAGGCCAAACACAGAGTAAAATCTTTACATTAACCCATACCAACAAAAGGTCTTATTAAATTATTAGTGACATAAAGAAATGCATAAGCTGATGAACAAGTGCATTTTAAATACCAGTTTAATTCAATAGGTTTCTAATTCTGTCAAATTACCTAGCAGCTAAGTGCCTGCAACGCACTGGAAATACACCCTAAATTAAAAAGTGTTATGTAAATTGTCAGTACCATGACTACAAAGAAAGAAAGAAAGAAGAAAATCATATAGGACTGCATTTTACACCGACATGATAAATTTATAAACCCCCCCTCCTCCCCCATTCTGCATCAACGTTCAATACAAGATTTCATCCTCCACATCCATTTTAGAGTAGATTTCATATATGAATAAAGACCATGGAAGCCCTCTGCTGGCAATGTTTCAGAATTACATATATCAAAGAATAGAAAGGATAATGTATAAAACTGCCTTTTACAGTTCCTGGCTTAGCAGGATTACATTATGTTCCCTTCAGTCAATTATTATCTCTGTGCAACATGTCAGACAGCACTAACTGGGGACCTTACAACAGTGTTATCGTTCTCTATACAATTTCAAGCATCATGTTCACTCAACTCTCACAGATCTTCCCACATCAGATGACTTACTTGTTCAGGGACTTAGGAGGAAACTCAAACTCTCCAAGTGAGATGGTATCAACTGCATTAAGAGAGACCCTGATCACTTGTTGACACAGGAGACTGATGAAGTCATACTTGCAGATCAAAAGGGACCTGTCGGTGATTAGTACTAGGCGCTCTTTTTCATTGTTCCAATGGTCAATCCTAGCAAAAAGACAAACAGATTAGCTCTCCAATAAGCAAATCATTTATTCAGATACAACAAATCCATGTTATTTTGATTGTTGAGAAGTTACACTCAGAATGCAGATGTTGATCACAGTAATATTGTTTCTTAAGTGGATGCATGCGGAGATCTACCTACTAACCAAATATATAATTTCTCCAACTATCATGTCTCAGAATTAACCTATATCAAACATCTGTTACCTAGCTGCAACAGAGGCAAAGCGAGATCCAATGCACACAAACACATACTTGAGCAAATTTTGAATGGACACTTAATTTAAAAAGTCATTCAGATGAAAACTGTTTAGCAAGGAAAATCACATTCCATTCCACAGCAATCGATTTAATAATATCCTAAAATATTGTCCAGTTGTTTCCAGGTCATTCCAGACTGTAACTTATTCTGCACACATCCTAGGGTTCCACCTTTTGGCATTTACATTATACAATCAGGGTTCCCACTCTTTTCACAAAACAATTTTTAAGAATATTTCCAAGGCAGTTTCTGTGACACTGAGCCAACATCACGTACAGTAATGATTTCTGATGCTAGGAAATGAAACTCCTTTTCTAAATCTGATAGAAGAGACACAGTACATGACTATGTCTAGCCCTATAACTTTCCTACAAGGCAAGACCTCAGTTACTTATCCAATCTGTAACTCACTGACTGTAAATCAAAATGGTAGACATGGACTACCACACCTACCTATATAATTAATCCTACTCCTTCAATATTGTTTAATGAATTCCATAAGATCATCATAATTGTCTGGGCTCTGCTTATTCAAACTTTCTCTGAACTTTTTTTTTTTTTAAAGAAATCTGAATTGTCTCAGAGAATAAAAAACGGGCATTATTTGGAATCACCATGCAGTCTCCAAAATGGAAAGTGACAAAAGGAAAAAAGGGTTTAAAGGTATAACACAAAAATAGCTTTGTAACAGACATTTGATTTTGATAGTAAAGCCATGCTTTTCTTCCTGCCCTCTTCAATTTCATCTGCTTCTCAATGCCTAGCATTACTATGTTGTTTAACCTTGATAGTTCTCATTTCCCGGTAGTGCACCCTCTTTTTCACAGCTTTTGCTTACCTTCTCTTCTCAACATTTATAAACTGCACACACCTTAATCTGGACCAAGGACAAAGAGACTCTTCTTTAACATATTTTTTAGAAAGTACCCTGTTTCAATTGTGTGTTGTCCATGAAATACGGGTTAAGTGACAGCTCAGTTTCCACAGGGTTGCATAATCTACAACCAACAAATCAAGAAATGCATCTACTTTGTGAGAACAACTGTCAACAGTATCTTGAAATTCTTTACAATGGCTTACACTGATGTACATCAAGAATACCTTAAACTAAGGAAGGTGTAGTTTACCATGTGGGAGGACAAATAAGAATTTCTTAAACTTGGATACAGTCACATCATAATCAGTGTCCAGGGAGCTTCTGTTCCTTACTGGGGTACATTAGTGAACTGTTCGACAATTTTGAACAAGTCATAATATGAAATGAGAAAAAATATTTCTTGAATAAATGTATATTCTGTGTATTTCGATTATTTAATATATTTTCTCCACTGTTTCTTTTGTTTGACAAACACTACATTCACTAGCAAATGTTTAGAAGCTGTACAGGCATCTTAATCTTCTGCAGTTCCTCTCTTTTTCATAGGCTTACTATCCTGCTACTGTATATCAGTTTGGACTGGAGTTCTTTCAGTTGGTCAAACTAATTACTCAAAGTTAATTGTGGAGTAAGCAGGAAGGTTTTTATTGTGAATGATTCACAAGCTCAAACTGCTATTTGTGCATTCAACATCCACCACACTATGCTTTAACAAACCTCACCTGCCGTTATTTATTGGCGATTCTGAATTTAGAAAAACCACAAAATACAAGCAGGGTAGTATGACATGGACACAATGGTGCCACAGCTGTTGCACATTATTTATGTGGAAAAATTACTTTTGCTTTCCATTATATGTATTTTTCTTGCTAAGCCACATGTCACTCTTCAGCTCTTCCAAAATCACACATCTGTACAGACAATTAGCCTGGAATTAAATGAGGAGACAGTTTCCCTTTCAGTTATAATAATCATTGTCAAATTATTTTTGGGGCAGTGACAGGGATATGGCAGCCATCAAGAGTTGCTTCCCTTGTGCGAGCTTGATGCAGAGTCAACAGGAAAGTTAAACATACTTCCTTAACACAGTGGTGGTTTATTTATTCCAAAATGACTGGATAATCTGTTACAGCCGGTACCCGTGGCAATATACCGTGAAGCCAACTGCAACATGTTTTTTGACAAGTATACATTTTCAAAGTCTTGTGTCTTTTGCAAATACAGAAAAATGTGAAATGACGGTTGTGGAGACCGTGCAGCAGCAGTAGTGGTGATTAAACGGTTCAGGCAGAAGTTTTTCTCACCACTTTTGATTCTGTTCACGCATCTAGACTGACCGCAGCTAAGTTGCAGCTTTGGCTACAGCTGTCTCAATTGCCACAGTACATCCTTTGCCTGTTTTGTCTTCTCTTAATAACATGTCACAGACGGCTTCTTTCTCTGGCCTTCAAAACAACATGTCTACCATGTTGATCCCCAGCATTTAAACACTGTGCTGTAAATAAATGTGTTTACAGCCAATCCACATACAATCATAATACAAATGCATAGTGTATTTGTGATGTGTTTAATCGCTTTGTTCAAATCCTCAGCAAAGGAAAGCCCACCGGCTATGTAAGTAATCAATCATCAAATGCCACTAATATCGCCTATTGGCACAAGCCTACAAAGTATTAATGAAGAAACGGTTACAGTCTTTGGATAAAACATTTGTCAACATAGACACAGGCCTCTTAGTAGCATTCACAGATTCAAATACGCTAATATCTTGCCATGTGACAGCAGGACCTGTTATCAACTATAACATGCCTGATGGCTGGTGCCTGTTCCAGGTCACCTTAGCTTTCTATCCTAACACAAGGCCAAATTCAACTTGAGCAGTCTGAAGATTTTTTTTTCTTTTACCAGTTATCTGAAAACACACTTCTGATACTGCGACACAGAGTAAGAGTGTAGTCTGAACGACATTTAACATTAGCAGCATTTCGAAAGCTAGTCACAGTGATGTAAGGATTATGGCCAAAACAATGACCCAAATACCAGCCTAGCTGTCTTACAACTCCATTAACAGTTGTAAAGCAGATCATGTATTTTTCTTCAATTTTACATTCTGTGAGCACAAGTTCTCCACCATGTGTTGTTCTAGGTAACCCGATTTGTTTAAATTTGCCATCTCCTCCATTTCTTTAGCCTTAAAATAAAAATTATTTGTTTTTGCTCTTTGCAACCAAATCAACGATCTTTAAATAACTGACTAGCGATTGCTAGGTTCCTACTTAGGAAGTTCACTTTGCCTAGATCTGGAAAATAGTGTTTTTTGTTCCCTCTTTCTGCAACAAGCGTATGAAAGTAAGCAGTTTTTGATTATTGTAAAAATAATCTACCTAACTTTCAGTTTTATTACTGGGCAGCAAACATACAAGCTATAAAAAACCTGGACACAAATAGATGAACATACACAGGACTGGTCCGCAATAGAAGTAAAATCCTGCAGTACTTTATATTCCCTGCTTTGTGCCCCAATAAATGCAAGGTATCGGCAATATACTAATAACCCAATTGTGCTTCACTCACTCAGAATATGGAACCAATGTAGAAAGCATTTTAAGATGAAGAAGCTTTTATCTGTGGCACCTCTGCAAGAGAACCACCTCTTTCAACTCTCACAAACATATGCAGTTTTTAATATCTGAAAAAAATTTGGGATTAAATTGCTCAGAGATCTTTATATAGACAACATCTTTGCATCCTGCGAACAATTACATTCCAAATTTAACTTTCCAGCTACACATTTCTTTCACTATCTTCAAATTAGGAACTTTGTTAAACAGAACCTGCCCGATTTTCCTCATCTTGCATCCTCGTCCATGGTGGAAAAAATGCTGCTCAATTTCAAGGACTTAGACACCATCTCTGCAATATATAAAATTATTTTACAGTCCCTCCCTTTCAAAGATCCAAGAGGACAATGGGAAAAAGATTTCTTAATATATCAGAAAGGGAGTGGAAAGTAGCAATGCAGAGAATTCACTCGAGCTCCATATGCGCAAAGCATGCAGTTATTCAATTCAAAATTATATATCGAGCACATCTGTCTCGCCTAAAACTGCCCAAAATGTTTCCAGGGCAAGATCCAACCTGCAAACGCTGCAATCAAGTCCCAGCCTCACTGGGTCACATGTTTTGGGCCTGCACCAAATTAACATCATTTTGGACCAAACTTTTTAAGTGCCTCTCAGACAGCCTTGGTGTCACAATCCCTCCTAACCCATTAACAGCTGTGTTTGGTGTTCTTCCAGATGGGTTTAAATTGGAGAAGGACAAACAAACTGTGATTGCATCCACTATACTTTTGGCACGCAGACTTATTTTGCTAAACTAGAAGAATCCTAACTCTCCTCTTTTAAGTCAGTGGGTAACCGATGTTTTATACTATTTGAAATTGGAAAAAAAGAAATATTCAGTTAGAGGATCTGTACAGAATTTTTTAAAAACCTGGCAGGATATAATCAATAAAATTTTAGAATAAGCTCTTAAAGCACAGAGTAAGTAATTATCTCCGCATTTCTTTTTTCCTCTCCATCCATCTCTACTGGCCTATTAAACTCATCAATTTAGGTATGTTTACAAGCCTTAAGTTTTACCCCGTTGGCCATGCTCTCTCTCTCATTGACTTGTTTTTCAATCCTATTTTTTGTAAAAATTGATCGATTTGTATAAATGATTACAATAAAATTAATAAAATTAAAAAAAAAAAAAAAAAATATTACGAGTCAAGACTGGAAATATCAAGTCAGGTCAAGTTGGGAAGCATGCATTGGTACTAATTTAACCTGTCAAGTGTTAGAGAAGGACAGCTCTGCATTGTATTGAGATTGTCTTTTATTACTGATTTTACTACTAAAGAGAAGAAGAGGTAACAATTCCTATTATTATACAAAGTAAACAATGATAATCGTGCATCTTTTCACATGTTATTGACTGAGAAGTTACAGGAACTATGAACATAAAAAGGAGATGCTTAAACACAACCTGGCACTCATCTGCTATATATTAACTGTAACCATCTAATAATTCTAACAAGCTAATAAAATTCACTTCTTGTTACCAAATAAAGTCCTGCAGGCGTCAAAAAAAATGACTTGATGATCATTTGGAGTAAAGTAAGTAACACATTAAAATAGCTTGCCTTAATGCTAGAAGTACCAAAAATAAAACAAAAGAGCTGGAGCTGTATGTAACACAGCATAATTATAATATTAAGGCAATAACAGAAACCTGGCTAAATAGCAAAGATGAGGAGGAATATAACATAGAAGGTTAAACATTGTTAAGGAAGGGCAGCCAAAGAAGAAAATTATGGGGGTTGGCATATACTATATGTAAAGGAGAATTTAAATACAAGTCTTCTTCAGTTGGATGATTAGCCACATCTTTATGAGGACATCTGGATTCATCTGAAGAGCATTAAGTAAAGAGGCCTCATGTTAGGACAGTAATTTTAATATGCATCTTTTGAGTAATATTTAAAAGGTAAGTTTACGAGGAGCTATTATCGTCCATCAAGAGGGTCTTTAAATGCCTGAACACTGGCTAACCTTGCAAAAGGCAGAGTACAAGAGCAAGAGTTCATAGACTTAATCAGTAACTGCTTTTTAACAAAATATGTTAAAAGCTCCAATGAGTGGGGAAGCCTGTCTGGACTTTTGTAATAACTTGGAAAGAATTGAGGGTGTAGAGGTGATTCAACCTCTAGGGTCAAGTGACCGTAATATAATAGAATTCTCAGTGTTTTGGAAGAGTGTACATGCAAATACTAAAACTTAATTTTAACTTTGGTACGGCAAATTTTGAACAGAACCAACAAAGTCAAGTGTGGAGGTAGTCGAGGAGTAGTAGAACATGTTTAAAAATATTTTACAAATAATGTAGAATAGGTAAATCCAAAAAATAATAAAAAATAAAAATCAGCAGTGGTTAGGTAAGATAAATAACAGCAAAGGAAAAAAAAAATTGCACTTCACATATAAGACTAATACTTGTATTGTTAATTGTAGGGTATATGGCAACATGAGGGCAACCATTAAGAAGGATATTATGGAAGCTAAAAGAGCAGCTAGAAAGTAATATTGCAGATAAGGCAAAAGATGAACCAAAGAGACTCTTTCAATATTTTAGTAGTAAAAGTACAGTCAAGGAGGAGGTAAAGTGTATCAGAAATAGTAAAGGCAAAATATACGAACAATGAAATAGCATATGCCCTAAACTGATACTTTCTGAAGTCTTCACATGTGAGGAAGTGGATAACCTCCCTGGGGTAACAGGGAATACTAAGACGGTAATGAGTGATTTGGAGATTGTAGAGGGACAAGTACTGCTCAGATTAAACAGGCTAAAATCAAAATAATCAGCAGGACCAGATATTTGTCCATAAGTGCTTAACGAAATGGGTGCGTACATATATAAACCCTTGGCAAAAATACCAAAGGACTGGAAAATGGCAAATATTATCCCATTACATGAAAAGGTTGAGCAGGCAGATCCAGGTACAGAAACTATATACCAATAAGCTTACTTTGCATCACAGGAAATTAATGCAAGGAATTATTAAGGATATAAATAACAAGATGGTTAAGTTTGTAGATGATACCAAGCTAGAAGGATTGGCAAGATAATCTAGAATCTGTTGAATCATTACAGTAGGACTTGAACAGCAAACAGGCTAGGGCAGATGAAATGTAATGTAAAGTATTACACATAGGAAGTAAAAATGTTAGATTTAAAGTACACCATATAAAAAGGTAGTGGACTCATCACTATCAATTTCCAGACTGTGTTCTGTAACCATTATCAAAGGTAACACAATGTCAGGTTATACAGCACGATGTGTAGAGTAGTCAAGCTTTATAAAGCACTGGAGAAGCCTAAACCTTGAGTACTGTGTGCAGTTAGTGTATCCAGGCTACAAAAAGGACAAGTCAGAAGTGCTAGAAAGAATCTAAGTAAGATGATTCAACTTGGATGATCCCAAGACTTAAGATGATGAGTTATGAGGAAAGATTAAAATAGCCGAGTCTCTTCAATTAAAGCAAAAGAAGATTAAGAAGTGATATGACTGAAGTGTTCAAAATTAAGAAAGGAATTAGTACAGTGAATTAAAACTCTTACTTTAAAATGAGTTTAACAAGAACACAAGGATATAGTTGGAAACTTGTGTATTCAATGAGTCACTTTTGAGATTTTAGCAAGAGATTCAACTGTCAATAGGAGGTGGCTTTAGACTGGCTTCTTTCCAAATTTGTATGCAGTACCTGTATGTCCATTTTAACCACAATTTCCAGCATACATACGTGTTATTTTGGTTTCTGCTGGTGGATCAAGGACTATGAATAATATGCTAAACTATGTTTGTTGAGCAGTTGTGTTACACAGTACCAAATTTCCTCTATTGCAAAACTGACACTGACTGTTTTCAGAGTTTAAACTAAAACATTAAACAAACACTAACTTTCTGTAATTGTCATTATCTGAATGAACAATGTCTTACCACACCAAATAACATTGTATGAAAAAGTAATTCTCTCTAGTTAAATTAACCCCACAACTGGGATAGTTAGGGTCAGCAAATTAAACACAGCCAAACTTAATTTTCAGCCAGTTCATTTTCATATAAACCTCACTTATGTTGACCCTTGCCATTTGAGTCATTTCCAGCCAACAAGCAAATACTGCCATGATAAAAAAAATTTTTGAAGAAAACAAAAAATGTGTTCTTTATTCATTCAGATTCTAGATTTTGGTTAAAGACCAAAATCTGCAATACACTACATACAGCACCATGGAAAAGTATTTTATGATTTCCTGTATGCTACTTAACCATTTTATTATGACTTGAGAATAACCTGAATACTTTAGTTGTGGCTCATATCAAAGTACTTTTCAAACAAACCTTTAGCTGTGTTGATGATGCAAAGTGGGATTGGGGTGTGTACAGTTTGTGAGATATAAATTTAACTATCTTGGTTTCTCTTTTCAGTGCAAGACCACCTAAGTAAAAGACATGTTTCTTTTTGACAAGCCTGAGCACACTGCTTCCATGAACTAATATGGAAACAGTAACAAAAGAAGTAACCTGCTAGCCTCATTCTTGGCCATTCTTTCCACTGATAGAAACATGAGTGGCAGTTTAAGATTTTGTTTGCAGAATTTGAAGCTTGTTAACATAAGGATAATCAAAATTCAAGGTTTTAACATATCTGTAATAAATTATAAAGAAAAGTTTGCTGTAGTAGCAAAGGTTAATCCTATCCTGTCTGGATGGCGACTTCAGTCTTTAATGTTTTATTATTCCTCTGCCAAAAAACTTAATATTGAGATGATTACAGATCATACAAAACTAGAGTACTATGCTTTGCTCATTTGTGATTGACAAAAAAGTTACATATCACGGATGTAAATCACCAAAAAATAATGATTTCCCCTCTAAGTCTGGGACTTGGACAAAAAAATGCAATCTTCAAAGATATATTTTTTGTAACTTACATCACATTAGAATGAAATAGAAACTACAATCTTGTATTTGAGTATCAAGATCTTTTCTTTAGCAAGTACACCATGCTACCTACTTTAAAAAGGCATTAACTATGTGAAAAGTGAGAATACAATCACCACTATTATTGTTAAGAAGAGCATCAACCCTCAAAAGAAACACGAACTAGCAGCTCAAGCAATGCTTTATTTAACCAGATAATAACTGTAATCTAGCAATTTTCAGCTGTCAGAATTATCCAAATGTATGAATTTCTTTAAGTTGCACTGATATAAAAAAACGTAGGTATAAAACTGAAAATATTTTTCCATTTTTACCAAACTTAAATCTGCTCCCATGAAAATATTCAACAATACAATTACGTAGAAACATGGTATTTTTAATATGTGACTTATTACTTGTCAAACCTATCTGGGAAAAGAAAAATTCTAATATTCTATTTCTTATTTTCTTCTAAAGAGCTTTATTGTCCATTTTTGGTAACCATCTTAGTTACAGTGGTATGCAAAAGGTTTGGGCACCTTTGCATAAAATATCTGTTACTGTGAAAGGTTAAATTAGCAGGAGATGAACAGATCACCAAAAGGAATAAAGTTAAAGATGACACATTTATTTTCAACATTTTATGAATGATTAGTGTATTGTTGTTGTTTTGTACAATGTTACAGTGAAAAAAGAAAATGAGTACCATGGAAACGTTTGGGCACCCCAAGATATTTAAGGTCTCAGATAATGTTTCCCAAGGTCACCAACCTTAATTAGCTTGTTAATACTATGCCTTCTTCAAAGTCATCGCTAGGAAATCCCAGGTGATGCAAATTGTAAATTGACCCCAAACTTTTGCATGCCACTGTAACTAGTTTTGTGCTTTTAAATCCTATACAGTGATCCCTCGCTATATCGCGCTTCGCCTTTTGCGGCTTCACTCTATCGCGGATTTTATATGTAAGCATATTTAAATATATATCGCAGATTTTTTGCTGGTTCGCGGATTTCTGAGGACAATGGGTCTTTTAATTTCTGGTACATGCTTCCTCAGTTGGTTTGCCCAGTTGATTTCATACAAGGGACGCTATTGGCAGATGGCTGAGAAGCTACCCAACTTACTTTTCTCTGTGTCTCTTGCGCTGACTTTCTCTGATCCTGACGTAGGGGGTGTGAGCAGTGGGGCTGTTCACACACCTAGACGATACGGACGCTCGTCTAAAAATGCTGAAAGATTATCTTCACGTTGCTACCTTCTGTGTGCAGCTGCTTCGTGAAGAGACATGCTGCACAGTGCTTCACATACTTAAAAGCTCAAAGGGCATGTATTGATTTTTCACTGTTTTGTTTTTCTCTGTCTCTCTCTCTCTCTCACCCTGCTCCTGACGGAGGGGGTGTGAGCTGCCGCCTTCAACAGCTTTGTACCGGCGGTGCTTCGCATACTTAAAAGCCAAACAGCCCTATTGATTTGTTTGCTTTGCTCTCTGTTTCTGACAGCCTGTGCTCCTGACACGCACTCCTTTGAAGAGGAAGATATGTTTGCATTCTTTTAATTGTGAGACAGAACTGTCATCTCTGTCTTGTCATGGAGCACAGTTTAAACTTTTGAAAAAGAGACAAATGTTTGTTTGCAGTGTTTGAATAACGTTCCTGTCTCTCTATAACCTCCTGTGTTTCTGCGCAAATCTGTGACCCAAGCATGACAATATAAAAATACCCATATAAACATATGGTTTCTACTTCGCGGATTTTCTTATTTCGCGGGTGGCTCTGGAACGCAACCCCCGCGATGGAGGAGGGATTACTGTATTGCATATTTAAGAAGTATATGTCACTTACTCTGTAAGGAGCCAAACGCTCTGCACCTCTCCATCCTCAGAAGGCACGGCCACAACTCGGATGTCATTCACAGCTTGCTCAATAGTGCCTGGCTGAAAGAGAGTTTGGTAAATATAAACTACAGATTGGCTTTATATAGAGTGAGCCAAAAGTTCTCAACAGAAGTAAACAATTATGACACTTTTTAGTACAATCTAATTATTATCAAAATAATCAGATAGTGAAATATATTTCACAAACAACAGTATATAAGAGTAGATAAATTTCTGCAGCATAACACCAATCAAAGTTCCAAGGTATATAAAACTAATTCATCACTTTTAATTTATTCTGTGGAGTCATGTTTTCAGTTTTCTATTTAATTCATAAAAAAAAAATATCTTGAGGATATATGAAATAAACTGCAGTCACAAAAACAGCCAGAAAGAACCTACCTACACAGCCATGAGGAAAGAGTGCCTAGTCTAAATAAATAGAAAGTAATTGGGTAGAAAACCACATTTAAATTCTTAAACTTAAATTAGATGCACAAAGCACAGAAGCAGTTATTGTGTAAAACGTATACAGTACTAGCACATTTTATGGGCAGATCGCAGAGGGAAAGATTAAAGAGTCTCCTTCTTGCATGAATCTGTAATTTGTCACAAGTGTCAGTAGTTAAGATTATCATTTATATCTTGATTCAACAATAAGAAAACACCACAAACAAGTCCAACTGGCTTAATCTGGTACAGAATTGAAGGAGGGAGAAGTGAATATTTGGTAGTATTGGAGTGCATCAGTTTCCGTGTAAAATACAGCATTTTCTTATCTGTTTTACTTTCTGAAAGAACTCTTCCGAACATTTTAGTACAGTGATCCCTCGCTATATCGCGCTTCGCCTTTCGCGGCTTCACTCCATCGCGGATTTTATATGTAAGCATATTTAAATATATATCGCGGATTTTTCGCTGCTTCGCGGGTTTCTGCGGACAATAGGTCTTTTAATTTCTGGTACATGCTTCCTCAGTTGGTTTGCCCAGTTGATTTCATACAAGGGTCGCTATTGGCAGATGGCTGAAAAGCTATCCAGCTAACTTTCTCTCTCTCTCTCTCTCTCTCTCTTGCGCTGACGTAGGGGGGGTGTGAGCAGGGGGGCTGTGTGCAGCTGCTTCCTGAAGGACAGGCTGCACGGAGCTTCGCATACTTAAAAGCTCAAAGGGCACGTATTGATTTTTTTTATCTGTCTCTCGCTATCTCTCTCTCTCTCTCTCTCTCTCTTCCTGCTCCTGACAGAGGGGGGTGTGAGCTGCCGCCTTCAACAGCTTTGTACCGGCGGTGCTTCGCATACTTAAAAGCCGTATTGATTTTTTTTTTGACTGCTTGCTTTGCACTCCTTTGAAAAGGAAGATATGTTTGCATTCTTTTAATTGTGAGACAGAACTGTCATCTCTGTCTTGTCATGGAGCACAGTTTAAACTTTTGAAAAAGAGACAAATGTTTGTTTGCAGTGTTTGAATAACGTTCCTGTCTCTCTACAACCTCCTGTGTTTCTGCGCAAATCTGTGACCCAAGCATGACATTCTAAAAATAACCATATAAACGTATGGTTTCTACTTCGCGGATTTTCCTACTTCGCGGGTGGCTCTGGAACGCAACCCCCGCGATGGAGGAGGGATTACTGTATTTAAAATTATATATAAATACACACACCCTTACTTTTCAGGTCAAATTCAAGACCATGTTTCAAGTTTTTCACTTTACACCAAAAAAAAACAAACAAACCTTTGTCTGTTAGTCCAAGAAGGCTCAACTTGCCAGATACTTTAAGTAATAACCGGGCCAAAGACTGTACTGATATTACTCTGAATTATTCTGCCCCCTTCTGTTAAGATGTTGATTTTGTTTTCATTTATGTATATATATGTATATATATATATATATATATATATATATATATATATATATATATATATATATGAATGGAAGAGAAGGTCTGTGATACGGTTTGCATATTTGCAGTTGGAGATATACAAAGGGAGAAAAAACGACTCACGTATCATAAAATAGTTTTATTCCTGAGCTTTCAACCCCTATCAGGGGTCTTCATCAGAGGATAATGCTTAGACTTACAAGAATCAAAGGCAATATATAGCAGCACATTCATTATAGGAGGTGACTAAGTCCGTATGATCAAAAAGGGGGGGGGGGGGGGGTTTATCGTTAAATTAAAGTGCATATGTCCTTCTTAAGTTGGCATATGCTGGGTTTATGTCCAAGTGTCTGTTGATGGCATTTTCATCTGATAGCCAAGACTCGGCCAACTCTCTGGCGCTTTTTGTACTGGCCTTACATTTTACTTTCACGTTGTCCCAGTTGAATGTGTGTCCTGTCGATTTAGTATGTGCATATATCAAAGATAGTGCGTCCTTTCTTCTGACAGCGTTGCGATGTTCCTGTACACGTGTTGAAATTCTTTTTGACGTTTGTCCTATGTATACAGCTGAGCAAGAATTGCATGGAATACTATAAACTGCGTTTCGTGTTTCGGCTGTCGATTTCTTGTTTTTAGCATTAAACAGGACCATGTGCAGATTGTTGGTGGGTTTATGTGCTATTTTGATGCCCCACTTGGTCAGGGTGCGTGCCGTGCCTTCTGACACATTATGGTGGTATGGGAGTGAATGCCAGGTGGAGTGGGGGTTCTGATGTACGTCGCTTGTATGCTGATTCCTTTGGCGCCTGCTGTGTAGACTCCGATTAATGAATGATTTTGAGTATCCGTTCGAGGTGAAAAGTTGAAACAGATAGCGTCTCTCATTAATTTTTGTTTCCTTGGTATTACAATGCGTGTGGACTCGTTTAAATAGGGTTTTCACGCAGCTCCGTTTATGAGATACCGGGTGATTGCTGGCGAAGTGTAGAATCTTGTCTGCGTGGCATTGTTTGCGGTAAACACTTGTGGTCAGGGTGGCGTCACTATTTCTTTTGATGTAAATGTCCAGGAAATTGATGTGTCGATTATTTTCTTTTTCCATTGTGAACTGGATTGCAGGGAATATTGTGTTAATATGATTGAAGAATTCATTCAGCTGGCTCTTTCTTAATATGACGAATGTGTCGTCTACATAGCGTATCCAAATTTTGGGTGTAATCTGGGATAAAGCTATGTTTTCAAATCGTTGCATTACCAGTTCAGCTAGGAGTCCCGATAACGGTGATCCCATCGGCATGCCTTCTTTCTGTGTGTAATACTTGCCGTTGAAATGAAAGTGCGTTTTTTGGCAAAGTGATATTAGGTGCATTAAGTCTTTGATGGACAGTTTGGTTCTTGTCTCTATGGTGGGGTCACTATCCAGTTTCATTAATAATGTTTCTGTGGCCAGTTGGGTCGGGATCATGGTGTATAGCGATATAACATCAAACGAGACCATGATCTCGTCCTCGGCGATGGATACATCATTCAAGCGCTGTAATGCCGACTCCGCGCTGTTGACAGAATAATCCGAGTCGTCCGTTAAATGTTTAAGTAGTTGGAAAAGTCTTTTTGACAAGTTGTATGATGGTCCGCCTATTAGGCTAACCACTGGAAATCAATATATGAACAACCCCCAACCCGGAGTACACAACCTATCCAAAAGACGGCTCTCCACCACAGAACACAATATTCTCTCCAGAGGATTAAAATTCAATTATAAGGACGCATCTAACATGAACTTCCTCGGTTCGTTAGAACATATCTTAGCAACTGAAAAAATACCAACAGAACAGGCACAAGAAATAGTAGCCAGCCAGCTACACACAAGACAACCAACCACACGTATTCTGGCAAGTGAACAGAAAGCTTTAAGATCTTTACGGAATGACAACAGCATTATTATTACACCAGCTGACAAAGGAGGCGCAACTGTTATCCTAGACAGAGAACAATACACCACAGCCATAGAAGAAATGCTTTCGGACAGTAATACTTATCAACAGCTAAATAACGACCCAACAAAAACCACACAGAATAAAATAAACTATACTCTGACAAAACTCCGAAATGGTAACCGCCTAGATGTACAGAACTTTCACAAAATGAAATCCAATGATGCTAACTGCCCGGAATTTTATGGACTCCCAAAAATACACAAAACACCACTAAAATACAGACCAGTGGTTAGCCTAATAGGCGGACCATCATACAACTTGTCAAAAAGACTTTTCCAACTACTTAAACATTTAACGGACGACTCGGATTATTCTGTCAACAGCGCGGAGTCGGCATTACAGTGCTTGAATGACGTATCCATCGCCGAGGACGAGATCATGGTCTCGTTTGATGTTATATCGCTATACACCATGATCCCAACCCAACTGGCCACAGAAACATTATTAATGAAACTGGATAGTGACCCCACCATAGAGACAAGAACCAAACTGTCCATCAAAGACTTAATGCACCTAATATCACTTTGCCAAAAAACGCACTTTCATTTCAACGGCAAGTATTACACACAGAAAGAAGGCATGCCGATGGGATCACCGTTATCGGGACTCCTAGCTGAACTGGTAATGCAACGATTTGAAAACATAGCTTTATCCCAGATTACACCCAAAATTTGGATACGCTATGTAGACGACACATTCGTCATATTAAGAAAGAGCCAGCTGAATGAATTCTTCAATCATATTAACACAATATTCCCTGCAATCCAGTTCACAATGGAAAAATAAAATAATCGACACATCAATTTCCTGGACATTTACATCAAAAGAAATAGTGACGCCACCCTGACCACAAGTGTTTACCGCAAACAATGCCACGCAGACAAGATTCTACACTTCGCCAGCAATCACCCGGTATCTCATAAACGGAGCTGCGTGAAAACCCTATTTAAACGAGTCCACACGCATTGTAATACCAAGGAAACAAAAATTAATGAGAGACGCTATCTGTTTCAACTTTTCACCTCGAACGGATACTCAAAATCATTCATTAATCGGAGTCTACACAGCAGGCGCCAAAGGAATCAGCATACAAGCGACGTACATCAGAACCCCCACTCCACCTGGCATTCACTCCCATACCACCATAATGTGTCAGAAGGCACGGCACGCACCCTGACCAAGTGGGGCATCAAAATAGCACATAAACCCACCAACAATCTGCACATGGTCCTGTTTAATGCTAAAAACAAGAAATCGACAGCCGAAACACGAAACGCAGTTTATAGTATTCCATGCAATTCTTGCTCAGCTGTATACATAGGACAAACGTCAAAAAGAATTTCAACACGTGTACAGGAACATCGCAACGCTGTCAGAAGAAAGGACGCACTCTCTTTGATATATGCACATACTAAATCGACAGGACACACATTCAACTGGGACAACGTGAAAGTAAAATGTAAGGCCAGTACAAAAAGCGCCAGAGAGTTGGCCGAGTCTTGGCTATCAGATGAAAATGCCATCAACAGACACTTGGACATAAACCCAGCATATGCCAACTTAAGAAGGACATATGCACTTTAATTTAACGATAAACCCCCCCCCCCCCTTTTTGATCATACGGACTTAGTCACCTCCTATAATGAATGTGCTGCTATATATTGCCTTTGATTCTTGTAAGTCTAAGCATTATCCTCTGATGAAGACCCCTGATAGGGGTTGAAAGCTCAGGAATAAAACTATTTTATGATACGTGATTCGTTTTTTCTCCCTTTGTGGATCTCCAACTGCAAATATATATATATATATATATATATATATATAGTCATATAAGTATATATTACTGTAACTAAATCATTTTGAATAAGACTGCAGATCTCTCTTAAGAAAATGCATAAAGTAATTACAAAGCAGTTTGGAAAGGAGTAACTATTTCATAAAGGCTCAACAAGAAATTTAAAAAAGTTTCAATTTTACTGATCTAGTGAAACGCGGTAATTATAGATGTAAAATACCTGGTGGAAAATCAGTTATACTTGGATAAATGTAGTTGGAAAACAGATGAATAAAAAGTGAGAAAGGAAGAAATCATATCCCAGCACCTGTAAATACATTTATATACATACACATTAGGGGTGGGCGGTATGACCAAAATTCTGTTATCACGGTATTTTTCTAAATTATCCCGGTTTCACGGTATTCGACGGTATTTTTTCCCCATGCATGAGTGGATGTTAACCACATTTTTCACTGCAATTACTGGCTAAGAATAACCTATTCCACTGTCAAGAGTATTGTACACTGTACAAAAAAAACATTTTAATGTGCACATAAGTATTAATACAGTTTTGCATTGCCCCATAAAGTGATAGTTTTCAAGGGGGTGGCACTAATGGAGAAGGTATCACATTGCATGACAGATGCAGTCAAAATATAGAACCTTTTTATTGAACAAATTTTGCAAAAACAAACTATAATTTTGACAACATATTTTCAACCATACAAAGAAGCATTTAGGCTTAGTAAAATATCCAGAAGTGCTTGTCAAAAATTGTATTGCACTGAATATGTCTTAGAAAAGGAATAAATAGTAAATATTTTTTGTAAACCAACTACACTTTCTGTTAATGTTAACAATCTCTGTCCACTGACACGTTAAAGTGACTTTTTAAACAACTTTATCATCATTAAACTGCATAATATTTAAACTAATAAATAATAACAATAAAATAAAGAATTGTATTATTACTGATAGTTGCACTATTACTTCAAGACTTCAAGCCCAGGTGCATTGCACAGTATTCATCAAATTAAAATAAAATAAAACAAGTGCAACTTGGTGATGACATCTTTACTAACTGAAGCATCATTTAGGCAAACTGCATTAATATGGACCTTGCTTCAAGCTAAGCTATACTGGGAAGAAAAAAACAAACTATATGTCGAGAACAAAGTCAACATTTCCACTTTATTCTCGCCGTTTATGTCGAGATTAAAGTCGACATTTCCACTTTATTCTTGCCATTTATGTTGAGATTAAAGTCGACATTTCCACTTTATTCTCATAATTTACCCCGTCATAAATTAATGCAGCACATTAAATGCTTTGTGTTACGTTCCCCGACCCAGTGGTTAATCACTACGCTTCTTAAACTGACTTCCTCCGCACTAAGAGAAGACAGCGATCACCATACAGAATCCATTCCGTTCATGATATTCCTGCTTTCTTAAAATTTTGAATGCAAAGATAAATACTTGATATCATTTTCATGATGAAATACATTAAAGCAGGTATTACACATGCACGGTAGTGAGTCGGTAGTGCTGCTCCCTCGCAGTAAGGGGTCCCCAGGTGTATGTTCAGTGTAGAGAACTTTATGGCAGGTGTGATGAGGCTCCAAAAAACTGGATGTATGAATAGCTATCGCACAGGTTTAACTTAAATAGTGTGCAAATGTTGGGTTTGTGATCTGCTGGTCGGAAACATGAACACAGAATTCAATGCATGTTCTTCTGAGCGGGCTCTCTTTATTGCATGCATGCTGTATCTATCTGACGTAGGCTACCAAAACCCCAGTTCCTATCCTTCCTTTTTCTTTCACCACATAACCAATCACCACACGATAAACGTCTTTGTGAAATTAAAACTACTTATAAACTTAGCCCACGGAGTGTTCAGAACTTTAAAAATATCTTCGTTATACATGTTTAATTATGCCATCCATTCAGAGTTGCGCCCATCTCTGAACGAGTCGCCAGCACATCGAAGGATGAATACAAGCAAAACATACACTAGCAGGGTCAATATAGCACAATAAAACCCCTCATCCTACATGACTTTGAAAGGAAACTGAAGCGCTGAGTAAACCCACCAGAAAAACATGCAAATGCAAGGCAGGCACGCCGCCGTGCCCCCATATGATTAATGCATGCTTTAATGCATTTCACCATGAAAATTATATTAAGTACCCTAAGTTCTTGTCTATAAGCCGGACTCATGTATTAGCCGGAGACCAAAAATCATACGAATTTTTAAAATAAAATCGTATCATAGATAAGCCGGACTCATGGATAAGCCGAACGTACTATAACCTATAACTAATAGAAGGGAGGGAGGTCAGTGGTCTCACTCGCGCCCATTTAATTTCTTTAAGTGGGGAGAGAGTGTGAGATATTGGCGTCTCTCTCACTCCCTGCATGGCGCGGTTAATTGGAGCGGCCGGAGCGCGTTCTTTCTGCTCTGGGCGTCAACACGCGCGCGTAGCGGTCATTTAAATTGTGATTTTGTTAAAATGGATAATGTAAAGAAGACTCGAAAATCTTATCCCAGTCATCGAAAACTTGAAGCGGTGAGCTATGCCGAAAAGTATGGCAATGCGGCGGCAGCTAAAGAGTTCAGAACAGACGAGTCAAACATCCGGCGATGGAAAAAACAAAAGCCTGTTATAAAAGCAATGCATCCGAAGAAGCGCTGCCGTCGGTCCCGAAAAGAGTTTTGGCCGGAATTGGAGTCACAATTGAAGACATGGATTATCTCCAGACGCAATGAAAATAGAAGAGTGTCGACCACTGGAATTCGTTTGAAAGCGAAAGAATTGGCAAAACATTTAAAAATCAATGACTTCAAAGGCAGCAAATGTTGGTGTTTTCTGTTCATGAAAAGACACAACTTATCTGTAAGAGCCATTACATCTATTGGACAGAAGTTACCACAGGATTGGGAAGAGAAAATTGCTGTCTTTGGGGTTTTTGTCAAAAATGCGATCAATGGAGTCAATTTCGAACACATCGGGAATATGGATGAGGTCTCCATCAGTTTCGATATGCCCAGTGGTTTCACAGTTGAGACAAAGGGATCAACTCATGTCAGAATCACTACCACTGGCAATGAAAAGTGCAATTTTACTGTTGTCTTGTGTGCTACAGCCGATGGTGGAAAATGCAAACCTTTAGTGATTTTCAAACGAAAAACTATTCCTAAAGATGTCTTCCCTAAAGGTGTTGTTGTCACAGCAAATGAAAAGGGATGGGTTGACGCGGATACGGTCAGCTATTGGTTAGAAAACATTTGGCGTAAACGCAAGAATTCATTTTTTTGCCAGAAATCAGTTTTAATATACGATTCGGCTCGACCTCACATCACAGAAGAAGTCAAAGAAAAGGTGAAAAAGTATTCACAATTGGCTGTTATTCCTGGAGGACTGACATCTAAATTACAGCCACTGGATCTAAGCGTTAATAAATCTTTTAAAATCAAAATGCGTGAGAAATGGGAGGACTGGATGGTCAATGGTTACCATTCATTCACTAAGTCTGGATCAATGAAAAGGGCCTCTTATGCTGAAGTATGTCAATGGATCGACGAATGTTGGAGTGATGTAACCGCGGATTGCATTAAAAATGGATTTAAAGCCGCGAATATCTGCGAATATCCAACCGAAGTGCTAACAGCTGTGATATCTCGTGCCACTGATAGTGAAGAAGAATCTGAAGAAGAATCCGAAGATCAAATCGAATCTGAAATTCCAGAATCTTTTAACGAGCTGTTTGATCTCTTTAATACTGAATCTGATGAAGAATTTGATGGCTTTGATTAATAAAAATTAATTTTTAAAAATGTATAACTGTTTTTAATAAATTGATTTTGTGTACGCGCTTCGCCTTTTGCGGATTTTATATGTAAGCATATTTAAATATATATCGCGGATTTTTGCGGACAATGGGTCTTTTAATTTCTGGTACATGCTTCCTCAGTTGGTTTGCCCAGTTGATTTCATACAAGGGACACTATTGGCAGATGGCTGAGAAGCTAGATTGCTTACTTTTCTCTCTCTGTTGCGCTGCCTATCTGTGATCCTGACGTATGGGGATTGAGCAGGGGGTCTCTCTCTCTCTCTCTCTCTCTCCTGACGGAGGGGGTGTGAGCTGCCGCCTTCAACAGCTTTGTGCCGCGGTGCTTTGCATACTTAGAAGCCAAACAGCACCATTGAATTGTTTGCTCCTTTGAAGAGGAAGATATGTTTGCATTCTTTTAATTGTGAGACGGAACTGTCATCTCTGTCTTGTCATGGAGCACAGTTTAAACTTTTGAAAAAGAGACAAATGTTTGTTTGCAGTGTTTGAATAACGTTCCTGTCTCTCTACAACCTCCTGTGTTTCTGCGCAAATCTGTGACCCAAGCATGACAATATAAAAATAACCATATAAACATATGGTTTCTACTTCGCAGATATTCTTATTTCGTGGGTGGCTCTGGAACGCAACCCCCGCGATGGATGTATAAGCCGGACTTATGTATAAGCCGATATTCTATTTTTTCATTTTCACAACTTTTTTCCTTAGATAAGCCGCGGCTTATTGACAAGAACTTAGGGTATTTATTTTAGCATTCTAAATGTTCAGAGAGAAGGAAGATCATGAAGTGAATGTATTCTTGACTACAGATCGCTGCCGGCGCCTCCTCTTAGTGCAAGAAGAAGTCAGTTTAAGAATCACTTAACACAAAGCATTTAATGTGCTATATAACTTATGACGGGGTTTGAGAAAATCTAGTAAATTAAATATTCATTTTACGATGAAGTTTAGTTTACGATGTTCTACTTTAATGACAAATTACGAGAATAAAGTCAACATGTCGACATAAACGGCGAGAATAAAGTCAACATGTCGTCACACTATTATACAGTACCCAGGTACATTACACTGTATTGAAAACAAGTAAAACAAGTACAACTTGGCTTGCAGTATTATCCAGTAGTATAGAAACAGTATTTACACATCTGACCTTTTAAAACTAAAGTATCTCCAGGCTCTCTGTCCATTTTCACCGCGCAGCATTCCTATACTACCGCCCACTATTTGGTGGTGTAGCAGTGAAAAAGAGCCCTAGTGCAACAAATCTGTGTTTAGCGGTGTAGCAGTGAAAAAGGTCCCCACTTGAACAGTTTCCCGCTGCGCCATGTTCCGAACGTCGTTTAGGCAATTTAAACCGGTGTTGCGGTATAAGAAAAATCCATATCATAAAAAAAAAATAAAAAACGGTTTTCGGTATGAACCGGTATACTGCCCAGCACTAATACACATATATATACACATACATACATACATACGTATATATACATATATACAGTGCATCACTATTTCCACATTTTGTTATGTTACAACCTTATTCCAAAATGGATTAAATTCATTTTTTTCCTCAGAATTCTAAACACAACGCCCCATAATGACAATGTGAAAAAAGTTCACTTGAGGTTTTTGCAAATTTATTAAAAATAAAAAATTGAGAAAGCACATGTACATAAGAATTCACGGCCTTTGCCATGAAGCTCAAAATTGAGCTCAGGTGCATCCTGTTTCCCCTGATCATCCTTGAGATGTTTCTGCAGCTTAATTGGAGTCCACCTGTGCTAAATTCAGTTGATTGGACATGATTTGGAAAGGCACACACCTGTCTATATAAGGTCCCACAGTTGACAGTTCATGTCAGAGCACAAACCAAACATGAAGTCAAAGGAATTGTCTGTAGACATCCGAGACAGGATTGTCTCGAGGCACAAATCTGGGGAAGGTTACAGAAAAATTTCTGCTGCTTTGAAGGTCCCAATGAGCACAGTGGCCTCCATCTTCCGTAAGTGGAAGAAGTTTGAAACCACCAGGACTCTTCCTAGGGCTGGCCTGCCACCTAAACTGAGCGATCGGGGGAGAAGGGCCTTAGTCAGGGAGGTGACCAAGAACCCGATGGTCACTCTGTCAGAGCTCCAGAGGTCCTCTGTGGAGAGAGGAGAACCTTCCAGAAGGACAACCATCTCTGCAGCAATCCACCAATCAGGCCTGTATGGTAGAGTGGCCAGACGGAAGCCACTCCTTAGTAAAAGGCAAATGGCAGCCCGCCTGGAGTTTGCCAAAAGGCACCTGAAGGACTCTCAGACCATGAGAAAGAAAATTCTCTGGTCTGATGAGACAAAGGTTGAACTCTTTGGTGTGAATGCCAGGCGTCACGTTTGGAGGAAACCAGGCACCGCTCATCACAAGGCCAATACCATCCCTACAGTGATGCATGGTGGTGGCAGCATTATGTTGTGGGGATGTTTTTCAGCGGCAGGAACTGGGAGACTAGTCAGGATAAAGGGAAAGATGACTGCAGCAATGTACAGAGACATCCTGGATGAAAACCTGCTCCAGAGCGCTCTTGACCTCAGACTGGGGCGACGGTTCATCTTTCTGCAGGACAACGACCCTAAGCACACAGCCAAGATATCAAAGGAGTGGCTTCAGGACAACTCTGTGTATGTCCTTGCGTGGCCCAGCCAGAGCCCAGACTTGAATCCGATTGAACATCTCTGGAAAGATCTTAAAATGGCTGTGCACCGACGCTTCCCATCCAACCTGATGGAGCTTGAGAGGTGCTGCAAAGAGGAATGGGCGAAACTGGCCAAGGATAGGTGTGCCAAGCTTGTGGCATCATATTCAAAAAGACTCGAGGCTGTAATTACTGCCAAAGGTGCATCGACAAAGTATTGAGCAAAGGCTGTGAATACTTATGTACATGTGATTTCTCAGTTTTGTTATTTTTAATAAATTTGCAAAAACCTCAAGTAAGCTTTTTTTCACGTTGTCATTATAGGGTGTTGTGTGTAGAATTCTGAGGAAAAAAAATGGAAAACATCCCCACAGCATGATGCTGCCACCACCATGATTCACTGTACGGATGGTATTGGCCTGGTGATGAGCGGTGCCTGGTTTCCTCCAAACGTGACGCCTGGCATTCACACCAAGGAGTTCAATCTTTGTCTCACCAGACCACAGAATTTTCTTTCTCATGGTCTGACAGTACTTCAGGTGCCTTCTGGCAAACTCCAGGTGGGCTGCCATGTGCCTTTTACTAAGGAGTGGCTTCCGTCTGGCCACTGTACCATAACAGGCTGATTGGTGGATTGCTGCAGAGATGGTTGTCCTTCTGGAAGGTTGTCCTCTCTCCACAGAGGACCTCTGGAGCTCTGACAGAGTGACCATCAGGTTCTTGGTCACCTCCCTGACTAAGGCCCTTCTCCCTCGATCGCTCAGTTTAGATGGCCGGCCAGCTCTAAGAAGAGTCCTGGTGGTTTTGAACTTCTTCCACTTACGGATGATGGAGGTCGCTGTGCTCATTGGGACCTTCAAAGCAGCAGAAATTTTTCTGTAACCTTCCCCAGATTTGTGCCTCGAGACAATCCTGTCCCGGAGGTCTACAGACAATACCTTTGACTTCATGCTTGGTTTGTGCTCTGACATGAACTGTCAACTGTGGGACCTTATATAGACAGGTGTGTGCCTTTCCAAATCATGTCCAATCAACTGAATTCAGCACAGGTGGACTCCAATTAAGCTGCAGAAACATCTCACGGATGATCAGGGGAAACAGGATACACTGGAGCTCAAATTTGAGCTTCATGGCAAAGCCTGTGAATACTTACGTACATGTGCTTTCTTGATTTTTTTATTTTCAATAAATTTGCAAAAATTTCAAGTAAACTTTTTTCACGTCGTCATTATGGGGTGTTGTGTGTAGAATTCTGAGGAAAAAAATGAATTTAATCCATTTCGGAATAAGCCTGTAACATAACAAAATGTGGAAAAAGTGATGCGCTGTGAATACTTTCCGGATGCACTGTATATATACATATATATATATAAATAAAAACCATAAATGCAAACATGTACTGACATACTGAAGCAGAGCATGAGCCCCACCCTTTGGAATCTGGGCCGCAGGGCAGTATTCCAACATGATAACGACCCCAAACACACCTCCAAGATGCTAAAGAAACTGAGGGTAAAGGTGCTAGAATGGCCAAGCATGTCTCCAGACCTAAACCCTACTGAGCATCTGTGGGGCATCCTCAAACAGAAGGTGGAAGAGTGTATATATGTATACATATTGTGAGCTGGGGGGCTGATCGCATCCTCAGAGAAGAAGACATTCCTGGGAAAACCCCAGAAAAAACATTGACAGACTACCTTTACATTGCGGCTCTGTCGCGTGATAAGCCTCTCGCGCGGTACTCTGCTTACTTAAAAGCCTGTACGGCACCTGTGAGTTTTGGAACTGATTGATTGCTTCTCTCTCTCTCTCTCTCTCTCTCTCTCTCTCTCTCTCTCTCTCTCTCTCTCTCTCTCTCTCTCTCTCTCTCTCCCTGGCAGAACTGTCATCTCTGTCTTGTCACGCTTGGGTCACAGATTTGCACAGAAACACAGGAGGTTGTAAACTGCAAACAAACATTTGTCTCTTTTTCAAAAGTTTAAACGTGCTCCATGACAAGACAAGAGTTTTCAAGCGGGTAGGGTGTCCTATGGTTCGGCGACACCCAGTACGGGCTCCGCTCCCGGCATGCTTAACTAGGCAACTTACGCAGTCCAGGGAGTGTGCGGGAGAGGCTCAAAGAGTTGGGCTGCTCCGGAGGGGGGAGGCAAAAGGGGCTTATTACGCTCTCTTGGAGGAAAGTGCCTGCCTCCCTGTGAAACCAGAGCCCTCATTTCCACCTATGGGTGCCCCAGACTGGCAGATAAACAGAATAAGAAACTGGAGGTTGGACCCAAAGCGGCCGACCCACAAACAAGCCAGGTCCTTTTGGGCAACGGTAGGGTAGTGGTTAATGGCCACTTGAGAATAAGCCCTACCAAATAACAGAGCAGGCAGCCTGAAAGCGCTTCCCCGTGGCTTCACCCAGCCAGTCTGGGGTAAGCAGTTTAAGAACATGGCAGAGCTCATAGAGCTTCTGGAGACACAAAGGATGGCCTCATAATCTGAGGGAGCAGAACAGTCCCTTTGTCGAACTCAGCCGGAGTACACCCCCCCCAACTTTACTTAATTTTTTATTTAAAATTAAATAGAATTGGCCGGGTTGGCATCCCAACTATTTTTCATGGTTTTTTTGAAAGGAGCTCTTGAGCAGAGGTGAGAGGATGCTGGCATTGATTGTTCGCCGCTTCTCCCTCTGACTCTGAGTTTGAGTTTAATGTTTTTACTATTATTTACATTTTACTAATATTATTAATTTTCTATTTTTCTTTTAGTTTTCATTAGAAAGTTTCGTATTTTTTCTGAAAGCTTTCTTGTACTGTTTATCGTCTGCCGCGGATTTTACGGATTTTATCAAGTGTTTATCAAGGTTTTGCTGCCTACTCACTTGCTGCCTGGATATACTGTTCTACCGTTTGCTGTGGACTTTATGGATTTTATTAAGTTATATTAAGTTAAGCTTTTTGTTGTCTACTCACCTGTTGCCCGGATATACTGCTTTAGATTTTACGGCGCTGTCTGGATAGCATTCCTCCCTACCTCTTCAGTCTGAATGGCATTCAGTTATTCCAACTCACAACTCCGCCGACTTAATCCCGCAACCACTCCTGAAATTAACATCTCCATCATTAAAGAACTGGGACTTCTTCGCCATCCTCGTTACATTCATAGAGGCTCCAGTCGGAAGTTTATCTTCCATAACCAGCCAAAGTGCTCTGCTACTAACATTTCATCTTTCTGGTCATCTGTCGCACGTTTGACGTGTCAGAGCACAGTTGCTCCAATTACTATCAACACTGGAAGTATCGTGAGATCTCTGCACTCTAGCATGTGATACACCCGAGCCACTGACAGAAATATCGAGAGGTCTTCACATCCCCGCCTGGATTTATTTTGTGGAGCGGATTCTAAGCTGCGTGGAGTGGATTTTAATGTTTTGCGTCCTGTACAGAGATTTACTTCACAGTCATTGGTTATATTTAAACTGTTTAATTCTCAATCCATCAGCAATAAATCCACACTGATTGAAGAACACATCAGGGAGAAAGGACTTGACTTCATGTGTCTGACAGAAACCTGGCACCAGTCAGAGGTTTACTCTGCCTTAAATGAAGCCTGTCCACTTGGCTACAGTTACTTGGAGGCAGCTCGCAGCACTGGGCGTGGTGGTGGACTAGCTATTATCCACCGTCAGGACCTGGGGGTGTCCCCTATCTCGATACCTGCAATATCTTGTTGCGAGTGCCTTGCATTTAAATGTAAGCCCCCGTTTCCCATGACTGTTCTCCTTATCTATCGACCTCCAAAACCCAACTCTGCCTTTATTCCGGAAATGACTGATCTTCTCACAACACTCTGTGCTACTTCTGCCAACATCATAATCTTAAGAGACATAAATATTCATGTTGACAATCCCACAGGTTATCTCACTGTTGATTTCCTTGAGCTGCTAGATTCTCTCAACCTACAACAACATGTTGATGTTCCCACACATTCTAGGGGTCACACTCTTGACTTGGTCATTTCAAACTGTGCCCCAATCAGTAATCTACAGGTATATGATCTTGGTATTTCAGACCACAAAGTAGTGTCAATGGAGCTGCCCTTTTTCTCCCCCTGTATCAAACCAAAACGACAGATCCATTTCAGAAATCTGAAAAATATCAGTGTGGATGCCTTGGACCTTAAACTTCTTTCCTCTGACCCTACCAGCTCCCTCTCTGCTGCTGACCTCGTGGATTTTTACAACCAGTCCCTGAGCAGTCTCCTGGACTTCCACGCCCCTTTAACATCCAGGTCCGTCTCATTCTCGTGCTCAGCACATTGGTATACCTGCGAGCTGCGAAATAATGAAGGTGGCTGGGCGTGTCCTTGAGCGGCGGCTCAAGGCCTCTGGGTTGACTATCCATAAATAGGCTTACAGGGAACACATGAGGGCGTATGCAGAAGCGCTGAAGGTTGCACGGTCCAAGTTTTATTCCACCATCATCAGAAATGGCTCCAGGAACCCTAAAAAACTTTTTTCAACTATAAATCATCTTCTCAAACCTCCTTTACCTGCCCATTCTGAGACCACCGATGAGAGGTGCAACATGTATATCAACTTTTTAATATCCGTTTACACCTCTCTACCAAGGATATCTTGCCCTTGCCAACTGTTGACTCATTGTCTGAGACTGTCCAGCCCCTTTGCTCTTTCTCTGTTGCCACACGGGAAGAGGTGGAGGACGTCATCAGGAAAATGAAACTGTCTACTAGTTCCCTGGACCCTTTCCCCTCACCCTTGTTGAGGGCCAACATTTCTGCCGTCTCTCCACTTATCACCAGGATCATAAATCAGTCCCTCCTGGCTGGCCATATTCCTTTTGCACTAAAAACTGCTGTCATCAGACCTCTACTGAAAAAATCTACCTTGGATCCTGAAATTCTCTCTAACTATAGGCCCATCTCCAATCTTCCATTTCTCTCTAAAGTTCTGGAAAAAATAGTTGCAGCACAACTTCATGATCATCTCAAACTGTATAACCTGTTTGAAAAGTTTCAGTCTGGTTTTCGCCCTGGCCATAGCACCGAAACAGCCCTGGTCAGGGTCACCAATGATCTTCTGATGACGGCAGATACTGGTTCTCCTTCACTACTTATCCTCCTTGACCTGACAGCTGCTTTTGACACAATAGACCATAACATCCTTCTTCACCGCCTGCAATACACTATTGGACTCTCAGGAAATGTTCTAAATTGGTTTACATCATACCTGACTGGCAGAACTGAGCATGTCGCCCTTGGCAGCGCAAAGTCCCACACCCACAACGTCACCTGTGGTGTTCCACAGGGCTCTGTGCTGGGCCCTATCCGTTTTACCATCTACATGCTCCCCCTTGGAATTGTCATTGGCAGACATGGTTTATCTTTCCATTGCTATGCCGATGACACTCAGCTTTATCTCAGGACTACTCCCACCTCTTCTACTGCTCCTCTGCCAACATCTACATTGACCACCTGCCTGGAGGAGATAGAGGCATGGATGAGGCTCAATTTTCTTCAGTTGAATAGATCCAAAACAGAAGCCATCTTAGTTGGTACATCACATCATCTCCGCTCTTCTACCATCACCAGTATTACTTTCTCTGGCCAAAATATTCCTCTTTCCACATCTGTTAATTTGGGTGTTAGAATGGACTCCCAACTTACTTTGACACCCACATCAAATATCTCTGTAAGTCATCTTTTTACCATCTCAAGAACATCGCCAAACTCCGTCCATTACTCACCCTGGCAGATGCAGAGAAGCTCGTCCATGCCTTTGTCTCTTCCAGGCTGGATTACTGTAATGCGCTCCTCATCGGGATTCCAGGCAAGAGTATCCAAAGACTCCAGTATATTCAGAACAGCGCTGCCAGGATCCTGATGAGGGTGCGAAAGCAATGTCAAATTACCCCCATTCTGAAAACCCTTCACTGGCTCCCTGTTTCATCCAGAATAGAGTATAAGGTCTCCCTTCTTACCCATCAGTGCATTTATGGACATGCCCCTCTTTATTTACAGGAACTCCTTACCCCTCATACCTCCTTACGCTCCCTCCGCTCTGTACACACTAACACCCTTCAAGTCCCCAGAACTAAGCTCAGCAGCATGGGTGACAGGGCATTTGCATCTGTGGCACCGAGGCTGTGAAATGCCCTCCCTGATTACCTGAGAGCCCCACAGTCGACTGAGGCCTTTAAGCGAAACCTAAAAACTCATCTTTTTAGAAAGACATTTTGTTAAATTATTTTATAGATTCCTCTGTTTTTATTTTCTATTTTTACTCTGTAGCACTTTGGGATTGCTAAAATATAAAGTGCAATATAAATAAAATTTATTATTATTATTACTCCATCGCTTAAACTCAACCCCCAACCAACCCCCTACCATACAACCCGGAGCTTGTGCCGACATCCCTGGAATCATGGGCGCGCAAACGACTTGGAAGTGAGGAGGGATGCGGGTGGAGGGGTTGGAGTGCTCTGACTAATCCGTTGGCAATCCCACACACAGGCGTGGTTGATCGTAAACGGGTACAAGACCACAGCCTTATTTGATTCCGGCAGCAACATTACCATTGTTGCCTGCCACTTTGTGCTGCCGCAACAAGGGTTAAGGATTAAGACCAGTATAGCCTGTGTCCACGGTGAAATCTACTGGTACAGGTCCGCCACTTGTATCGTCAGTTACAGAGGATCGGTATGGAAACTAACCGTGGCCGTCCTCCCGAATCCACCACATCTGGTGATACTAGGGTGGGACTGGTCTAAAATTAAAAGCGGTGAGATACATACCACTCCTGGGTTTAACTTAGGCGTAGTTATAGACGGAGATGAGCCGTCTCAAGCTGCCTCCACAGCCTACCTGAGTGATGCAGCAACACCTGGACCGTCGCGGGCCAATAGGTCATCCACCAGCGCCAAGATGGAATGGGAGGAAACCACGCCCCTTGAGGTCAGCCCGGACCCTCTCTCCCTTTTGCAGTTTCAATTAAGAGAAACGCCGGCTTCTTTTAAAAGGGAGCAGTGGAATGATGATTCCCTGAAGTTTGCCAAAAAATGCAGTGGTCCTGGTCAATTGCCAGCGCACTAACCAGTCGATGCCACAGGGTCCTCACTTTGTGTTAGAAAACGACCTTCTATATCGCGTAACAGAGCATGATGGGCAGGCGAGGAAGCTGCTGCTTATCCCGCAGACCTTCCGGTGGCAGGTCTGTGAGTTAGCACACACTCGTCTCCTAGGTGGCCACTTGGGCACTGAGAAAACCCTGGAGCAGATCAAGCTCCGCTTCTATTGGCCGGGAATGAATGAGGCGGTTCGTCGCTTTTGCAGGTCCTGCCGGAGTGTCAATTGCGACAAATTCCTAGGAAGGACCATGCTCCTCTTGTTCCTATTCCCGATTGATGTTCCCATCCACAGAATTGGGGTCGATTTAGTCGGACCTCTAGAGCCTTCAGCTCGAGGACACAAGTACATTTTAGTCCTCGTGGATTATGCTACTAAATACCCTGAAGCTGTTCCGTTGCACTCAGCTAATTGTAAAGCCATCGCATGGGAATTGGTAAGGGTCTTTGCGCGTTTCGGCATACCTAAGGAAGTCCTGACGGACCAAGGGATGCCCTTTACCTCTGAGACGTTCAAGGAGACTGCCAAGTTACTTAAAATAAAGCATCTTAAAGACCGCGGTATATCATCCTCAAACCGACGGTTTGGTAGAGAGGTTCAGTCAGACTCTCAAACAAATGCTTCATAAAGGTGGTCAACGAGGATGGAAGGTATTGGGATCCAACTGTTCCCCCTCATCCTTTTTGCTTATCGGGAAGTCCCACAAGCCTCCATGGGCTTCTCCCCTTTTGAATTATTGTATGGGCGACAATCCTGGGGCATATTAGATATCCTAAAAGAAGGACGGGAAGAAGAGGCTCTTCCCTCTACAAATATATTGGGAGTATATCGCGCAATTACACGATAGATTTGGTCAAATTTGGCCCCTCCTTAAAAGTCACATGGAAGAGGCACAAGCAGCACAGATCCGATATTACGACCATGGCACGTCTCTCCGGGAGTTCTGCCCAGGAGATCGGGTCATGGTCCTAGTATCTACCTCCCACTCTAAATTGCTTGCCCATTGGCAAGGTCCCTACAAAGTTAAGGAGAGGAAAGGACTCGTCAACTATTTGGTGAGTCAACCCAATCGTCGGCCGAGGGAGAGGGTTTATCATGTAAATCTGCTGAAACCGTGGAAGGACAGGGATCCCGATCCCTCCTCCAGTCAGCCCCGCTCACTCTTTGCTCACACAGCTAGCCTTAACTTCGGTGCGGATTTAAGTCCCAGACAACGGCGGGAGCTGGAAACAGTTATCCTGTCTGTCCTGGAGGTAGCGAGTGAAAACCCCGGAAAGACCTTTCTGATTGAGCACGACATTGTGACAGAGCCCGGGGTTATAGTCCGAGAACGTCCGTATCGTTTTCCCGAGGCACAGAGAGCTGAAGTGGAGCTTGAGATAAAGCACATGCTGGAACTAGGAGTAATCAAGGAAAGTCATTGTCCCTGATCCATTCCCATTGTATTGTAAGCCTGATGGGAGTTAGAGGTTTTGCAACGACTTTAGCCGACTTAATCAAGTCTCCCAATTTGATGCTTATCCAATGCCACGAGTGGCATGTACAGGCTCAATATTTGACCACGCTGGACATGACGAAGGGGTACTGGCAGGTCCCTTTAACGGACTCCGCAAAGGTTAAGACCACGTTTAGCACCCCTAGCGGACAGTGGCAGTATCGTGTCCTTCCATTTGGGTTACATGAGGCTCCAGCAACCTTCCAGCGTCAGGTGGACAAAGTGCTCAGGCCTCATAACTCATACAGTGCTGCCTACCTGGATGACGTTGTCATCTATTCCAGCACATGGAAGGAACACCTACAGCAGGTAAAAGCGGTACTGCGGACACTTGGTGAGGCCAGGCTTCGGATTAATCCCAAGAAATGTTTCTTTGGATTGAGCGAAGCCAAGTATTTAGGCTACCTGGTGGGTCGGGGTACCATGAAGCCACAGTGTTCCAAAGTAGATGCCATTTTGAAATGGCCCCATCCGCAAACCAAGCAGCAGGTCCAAGCCTTTCTCAGGTTAGCCGGGTACTACCGCTGGTTTGTGCCCCAGTTCTCAGAGAGAGTGGTGCCCTTGACTGATATGACAAAGAAGAGGGCCCCAAACATTGTGGTATGGCCGAAAAGACAAGCACTGCATTTAGTAACTTGAAGCAGGCCCTTATGTCTGCACCTATTTTGAAAGCACCTAACTTTTCTTTACCTTACATCCTCCAGATGGACGCTTCGGACACAGGCCTAGGGGCTGTGCTGAGCCAAAGCGTTGATAGTGTGGAACACCCCATCATGTTCCTGAGCCGGAAACTGTTGGGCCGGGAGACCAGGTATGCGGCGGTGAAGAGACAGGCTTTAGCGATTAAATGGGCAATTACTCAGCTGAGGTACTACCTGTTGGGCCAGGAATTCACCCTTGTCATGGACCATGCACCTTTACAGTGGATGGCCCTGCACAAGGAGTCGAATCCGTGGGTCACCAGGTGGTTTCTTGACCTCCAGCCATACAAGTTTTCGCTCATTCATCGTCGGGGCACTCTTCACGCCAACGCTGATGCTCTTTCTCGGGTTCATGATCTCTCGGTAAGGGTTGCCCGACCCGATGGGTCTGGGCTGTCCTTGTCACACACGTGCGCATGGGAGACAGGTAAAGGGCTTGAGTAAGGGCAGTTCCGAATCATACCGGGATGTGGCACAGTGCACAGACTCTTTTTCTCCCTTTCCTGCAGACCATTCACGGGAGATTCCACCTGGCCCTCTTGACATCACTTCTGGTTCCGAGCCTATGGAAGAAGACCTTGCCGGCTCCGGCCCCTGTGATGTCACGTCCAAGCTCAAACCTATGGCTGAAGACCTTCATGAGCCCGACCCCTTTGACCTCACTTCCTGTCTTCCCCTTTAAAAGCCTCCACCTTTTCCCTATTCCCTCAGTTCTGTTTTGGACTTGGTTTTGTGCACAGCAGTGCTATCAATTAGCTCGATTAGCAGCCAGGAAACCAAATACAGGGTGGCTGCTCCAAACCTTGCTATGGCTCTTTGTGGCTTTTGTGACAGTATATACTGTACATACAAAAACGAAGATGAGCAAAAATCTACATATAGTAATTCAGCAAGCTAAAGATTCATGAGATTGATTTTGAGACTTTAAGGATCAATTCCAAATCATTTAAATGAAAAATAACGATTACGCAGGCCAACGGGACAGTGTAGGTGAAAACAGAGGATTATTTAATGTCTGCATTTTTAAATAAAAACATAGTAATGTGGATGTAGTCCTAATCTTTCAATAAGTACTTCATACTTCAGTACTTCTGAAGTATGATTTTGTCTTATGCCTTGCTGAAATACTTAAGTTGACATGTACTGCTTTTGACATGAAACTTGTTTGATTTGTTATGACTTGCATTAGTGAAGTGAAAACAATTTAATAATAATTAATTAAATAAATGATGTGTAAGGAAGAATGGAAACTAAATAAAGCAAGAATACAAAGACCCCTACTTGGTCACATTTGGAAACTGTGTTTTTTGCAAGGAGATGTTGCAAACTGACAAGATGTCCAACTGTTTGCATATGCCACATTTAGAGTTTAATTTTTAATCATTCGGTTATACTCATCAAATAAATAAAGGCTGTATATTTAAAATGTGTAGAAATAAATCATGGTTTAAGCTTATATGCTACAGAATTTACATTATCAAATTTTCATCAGAAATTCAATAAAACACGCTATATGAATATGCAGTCCAAGTCTTTGTGGCAGCTGTAGAGCCACGTGCAAACTTTTATCAAACTAGGTTCTTCTGCATTACTGAAACTCTTCCATCACACTCTTGCCTGTAAAAACAACACTAAGCTCTGCCAAGTGACAAATGTCACTTATTCTGCAGCTTACACAACTAGCACTTCAATGTTCACAAAATAAGTTTTACTTTGCAAACTTTTCATAGATGCTTTTCCTGTAAAGACATGTTTACATAGCTCACCATAGCAATATAACTACAAAATGTCACACTAAAAAGTCCTCTTAGGTCAAATCTTCACTACTGAATTAGTACCTGACCCTCGGCAAACAAAATAACCTTTCTGTGCTCTAATTAGAAAACGTACAAAAATGTACTATGCAATTTCAGTGCCTTGGAATGGTGTTTACTGGGCTTAATATAAAGCAACTGATTATTCTAACAATAGTATGATCTCTGATAGTATAGAACAGTTTACTATGTATAGGATATTGTTGGGAATGGATTTGGATTATAGACTATTTCAGCAGCAATAAGCAAGAAACAGCCCTGGATAGGGCACCACTTAATTGCAGGACCCCCACATACACTTGCATTCACAAGGATGCCAATTTACAATCAGCAATTAATCCAATAAGCATGTCTTTGGGCACATGGATGGAAAACCAGAGTACCTGCAGGGTAATTCACACAGATTATGTGGAGTTCACATAGGTATCAAATGGGCATGGGGTTCAAACACAGGATGCAGTGCTAACCACCGCACTAACATTCTGCCTCATAATGTACTGATTCCCTATTATGTCTGTGTTACTAACTCTAGTTGCACTCAAGAAGACTGAAATGTAATGTTTCTAGTTTCTTTTTCCATTGTTCTATAACAACAGTATTTTGGCAACATAGGACAAGTACAAGACAGGTAGAGATCTATACTATAAACACAAATAAAAAAGTGAACAGATAGTAATAATTTGAAATTGACCATACATACATAAACAAACAAACACCACCAACCAATAATTAAAAAACAACGGTAGTAATAAGTGTAACAAATGTATTGTATATAAGTAAGCAACTAGGATCAGCACAGAACTCAGTCAGGAAAACCAAGGGGCAACAGCTTTTGTAGAACCTGGCAGAACTGGTTTGGATGCTACGGTACAGGTAACACAGTTAGTATTATTACAAAAATAATAAATTTGTAACAATAATTACCATCTTTCCTAAGAAGAACAAGGACCTACTACAATGTGCATCATACAAATCAATCTCTCTTCTGAATAACAATGTTAAGATACTCTCCAAAGTTCTAGCCAGAAGGACTGAGATAGTGCTTCCTCCCTGTAATATCACAAGACCAAACAGGATTTATTAAAAGCAGACACTTCACTTCTAACCTTCGACATTTGATTAATATAATATATTCATCTATTATATATAACACCCCAGAGATCTTATTATCTTTACATACAGAAAAAGCATTTGAAATGGTTGAATGGGAGGACTATCTATTCACCACAATTCACAAATTTGGGTTCGGCACAAACAAATGTGCATGGATCACCCTACTTTATATTAGTCCAGAAGCATCAGTTCATATTACAGTAATCCCTCGCTATATCGCGCTTCGCGGTTTCACTCCATCGCGGATTTTATACGTAAGCATATTTAAATATATTTTGCAGATTTTTTGCTGGTTCGCAGATTTCTGCGGACAATGGGTCTTTTAATTTCTGGTACATGCTTCCTCAGTTGGTTTGCCCAGTTGATTTCATACAAGGGACGCTATTGGCAGATGGCTGAGAAGCTACCCAGCTTACTTTTCTCTCTCTCTTGCGCTGACTTTCTCTGATCCTGACGTAGGGGGATTGAGCAGGGGGGCTGTTCGCACACCTAGACGATACGGACGCTCGTCTAAAAATGCTGAAAGATTATCTTCACGTTGCTATCTTTTGTGCAGCTGCTTCCTGAAACGACATGCTGCACGGTGCTTCGCATACTTAAAAGCTCGAAGGGCACGTATTGATTTTTGATTGAAAAACAAACTCTGTCTCTCTCTATCTCTCTCTCTCTTTCTCTGCTCCTGACGGAGGGGGTGTGAGCTGCCGCCTTCAACAGCTTTGTGCCGCGGTGCTTCGCATACTTAAAAGCCAAACAGCCCTATTGATTTGTTTACTTTTCTCTATCTGTCTGACATGATCTGCTCCTGACGCGCACTCCTTTGAAGAGGAAGATATGTTTGCATTCTTTTAATTGTGAGACGGAACTGTCATCTCTGTCTTGTCATGGAGCACAGTTTAAACTTTTGAAAAAGAGACAAATGTTTGTTTGCAGTGTTTGAATAACGTTCCCGTCTCTCTACAACCTCCTGCGTTTCTGCGCAAATCTGTGCCCCAAGCATGACAATATAAAAATAACCATATAAACATATGGTTTCTACTTCGCGGATTTTCTTATTTCGCGGGTGGCTCTGGAATGCAACCCCCGCGATGGAGGAGGGATTACTGTAAAAACATTACTTCAGATAACTTCAAACTAGCATGGTGCTCGACAAGAATGCCCATTATCACCTCTGCTCTTTGCAATCGCCAATGAACTGTTGGCTATATACTTATGAAACAGATCAGGGATAAAGGGGATTTTCAGAGAAAGACTTGAACAGAAAATATCACAATATGCAGATGATATGGTACTGTATATATCGGACCCACAAACTTCTGTGCCAGCAGTCCAAAATGCATTAGCAGATTTTCAAAAGATATCTAAACTTATAATCAATTTGAATAAAAGTGTGCTTTTTCTAGTGAATTCGCTACCATGTAATATTGGAAGACACCTTCCCATTTATCTTAGTAGACCAGTTTAACTATCTAGGGGTAAATATTACAACTAATTATACAGTTCTTTTTCAACAAAATTTTGCTGTCTGCATGGAAAGAAATTAAGACAAAACTAGATGGTATACCCTTCATCTTACGTTAGCAGGAAGAATCAACATTGTTAAGATGACCATCTTTTCCAAGCTTCTCTTCCTATTTCAATGCATCCCCATATACATTAACAAATCATTTTTTTAAGAAATTAGACTCAATCATAACTTAATTTATCCACACATCCAAAGGGTGACTCTAGAATGACCTAAAGCAGAAGGGGCCATTGCACTACTCAACTTTCAATTTTATTACTGGGCAACAAACATACAAGCTATAGACCTGGACGAAAATCCACAAGCCTGGTCTACAAGAGAAATAAAATCTTGCAGTACTTCTTTATATTCCCTGCTCTGTGCCCCAGTTAATACAAACTACCGTCATTACATTAAAAATCCAGTTGCCCTTCATTCTCTCAGAATATGGAACCAATGTAGGAAGCACTTTAAGACAGAAAAGCTTTTATCTGCTGCACTTCTACATAACAACCACCTTATTCCACCCTCTCAAATCACTATTCAATATCTGGAAAATGTCTGGGATTAAAATACTTAGAGACATGTACATAAATTATGTCTTTAACACTTCAAAAATCAACTTGGCTAGAAATTTTGTTAAACAGAACCTGCCCAGTTTTCCTCACCTTCCACCTGCCACAGAATACACTTCAGCTCTATACAGTATGTGCAAAGCATTCAGTTATTCAATTTAAAATCTTTTATTGGGCACATTCATCTCATTTAAAATTGCCCAACATGTTTCCAGGACAAGTTTCAACCTGTGAATGTTGCAATCTAGCTCCAGCCTCACTGGGCCACATGTTCTGGGCAAGCACCAAATTAAAAACATTTTGGACAAAAATCTTTGCATGCCTATCAGACAGCTTTAGCCTCACAATCACTCCTAACCGATTAACAGCTGTGTTTGGTGTATTCCCAGACAGCCTTAAAGTGGAGAAGGACAAACAAACTGTAATTGCCTTTACTGCACTACTAGCACATAGACTTATCTTACTCAACTGGGAGAATCCTACCCCACCACTGTTAAGTCAGTGGGTAAACAATGTTCTATACCAGGGGTCCCCAACCCCCGGTCTGCAGCCGTCTGACAGCCGGGCCGTGAGAGAACTGCCGGCAACGGCGACTCAGTCAGACTTTTGAGAATGCTTGGCGGGCGGGGCTTTGCAGCGGTGCAGAGAGAGGAGAGAGACTATTACAACAAAGTATTTTTGATGGATGGATGGATGGATGGGATACTTTATTAATCCCAGGGGGAAATTCACATACTCCAGCAGCAAAAATATTAAAGAGTAATAAAAAATGCAGGTAAAAAACAGACAATAACTTGAATAATGTTCAACGTTTACCCCCTCTGGTGGAATTGAAGAGTCGCATAGTTTGGGGGAGAATGATCTTCTCAGTCTGTCAGTGGAGCAGGACAGTGACAGCAGTCTGTCGCTGAAACTGCTCCTCTGTCTGGAGATGACACTGTTTAATGGATGTAGTGGATTCTCCATAAATGCCTCCCCCATTTTGCCATTCCACATCTGAAATTGTGCTAATCCGATGAAAGGACCCCTCATTCCCACGTCCCCATTCATCAGGGATGACTTTAAATTGTAGATTGCCTGCCTAAGGTAAAGAGATTGTTATTTTCTTGTGAATTGTTACATATGCATTATTTTCACTTTTACTTTAAAAACTTTTGTAAAAACAATACTTGTTTCTTTATTTCCTGCCCCGCGCGAGGTTACATCTCTTTCTTCCCAGATGTATAATACTGCTTGTGTTGTGAAGGGTGTTGCGGCTGAACGTACGCTAAGGATATGCCTTTGGATCATTTACTGTCTTTTTGCTGCTTGCTAGCTGCCTCTTCTGCCTGTCGTTGTTTTAAGAGCTCGGAGCACACAATGCTTGCCTGCCAAAAGCAATCCAACAACTGCTAGCTTAGAGGTCTGTTGACTTGTTTTAAATGATGGCTCACTGCCTGGTCTCGCATGACATTGTAAAAGCAATACCTGTCTTTTATTACTGGCCCCGGGTGTGGTTGAATTCTTTCTTGCAGGATGTATAACGCTGCTCGCGTTCAGTTGGGGTAGCTGCTGTCGCACTGCCCTTCGATCTTTTTAAAGCCTGTACAGCCGCTGTCCTTTTTGCTACGGCCCTGGGACAATCTCTTGGCACCAAGTCTCATGTTTATGGTCCCTGTGAGACGCACCGTGGCAAGTCTCCTTGGTCTCGTGGGTCTTTAAAATGTCTTTGAAGATTATCACGTATCGTAGCCTTGCATTTGCTTTCCATTCCAGGATTTTCTTTTATATATAGAGATAAAATTCTCACTTAGAGGATCTGTTCAAAACTTTATTTTTTTATTTTTTATTTTTTTAATACTAGGGGCTCTGCCCCCTGCTCGCTTTGCTTGCCCACCCCCAGGTTTGGTTTACCGGATATACAATTTAAAGAGATTGTTATTTTCATGTGAATTGTTACATATGCATTATTTTCACTTTTACTTTAAAACTTTTGTAAAAACAATACTTGTCCTTTATTTTTGGCCCCGGGTGTGGTTAAATTTTTCTCGCGAGAATGTTGCTCGTGTTGTGAAGGGGGGTTGCAGCTGAACGCACACTAAGGAGATGCCGTCAGATCAGCTGCTGTGTTTCTGCTGCTGGCGAGCTGAGTTTTTTGCTTGTCGTGCTTTGCGTCGATCATTTCAAAGCCTGTACAGCAACTGTCCTTTTGCCACTTTGCGTCTCTGCCACTCGCGTTGTGGATGGGGCGGGGGTGGGGGATGTGCTGAACGTACACAAAGGAGAAGCGGTCGGATCATCTGCTGGCTTCCTGCTGCTGGCAAGCTGCGTGTTCTGCTTGTTGTTGTTTTAAAACCTGGGGGCACATGATATCTGTCTGCCAAAGGCATTCCAACAACTGCTTGGTTAGATGTCCATGAACTTGTTTTAAATGTTGTCTCACTGCTGGTCTCATGGGACGTTAAAGTATCTCTTGCGGGACGTCAAAGTGTCTTCCAAGAAGATCATGTCTCGTCTCCCTAGTCTCCCTCCCAAGATTTTTTTTTTATAATAGAGAGATGACATGATCTAATCAAGAATATTTTAGAATTAGCTTCCATTTCTGGGAACAGGATTCCCTTCATTTCTTGCTCCTTATAGAGTAGCTTTGGTTGATGGCTCCTCTCTCTCTCTTGGGTGGGGGTCCAATTTTGCTTTGATTTGTTAAATGTGTCTTGACTGTATGGAATGTTATCGGTTTATAATTAAAATCAATAAAAAATAATAACTTTGATTGGGAAGATATACAAAAAGAGAAGACTGATATTAACACTAGGAGTCTACTTCATTAGTAGATAGAAAACCAAACCTTTTCCTATGGTTTTAAGCACCAACACTCTTTTAAAGGGAAGTTTTAAGGTCTAAATTTATTGCATGACTTTTTATTTTTACTACTCCATTTTCATGCCTTTTTGTATCAGTAACTGGAGAAAGATGTTATGATGTGAAATGTAAGTAAACACTTTAAAATCTGAAAATTCACCCTTTTTTAGAAGCACAGCAGATTAAGTTTTTAGCTGTGCATCCAATTAAAAATTACAATTATACGGTGTCAGATTTAACATCTTAATTATCTTACTGGTCAATGTTTTAATATTTGCTCATGCAATTAAAGAGTAAGAAAAAGAGTGACAGTGGGGCTGATGTTGTAGCAAAACTTAATATACTATTAAAGAAATACTTTATAAAATCCTCCAAAAGCACAGATAGAAGTTTATAATACAGAATGTGGGACCATTCCAAACATCTATATATATAATTCACTAGGCCGCCGCCAGAGCAAGCAAGACACCCATGAAAGCACGCAAAGCAAAGCAAGACACCCATGAAAGCACGCAGGAAGGGGCGTGGATTCAGTAAGCGGCCGACAAGTAAGACATCCATGGCGCATGCAGGAAGGAGCCACGCCCACCAACTCTAAGACCACTGGATACGACGACAACTCGCAGAGCCACGCCCACCAACTCGGACGAGACGCCTCGGAAAAAACGCCATCATTTATGTTTGTCTGTGCTACAGTACACATGGACCTCTGAGCCATGTTGACTTTTCGGTTACAACGCACGACCACGTGCACCATTGCAAACTGTTTTACACGCTACATACAGCAATTCGCATCTGCGACAAACATGCGTCTTCTTAGATGGTCCAAGACATTTTCCCGTCCATGACCAGGCAGTGTGTATGCTTCGAGAACGAGGGTGGACGAGCCGGACCATCTAAGAAGAGGCTGTGTATCCATATATATAATTCACTAAGCCGCTGCCAGAGCAAGCAAGACACCCATGAAAGCATGCAGCGCTTTGAAAGCAGTCAACTCACAAAGCCCAGCCCACCAACTCGAGCACGCGTCTACCCACGCTCTCAAGGCATTCACAGTGCCTGCTCATGTGCCCGGACGGAACAACTCACTTTCGTCTCTGCTACAGTACACATGCACCACTGAGCCATGTTGACTTTTCATTATTCTTTTCGGTTTCAGCTGCATTTCCATATATAATCCACTAAGTCGTCCGACCGAGGGATACAAACGACAGAGCACCGCCCAAGAACTCGAACCGCTAGAGAGACACGCCCACCAACTCTAATACGCCTGCCTGCCTGACTGTTACCAGCATTCACCGCAATGTACTGGAGTGTAAAACCATCACAACTATCAGACGCTATCTATATCTAAGAAGATATATAGATACTCATTATTCCCTGGCACGCGTCCACCCACGCTCTCAAGGCATTCAGTGCCTGCTCATGTGCTCGAACACAACAACTCGCCACACACAAATCTTGCTTAATTTGACTCAACACGGGAAACCTCACCCTGCCCGGACACGGAGAGGATTGACAGATTGATAGCTCTTTCTCGATTCTGTGCGTGGTGTTGCATGGCCGTACTTAGTTGGTGGAGCGATTAGTCTGGTTAATTCCGAAAACGAATGAGACTCCCTCCTGCTTAATAGTTACGCGATCATCAAGCGGTAGGCGTCCAACATCTTAGAGGGACAAGTGGCTTTCAGCCACGTGAGATTGAGCATTAACAGGTATGTGATGTCCGGTACTGCACACGCGCTACACTGAATGGATCAACGTGTGTCTACCCGGCGCCGACAGGCGTGGGTAAGCCGTTGAACCCCATTCGTAATGGGCACCAGGGCTTGCAATTGTTCCTCACGAATGAGGAATACCCACTGAGTGCGGGTCATACGCTCCCTCTGAATACATCCCTGCCCTGTGTATGCACCCCACCACCCTCCTACTACCATGGTTGGGTGACTTGGTGGATTATATACAGAAAAGCAGCCGGAACCGCAAAGAACAATGAAAGGACAACGTGGCTCAGAGGTGCACAGACGACAGCGACTCAGGTGAGGAGTTGGGGGCAGCAAGTCTTTGATAGGGTGCAACAAAATGATGAAAGAACTGGCGCATTTTTTTCCACACAAGCTGGGTGGGTGGGTGTTAGTTAATTAGTTACTCGAAGGATTTCAAGATTTAATATGCACAAGCGGTAACACTGCAAAAGCAGCCCAAACCTGAAAAGACGGCTGGCAAAAAGTGGCCGACAAAGTAAACGCGTGTGCATTGTACTTACTGAACACAGCGTTACGGATTTTGCAAATGTTCATTTTTTTCCTTCGGGTATGCCTGCAGGAACACGTGCAGCAAGCGAGCGTCACACACACACATACAAGCGCGCACGAGAGAGAGAGAGAGCTGGACGCATAAGAATATTAATATTTCATTACATTGATATACCAGTGTTTTCAGTATTCAAAGCGCTATCCACACAGGGAGGAACCGGGAAGCGAACCCAAAATCTTCCACAGTCTCCTTACTGTAAAGCAGCAACACTACCACTGCACTACAAGGCAGAGAATGCAGTTAAAGAATGCACCGAGCTCGCTTTTATTTTCACTTCTGTTTGGACAACTGTGTTGTTCAGGAAGTGTTCACCCATCAATACATAATTATGCAGCATATGCTACGCCGCGGGTTGGCTAGTTTACTATATGTTCCACAGAATAAAAAAGACATCCAGATTAAGGCTGATATTAGTAACCATTCTAAGGCAAGAAGCATAAAAATACAGTCTAGTACATTTCATTTTTCTTTACAATTTACTTTTAAGAGATGTAAATGAGAAACAGATTTGACAATAATTGCATAAATCAATTCATCAATATTTTACCTTTTCACTAAAAAGTCACAAGTAGCTTTACTGTTATATCAGTATTAATAAAAACTATTTGCTCTTAACTTTGGAACAAACACATTATTTTAGTAAGGCAATGCTGTATACACTTAATTTGAAGGGCTTGAACTAAAATGTGGCTTAAACCGCCATCTTTGTTATCTTTGAGATGTACTTAATTTTCACAGTAGTTTTTAATGAGAAATATGACAGCTATCTCCATTTTATAAATATTGTGAAATTGAGGCAGTTCCTTAAGTAAATATTGTAAAGCTTCCATTGTATTAAATAAAACTGACTACCGTAATAATTTACCATCAGCTTGTTAAATAAGCTTGCTTAGTATTCAAATATTTTATTCCAAAGTAGCTGCAAAGATCATACTTAAAACTAAGTGATTTGACCATAAAATTTCAACTCTTAAATCACTTCACCAGATACATATAAGGCAGAAAATCCTTCAGAAAGATTAGGGAAAAAATTTGAGGGGCAACCAGCTAGCCTGAGTAAACCCAGAAAACACCAGATAAACTGATGACGATGATGACAACATTTAATGTTATGAATGGCTTTGGAACGGGACCTTGGTGTGAATGTGTCATCGCCAATGACAGACTAGACATTGGAACACTGTTGCATTTTGTCTGCGTTATATGGTGCTGCAAAAGTGGCTAGGTGTAACCAGTTAGACAAAGCCAGACACATACTGTGCATAATGGATTCTTCTTATTATTACTATTAGCTGGTCTTAGGTTAGTGTTGCTACTGTTGATATTTAGATAACTGAAAAATCTGGGGTATGTTCCAAAAAGCAGGATTAGTGTGATATCTGCATAAAGTACGTTGAGATTCACTGAAACCAGGCTAATTCCATTCCAGAAAACCAGGATTCAGCCCAAACTGTGTTTCAGGAACAGATTAAGCCAGAATTGTGTGATCTGTGAAGCAAATGATGCAGATAACTCGCTAATGCGGCTTTTTGGAACAGGCACACTTCAGATAAGAAATGACATCTCAGCAATGACTCAAAAACCAAAGACCAAATTCTCTGGAGATGTTCATGACATTATAAGCTAGCTTATTAAAAAAATTACTATTTCTAAAATATAGTTTTTTTCGCTATTCAGATTTTTAATATTATAATCATTCATAACATGGTAATTTTTCATTTTGGGAACAGCATATTATTTATGCAAAATATAGAGATGGAAAAGAACTTTAAAACGATAGGAGAACCATTTCTGTGCAACTTACAGCATATGTAGGGAGATATCGCCAGTCAGTCATAACCCTGAACCCAACCATAAGTTCAAACTTTGTTAGCTTAAAGCTCCCTTAATATTGATCTAATACATGTGCAATTTTAGTTCCATGGGTTATTCATATGACCAAATCAGCTTGCCAAGTTTTGTTAAAACCTGTGATGATGAGGTATGATGATTTGACATGTATTTACCCTCCCATCACCCATGAGATACCACACACATAATTAATTTACAAATGCTGAGGCCAAATATCTTGGATCTCTGGTTTGAACAGGGTAACCATTCAAAGAGTGGACACTCATGTGCAAATCTGGGACAGAAGGCTCACAAAGTAATAAACATTTTGTTTCCTTTGGCATATAGTTACAGGACAATACAGGGATCAATGCAGGCAAGAGAATGTTCAGCATCTCATACAATAACAACAAAAACAACTGTATGTATGCTAAACACTTAATGTTATTGGCCTTTGACATAAAACGGAACACAAACCTTATTTGAGGGTATATAGTACATCAAGTGGCGTAATATAATTTGGAATACATTTTGTACAATTCATGAGTTTACCACACAAAGTTTATACTGAGTTCACTGATTAACTGTTTTAGGCGTTCATATTTTCTCTGAGTTGTAGTCCACTGTTGACAGGGTGTTCAAAGTTCAACTTGTAAGTGCTTGTAAATTTTGAAGTGAACGCATGTTAATCTGGATCAAACTATCCGCAACTATAGGAGCCATTTGAAATCAGGTGTTCTGGAAATGGCTAAATCGCTGGTGCAAAACTGTACTATGGTAAACTGGCATTCGTTCTGAGACCCAGGATTATCTTATATCTCTCTTCATAACAGACCCCTGGTCTATTAAGCCTAGAAATATTTATTTTTACCTACTTCTACAGCTATTTTGCACACTGCGTGTTTTGGTTTTACTATCTCTGTAAATCTGTGGAGCAACATACACATATTAAAGAATAGAAAGATTATTATTTTTCCCTTGATGGGTAACAGTGTGTCTGAAATTTACACATTCTACACTTTTTTTGGTTTTCAATAGGTCCTCATGTTTCCTCCCATATTATAAAGATATTCTTAAATAGCATTTAAAATTTGGCCAAATATGAGTGAATGTGGATGCATGTCATCAACTGCTACAAGTATACAGTGTAGTTTATTTGGCCTTGGCAAGGCACCAGCTCATCTGAGGACCATAAAATATTAAGGGTGGTGAAGTCAGCACAGAATAAAACTGATACACAGCTCCATTCTGTCCAGAACATATCTAAAACACACTGTCTTAGAAAGATAAACAGAATTTTAAAGGCACCAGCCATTTTAGCAGTCTCTTTTTCCCCCCACCATTCTGGAGGTCCATTAGCACTCACATCAATAGACAGAGGGTTGCATTTTTCCCCTACAATTCACAATGTTACTCACCAGCATCTGACAACTACTGTATAAATATTAAGTGTATGATGCTTTCAATGTATATTGCCATATTCACCATCTCTTTTTGTCTATTGTTTGTAGTTTACTATTGTCACAAGTCTGGACATAAAAGACATAAAAATTAGAATTTCACTATACTATGCACACACTGCAATAAACTTGAATTTGAGAGGCTGGCTACCTCTGGAGGGTTTAATCCTGCTTTATACCAGATGCTGCCAATAATCAAATGGTAGAAAATTCATATTCAGAAAATTGCATGAAGGGATTTCTCTGTTGAACAGGAATAACAAATTTTAAAAATATTCAATACTTTTGAACTATGATTCCACATTTAACCCACATCTGTGTTATGAGGGCCTAGAGCTTATCCCAGCAAAACTTAGAGTTAGGCAGTAACAGAAACTGCATATTTTGTGAACTCTGTCAAAGTACATGTGGTCATGATGATTAAATGCATTTCTTTCTTAACTAGGGGGCTCCGCCCCCTGCTCGCTTCGCTCGCCAACCCCTGGCGTTGAGACATGACAAAGAGTGAGATGTATGAATTAGATATAGAATAGTGTGCAGCTTTGGATGATGCGCATAGAAATAACAAATAAGAGTGTTTGGCATATATTAATGTTTTATTGGAATATTTCTTTGTATATAACATTAGTAGTAAAGATGGTGTCTTGTCCTTGAATGAGTCTTCCTTGGCATGGATCATTTACAATTTTAACTCTAACGTCAGATGAACGTCGAACACGTGAGAAGGCAACATTGCGTTGGAATGTAGGTGTGTTGTTTTTATCAGGACGTAAATGTAGAACAATATCTCTGTGAAATGGAGGCTCACCATCTTTACTTTGAAAGACAATTGCCACTTCATTAAAGACGGGCAGATTGTATCGTCTTGGATCTTGTTCTTTGTCCTTTATCAAGACCGAAGCAATTGTAGTTGCCGCTATACCTTCTGCATTTGCTTTTGTATTTGCCTCCTTTTCAACTTCATGTAGCATTTTTATAGACTTAGCTAATGGGTGATTGTTTATGATATGAGTGACGTTTCTCATTATAAGCTCTGTGCATTGTTTGTTTTCAGGAAGGTTCATGCGTTGATAGATTGCCTCATCTGGATCTAGGATGTAGATTTGTGCATATTTGCGTTGTTGATTTGTTTCAGGGTGCACTGTTCCAATGCGATGCAATATTTGTCCACATATGCGGTTTTAAGCCTGTATCAATATTCGGCGGCAGATCTTCTACGACTTCGTCCAAGGATGACTGGATCTCCTGTGGACGTCCTGTTAACTTTCCCGGACATCTTTTTTCGGCCACGACGGAGATATATCCATAGAGGCTCCCGCCGGAATTTTCAACAGGATACACGAGCTCCAATAACCTCTTACTGGTCCACTTCTCGTCCATCGCTGAGGCCATCTGGCAGAACTTCGGATCCGAGTGTGTTAGCCAGCCTAGCTACGGTGGCTAGCGCTCCTGCTCATCTCAGCGAGGATACCATTAACTTTGCTCATCTCAACATCCGTTCCCTTACAGGTAAGACCCATCTCATTCAGGATCTTCTTACGGATCGTAACATCGACATCCTTTCTCTAAATGAGACGTGGCAGCAATCCCAGGACTTTACTTTGCTCAACGAAGCAACACCTCCCGGGTTTGTTTACATGGCGCAGCCTCGCAACTCTGGTCATGGAGGAGGTCTTGCGATATTTTACCGCGAGGCATTGCGAGTTACGCCGCTGACAGTCTCTTCCTATGGTTCATTTGAGTCTCTTGTCTGTCAACTACCTGGCTCTATTCCCACCATTGTTGCAACTATTTACCGTCCTCCTAAATTCAACAAAGAGTTTCCGAATGACTTTTCTGCTTTTTTAGCTTATTTGTCCTCGTTATCTTCGACCATAATAATAATGGGTGATTTTAACATTCATTTGGATAATAGTAAGTCCTTGGCGACCAGAGATTTTATTTCTTGCCTTGATAACTTTGACTTTCAGCAGTTTATTGAAACCCCGACACATGTCAAAGGACATATCTTGGATTTGATTTGCTGTACTGGACTTACTCCGAATTACTGTACTGCGGAAGAATTTCCCTCTTCAGATCATTTTCTCCTTACATTTAATATGACTCTTACTGTCTACACCATTAAACCTCTTCGTGTAATAACTTTTAGGAATCTTAAAAATATCAACATGAGCAATTTTCAATTAGGTATTGATATACTTGTTGAATCATTACAAACTATTTCTCCGCCTGATTTAGTTAACTTTTATAACGAAGGACTTCTTGACATTTTGAATTCGGTAGCCCCACTCAAAACCCGATCAGTTTCATTTACACACACTGCCCCATGGTTTACACCAGCTTTGCGCATTTTAAAATCTAAAGGTCGGCAGTTGGAACGGCTGTACAAGAAGACAGGTCTTAATGTTCATAAAGAATTGTATTTTAGCCATATGCATCACTATAGGGGCAGCATACGGCATGCTAAAGCTGCCTATTTTACTGCCCTAATTTCCTCCAACAAGGGGAACTCTGGAACACTTTTTTCCCTGCTTAGATCACTAACAAGTCCCCCAGACTCTCTTTCCTTGCACTGCCTTTCTAATGAATTTTGTAACACCTTAATGACATTTTTTAATGATAAAATCCAGGCAATACATTATAATTTAGGCTCTGTTGCTATTGACTCCACCATTGATGATTTTCCTCCTCCTACTCATTCATTTTCCATGTTTGAGCTTCCTTCCACCTCAGAAATCATGGATCTCATCAATAGCTCTAAGCCTTCAACCTGTCACTTGGATCCAATTCCCACTGTTCTGATTAAAACCTGCCTTCCCTCGCTAGCTCCTCTTGTTGTTTCAATTATTCACTCGTCACTTTCCACCGGAATTGTTCACCAGTCTATGAAAACTGCCGTGATTCACCCCCTACTGAAAAAACCTGGGGTTGACCCTACTGACTTTAATAATTTCCGACCAATTTCTAATCTTCCTTTTATTTCAAAGGTTCTTGAAAAAACTGTGGCTTCCCAACTTCATCAGTATTTATCTGCTAACAGTTTATACGAACCATTCCAGTCAGGCTTCCGACGTTTTCACAGCACTGAGACGGCACTAGTTAAGATCACTAATGATCTTTTAGTGGCTGCAGACTCAGGCCTAATCACAATCCTTGTTCTTCTTGACCTCAGTGCTGCATTTGACACTGTCTGTCATTTCACCCTGCTAAAAAGGCTATCTGCACTAGGTATTTCTCACATTCCGTTAACTTGGTTTAAGTCATATCTTACAGACAGAACTCAATTCATTCAGCTGGATACATGTACCTCCACTCCCACTCCTGTAGTATCTGGGGTTCCTCAGGGTTCTGTCCTTGGCCCCTTGCTGTTTATCATTTATCTGCTTCCTTTGGGTGTCATTTTTCGTAAATGGAAGATAAACTTTCATTGTTACGCAGATGACACCCAGTTATATATTTCCACTTCACCATCTGCATCGCTTCCACCATCCTCACTTACTGATTGCCTTGCTGAGATCAAGTCTTGGTTATCTTCCAACTTCTTGCAGTTGAACTCTAATAAAACTGAGGTGCTTCTTATGGGCACGAAATCTGCAATAGCGAAGGCATCAAAGATCTCAGTAGTAATAGACAATACTTCTGTTACCTGTACAGATCAGATAAAAAGCCTTGGTGTAATTCTGGACAGCACGTTATCTTTCCAGTCTCACATCAGTTCTGTTACTCGAGCAGCTTACTTTCACCTGCGAAACATTAATCGCTTGCGTCCATTTTTGTCAAATCACTCTACTGCCATTTTAGTCAACAGTTTGGTCACCTCCCGCCTGGACTATTGCAATTCACTTCTCTTTGGTCTGCCTCAAAAGTTACTACATAAACTTCAACTTGTTCAAAATTCGGCTGCTCGTATAATTACTAAAACACCCTATTCTGATCACATTACACCCGTTATTCAGCAGCTTCATTGGCTGCCAATAAAGTTTAGGGTCAACGACAAAATTTTAGTCCTTACATATAAGGCCATTCATAATCTTGCCCCCACATATCTCTCACAGCTCCTACAAGTCACTAAACCCTCTCGTATGCTCAGATCCTCTTTTTCCATTAACTTAAATAATCCACCAGCACGTCTTGTTACGATGGGATATCGCGCATTTAGCAGATCGGCACCTTCCTTATGGAACTCATTACCTGCTTATCTTAGGAATATGACTACCCTTCACCAATTTCAGGCTAATCTTAAAACTTATCTGTTCAAAATTGCTTATTCATTGTAACTGTTATTGCTGTTTTATCTGATGTTTTATTTGGATTTTAAATTTTCTAGTTATTGAATGTTTATTTTTTAACCTGATTGTACAGTGACCTTGAGTTTTTTGAAAGGCGCTTCAAATAAAATGTATTATTATTATTATTATTATTATATGCGAAAGCAGTATGGGCCATTGCCTTTTGGTGGCCTGATATGTACTCCGGTAGATGCAAATGCAAATGAACTATTGTAGGATCTAATGCAGTTCATAAAGTTTTTACTTTCAGGCACATCGTTAGTTAGAAGCTTCTTTAGATATTCAGGATATGAATGTAAAGGAGGCAGTCTACTCTGACCTTTTTGACAACAACGTGTAAATTCATTATTTGTATTGCCAGTTGTTTCTTCTGTGAAGTTAAGTGAATGACAATGATTGCAAATGACATTCATTAATCCCAAAGAATTTTCCTCAATAGTGGATTCCTTATTGAAGGCGTTTTCAGCCATTTGGCGTAAGCGTTTAACAGGTGTGTGGCGTTGATGTCCACGACGGGCATGTTTTGCTTTTTGCGTTTGATTGCCTTTTTGTTGCATGTCCATTATTTGTGACGCGCAATTTTTTTCTTTTTTTTTTATTCGCCTCCGCTTTGCGCAAAGTCCGTTTCAGTCTACGCCGTGCATTGTTTGTATCGAGCCTTGTCCGTTTTTGTATGTCGGTCATTTGAGCTTGTTGCTTTTCGCGTCTTGCTTTTTTTTTTTCTGTCAGTTCATTTGCGCGTTGTTCACGTCTCCGTTCATTTATTCTGTCTCTTCGCTCCCTTTTTTGTATGTCTGATACGCAAGCTCTTTCGGTTTGAAATCGTGCTTCTTTTGATGCAGCACTTTGACACGCGCGCTGAATGCGTCTACGTGCATTGTGTCGGTCCATTTGGGCACGTTCCCGTTATCCTTTCCGAATCGTTTTGTACCCGTGACCGTGTATTCATGACTTGTTTCTTTCTCAGCATGCGAAATATGGATAAGTAATAAGGAGGATCGCACTCACTGTTAATATGTATCCTTTTCTGCAGTTGAACGGTTAATAGTGCTTTACTGAAAGGACATCCACCTATGCTGACACTTATGCCGACACCTATGCTGCCTAGTGTGAAGGTGTCGACGTTCACTTTAGAATATGTGGCTTTGGGTGTCACTTCTTATGGATGTGTGGGGGGGATTGTTGTTGCGCGAGCGTCTTCTTTCTTTTTGTGTTCCTGTGTCTTGTTTGAATCCACCTCTTTGTGTGTGTCCTGTCCCTTGCTTGTAGGGTCTGTGGGGTGGTTTGGTGTTCTTTTTTTTTGTCTTCCATGGGCTTGTTGAATCCCCCTCTTGGTGTGTGTCCCGTCCCGTGCCTGTAGGGTGGGGTGTGTGTGTGTGGTCGTGCCTTGCTGTTGTGCGCTCGTATGTTCTTTTTTTTTGGTGTGTCTAGTTTCGTGTGCAATGTGTTTCGTGCTTTCCCCGCGTTTGACTACTTTTTTATGTGCCTTTTCCTTTTTTCGGTGCGTGCTCACTCCTTGTTTCTGTGGTCTTGTCCGCCTCTCGTGGCCCCTCATCCGCCTTTGTCGCCCTCTTTTGTCCGCCTTTCTCAGACTCTCGCGGACTCTTTTTGCGCCTGCGCCTCTCGCGGACCCTCATCCGCCTCTCTCGCCCTCTTTTGTCCGCCTTTCTCGGCTCCTCAGCCGACTCTCGCGGACTCTTTTTGCGCCTGCGCAGTACGTCTTTTTGCAGCTACGGCCCATGGCCGGATGTGCCTGCGTCCATCATCCGGTTTAGCATTCTCGGTTAGTAATATGGATGAAAAAACCAGCTTTATAGATTACTAGCTCGCACATTTCAGAAAATCATTTACACTTGAAGTAAAGAATTGGGAGCTATATTCTATTGCAATCTTAACAATTACAGAAAAAGTGATTTATGGAATAACTACATATTCTAAAAATTAAGAGTTCACTGGTACAACACCCTTAAGTGAAATAATGTACAGGCTACCAAGCTATTCTAGGACACAGCAACACCACACAGCTTAACAGTAATGTATTCAGTGATCATGTATTTAATTTAAAGAGGTAACTGAAAAATGAATAAAACAAATAAAAAGAGAATTTGTTGTGTATAAAAAACTGCTTAACTCACACAATGGTTATTAAACTTTTAGAGATGGCACCATATCAAATCATGCAAATCCCTAATCAAATACTTGTAGGCTACTTAGTTTATACAACTACTTAATCCCTTACAAACTAACATACTTGAAAAATAATACTAATTATGTTGTTATAATAAAATTATTCATAGATAAACAATGCAAAATATAAACAGATTTCTGCTGGCAAGTCCTTAAGAGACACACTGTCAGTTGGTCGTTCTCCATCTCTACAATACAATTAAATATGCTTACTAAAAACAACCATTAATAAATGAAAAGAATTACGTGTTCCCAAACCTTACACCCACTTTCTGTATACCAAAGCCTTCTCTTCAGTATGTAAAGGAAGGGGACTGCCCAGGGACAAGGAACCAATTCATTGTTTGGTACAATCACACACCTTGCAACTTTTGTTCTCAGTTGGCCAGCGGAGAGATGAAAATAAACCCAAATACTGTAGTTTAGTATGATCTACTTAACAGGTTAGAACATCCCATCCTAGCTAACAATGAAGAACTGCCAACTTTTGTATATGTGACTGATGTGCATGTCAAAGAAGAAAACAGTCTGTCAATTACTGCATCCAAGGAACTTTAAAATATTTATAGCCTTACAATTGGCAGCAAAAATCATTAGGCTCACTCTACACTCCATTAAAGGCACCTTTATAAAGAGGTTGCATCCAAAACGCCTATGGCCTTGTGAACGTCCGCTCCCATCGTTTCTTTATCCCACTTCCATTTGGCAGAAGGCACTGCAGCATCTGAACCAATTCTGCAATAGCTTCTACCCCTTGACCGTCTGGACTATGAACTCTCTGCTGACCCTCCTGACCTCAGATCTGCTCCTAGTATCTTATCTATATGCAGTACACGTGTTACACTAGTTCCTACCGTTGTTTTTTTTTATCACTATACAATTCCCTTATATTTATTTTCGTACTTACAATATATTTACCTGTCTTACACGGGGCCTGTGTTTATGTATATGTTGCACCGCTAATGATATGACAATAAATCCATTCGATTTAATTTGGATTCAATCAGAATAACGTTAACACAACATTACTATTGACATTAATACGATGTAAACGATCGTCTACCACGATCACCATCTCCACACACGCACTGAAACCCCTTTATTTGCTGAGAAATTTGAGAAAACATCTGTGCCCTTTAGGAACCTGGGAATGCCTGGGTGAAATTGGAAGAAACATACAGAAAGGGCAAATTACATAAAGAAGCAATACTATAGCACAACATTTGTTGCTTTATTTTTGGCAGCAGCATAAAGTTGCGTAAGGTTGTTAAACGGCTTGCTACCTGCCTCGAATTTGGTTGTTTTGGCATGTCACCTAGGGCGACACTCAACGATTTCTTTCCTACGTCAGTACGTTGCAACAAGGAAATGAGTCTCGCGATGCATGAATAAACCAATTTAATAATGCCATCAATTTATACAACTCTCGGACAGTAACTACAGCTACAAGTCTCTCACGCGGCACCACACACTTGCTTACCCTGAACACGAAGTAGTCCTTCACTCTGGCCTGTACGGTGGGATTGTGAACATGGAAAGGGGTGAGGGTTTGCAGCGGGGAGCAGCAGGCCACCCTTCCAACCGAAGCGGCAGTGGCTCTCGGTTGTGTGAACGCCACATCTAAACCATCTTCACTGTCGGCGGTATGCAACACGGCAGCTCCTGGACTTTCTGGCTCAACTGAATCATTCAGTTGGAGCATGACTGATAAAAAAAAAAAATAGAAGTAACAGACTTATGAACGGAGCGGTGACCGATGGCGCGCGGAACAGCTGTTTACAAATAATCACCGCGTGTCAAAGCGCGCTCCCACATCAAAGCAGGAGCGAGCGCGCGTGTCACGTCGAGACATCCCACAATGCACGGTAACCGTATTTCAGCAAGTATACGCACCACCACAAAACGGATAGGGGGCGTGGAACTTCACTGCAATTTTTGGTAAGAAAGAATCCGATAGACGAGTGCTACATTGTCGCGTGCACAGCTACAAACACGTTAATAGTTAGTTATGTTTTCACGCCACAATTTCCTTTTCGCATACACAAGTAAGTTGTTCATGTCACTGTTAAAAGCTGTTGGTTTATGTCGGCGTTTCTCAACCTTTTAAGTATTTGCGACCCGAGTTTCCATAACAGTTTTAATCGCGCTCCCCTAACGTTTTTTTGAAAGGAGCCCACTAATACCGATTTGTTCTTTTTTTTAATTAATGATATATCATAGATGTATATTTTATTATACCTACTTAACTTTTATCGACATTCATCTAACTCTATATTTATTTTTCTAGTATCAGAATGTAGTTTACGTTAATTTGTTTTGCTTTCAATAGGTGTATTTTTCATATTTTCGATTCTTGTTTTCTTTTTTCACATCTTCGCGCCCCGCTAGGAGTACCCGCCCCACAGATTGAGAACCACTGGTTGTGTAACGCGTGCTTGGTGTAGAAAATAGCTTCTCCTCGAGAATGGCAAGGTTATGGTAGTGGAGGAATTTGCATATATATTCAGAAATCCTGTGCTTCTCTTACAGTCCGGGGGAGAAGCTACGGTGGGGACTGGGCCAGAGTTGCCACATTTCCTAAACAAAAATAAGGAGCACCCAAGACAAGGATGGTAATAACCGGTCCTGGGGGGCGCAGTGGCTGCAGGATTTTGTTTCAACCCAGTTGATAAATAGAAAATAATTCTTGTCAATAACAGGTCTTATTTAATATTATGAATTGTTAGCGTTTTAACTGCAATGTCAGGTCATTAGATTTAGATTTGCTACCTTTCTAATTATCCAGATGATCTGAAGCCTAAAACAGTAGTTTCCTTCTGAGTACTTTATTAAACCAAGTAGTGCACCATGAATGCACACAGCAGTAAATAGGGAAAAAAGCTAGATAAAGAACTGCTGGTTCTTTTGTCATTTGCATTTTCTTGCTAATAAGGAGCAATCAAAAACAGTGAATCCAGCTGTTTAAGACTAAAGTATGGAATTAAGGGTTCAGAATCTTAACAAGTGAGACAACTAAAATGAAGCAGAAAAATATAACTTGAGCAAATTAGCTTCATCAGCAATAAATTACTTCTCAAGAAGCAACTGAGTTTGAACAAAAAACCTGTTGCCACTGCATACCTCCATGACCAGTATTACTCGCCCCTGGTTTAAAGGGTCTGAGTCTTAATAGTGTGGTAGAATTAAACTGGAAATATATTAAAGAAATTTTGTCCTCAACTAGGACCTCTTTGAGTCAGAAATTGGACAGGAAGAATCTTGTTCGTGCATCTTAAATTTCTTTTCATGAAGAAGGAGCACCATGTTACTCTATTTTCTGCTAATGTATATTATCCTGAGCAGAGGTGTCCAGGGTGTAGTAACAGCAAAATTACTGTCCCATATTTATAAACAATTGAATTCACTTAACAGTGCTGAATTATTTCTCACACACCATCTTGACTTTTACTCTGATTGGTTTATTGACTTACATCATCTGACTTTTCACTCTTGATTGGTTAATTGGCTTACACACCCAAATAACATACCCAGATGAAAGTCTTATTCTACTTGCCCTTCTCCATATCTCTCAACTGTCAGTCTTAATGGGTTCATGAAAGAACATTATCTCCGCCAACCACCACCTGAAACACACTGTCTTTTTAGTTGACCATTTCAGCACTCTTCATGCTATTTTCAAAGACAAATATTTTAATGTATTTATTTATTCATTCATTAATGTACACTGCACACAAAACACTTCATTCACCAACTATTTTATCCTTAAATAACTATTATTCCCTCACAGTAGCAAGTCAATTAAAAGAAGTTAATGATCAGAAAAAAGTGATCACTTGCTATAAAAATGGTTAGAATGAAAACCAATATCCACTGTGGCCCTTCAGGATCGATCTTGGACACCCCTGCCTTTTGTCAGCAATGGGGGAGATGAGGATTTGGGGAGGGTGGTGCATGGAATGGAGGTATGAGGATTGGAGTATGTATTTGAAAACAACAAGTATTGACTGTGCAAGAGTCAGAGAAAGTTTTGAGTTTAATTTCAGATCTTAATGTAGATTGTTATAGCTTAGAGTGTGCTTCACTGTGTAGTAAATATGTGCCTCTCTCAAATAGCATGCTGCTTGACATCACATACACAGCCATACGTTACAGGAAATGGTTCATATAAATGTTTCTCAACAATTTTGGTGTTGAAACCCACTAATCCATCTGTAAATCGGAGAAGGTCCCCTTGGTGGATTGAGCACGATTGTCAGACCCACAGCAACCAACCGCAACCCACCACTATTATAACAGACAGGTGAGTTAGAGAGAGAGCTCATTTTGCTTTTTCCTTTATTTATTTGGCTACCATAACCTTTAAATGTTTTATTAGCAAAAATGTGTTATATAGTAGTTATTGATTGTATTATAGTTTATTTCCATAGTCTCAAAGTCATGTATAAAATAAAGAACAAATGGAGTTCTGCGTTAATTTTCTACGGACTGAAACTTGTCAGTTTCAAATATAGAACAATTCAGTATAACAAGGAACGGGTGGTAACACTAGGCCTGCCCCCTCCCCCCCAAATCATAAGATTTTATTTTGCACATGCTTAAATGATTAGATGTTGCAGTCAATGTTGAGTGAACACTGAAAGCTCATAGTTGAATAATTTTCAAAAGTGTGGGTAAAGACATATTATTGGTTTTATTATTTTATGCCCACCCCCATTAATGCATCCCTGTTTAGCAGTTTGCTTCCAGTGCTTTGGATTAACCTCTGTTTGCAACATTCACACCTTACTGAATTTTTCTTTAGTGAATTTAAGAAACACTATCAACAAATTCTTCAAAAAGAAACCTGGATCTGATTAAGCAAGCCTAAACATGCATCTCATGTCTAAGGTGCTGGAAAAAAGTGAGTCAGACTCCTCACCCACTGACTGCAGAAACATCACAAACTTGAGTTGAATCTCCAGTAAAGGCTGTTAGCTTAAACCGCCATGTGATCTGCCAGATTTGGAAGAGCAAGCCACTCAACCAAGGATGCTAAAATTTCCAGTTACCATAGTATTTGGAAAATCACAGTTTTTCCTCATGCTGGTATGCAAGTACTGAATGTAACTGGCTGGATTACATCACGGGTAGAGATGCAGTATTTTGTAAAACGTGCAGACATTTTATTAAGTTACACAGAGGTGAGCAAACTACATTTGTGAAAGATGGATTCAGAGATTGGAAGCATCTTAGTGAAGCCTGTTTTAAGCACCTGGGACCTCATGTATACAACTTGCTTATGCTCAGAAATATGCATAAAGTCAGGATTTATAAACTACACAAATTTGCAATGGAAATGGCCTTAAGGTTATGACAGGTTTCGACCATCTATAAGTCCTACACAGCCATCTTTGCTGTTGCCTTTTTAGTGACTCCAGGGAACAAGGTAATGAAGTAAACAGAAAATCTTATTTCATTGCACATTTCAGTGACACATTAGTCCCATTCCAATGTTCCTGAACCATCCTGTATGTAATTATATCACATGTAATTAACATGTTCTGTCAATGCAGCGGTCTTCAGTGTTAGTAACAATGTCTAATACATACAGTTGTGCTTGAAAGTTTGTGAACACTTTAGAATTTTCTATATTTCTGCATAAATATGACCTAAAACATCATCAGATTTTCACTCAAGTCCTAAAAGTAGATAAAGAGAAACCAGTTAAACAAATGAGACAAAAATATTATACTTGGTCATTTATTTATTAAGGAAAATGATCGAATATTACATATTTGTGAGTGGCAAAAGTATGTGAACCTTTGCTTTCAGTTATCTGGTGTAACCCCCCTTTGCAGCAATAACTGCAACTAAACGTTTCCTGCTAATATGTGATGCTCAAACATGTCTGACTAATGTCGTTGTGAGGCTCAACCCACTATCCCTTTATTTTATCAAATAGTACTGTAGGAAGCAGGTTTCAGGATCATGCTCTGTGTGATTTTTGGCTTCTTGGTAAATAAGCCTCATTGATTGCATTTAAGTTTAGTACATTCTAGATGACTTCTATGATGTTTCTTGTGATAGAGATTTCTGGTGATAGAGGACCACAAGAGAGGAAATACAATAAAAGGCATTCTTGCACACAACTAGTGTTAGAACAGACCATTAGTTCATTAAAATAGATGGCAGTGTTTGGATTTGAAATGTTTGCCATATTGTAATGGCTTGTGTAGTAGTGTATAGCATAGCACAAAACCATATATAGCCTCAGGACATCAATGCCTTGGTGATTCAAAGATGTTTGGATATTGTGTATTGAATTTAAAGAGACTAGTAATTTTTATGCAATTTATGGTTAATTAAAGGCGGTGACAGGGAGTGGCTAAAAGCGCATACATGTACAAAGCGTTTAAATTGATTTGAGATTTATAACAGATCTAGGCGTGGCACGTGGCATATGTACAGTTTTATGAATCCAATTTTTATTTTGTGCATAAGCCATTTTTGCCTTTTGAACGTAAGCAAAATTTTACTATGGAATCAAAGCAAGGTTTTATAGATGAGGCTTGAGGGGTTAGAGTTATAAAACTTGCATACATACAAAAAGAAGCTCGAAATATGCATATGCAACCTTCCACTGAAAAATTGGTGTTTATAAAAGAAAACTTAACAGGAGAACTTCCTTATATTTATGGTAACTCTGACCCATCTGTATACAACTTATCAGGGAAAGTGCGAAATGATGACACCCTTAATTAAATAGGGAAATAAAGCCAAACTAACTAAATTCTGACTTGTGTATACTAATTCATATTACTGAGCTGTTATTATAATGCGTGTTAACATGACAAACATACTAAAACCACAAGTAATGCATATAATGTGTACACTCTATTTTTATTTCCCTTTTAAGAGGGCCAATGATGTGTATTTGGACTGAAGAACTATTTGTTTTTTTCATCAGTTCAGGATTAGAAACCAAATCTCAGTAAAAATAAAGGTGTGACTTACTCTCTGAGTACAGAAAGCTCTAACTAAGTATTATGTCCTATTAATAGCCATGATTTGATAAAATGTGGCTTTTTTGAGCTGCTTGAAGGGTATTCCAATGGCTACATACAGAGGGAATGAGCTTTTAGAGACCAGCACAATTTTTTGTCCATGATATTGACTTGCTTATGAGTCAATTTAGGCTCCCAAGAGCCATTCTCTTGGAACTGTGTGCTGAGTTGCGCCTGACATTAGAAAGACCAACTGCCTAAAATCTTATTTACCTGTTCATATCCAGGTTTTAACAACAGTTGGCTTTGTGGTATTAGGCACCTACCAGAGGGAACTGGCAGACAGGTCAGGAATATCTCAGTGATACTCTTGCTCCATCTTGTCAGCTGTGCTGGAAACCCTAATGTGACCAATGAGGTGCTTCATTCAGTTTTCCTACGGTGTGGGTGTACAGATCAACATAAAAAGGCAATTTGCAGCAATGTCTGTTTTTCTTAATGTAATTGTAGCATTTGGCAGCACTCATATTCCAATAAGGGCACATTGTGAGAATGAAGCTGCTTTTGTTAACAGCAAGCAGTGACATTCCATTAAGTCATATGTATTGACAAGATGAGATTGACAACTGTCGTTGCACAGTGGCCTGAGTCAATCCATGATTACTTTGTATTGGGACAAATTAACGTTGGCAGATGGCTTGCTGATGGTACTGTTTGAGATGTTTGAGTCTGCCTTGTTGTTAAGGTAACTGGCTGAACACTTAGTGATTCGTATGACCAATACCATTCATTGCAACAGCAATCATGGCATTACGTGTGCCATTTGATAGTGGCTATCCACTGAGTTGCTGGCGCCTAACACCTTTCCACTACCTCCACACAGCACAGAGGAGAGGTGCTCCAGTGCCATGCAGTGTGCACCATAGGCCTCCTTAAAGGAGGTGGTGTGTGTAGATGTTTCAGGTGGGAGGCTGCCCTGCTAGCCAATGAATTTCTGCAGCATCATGATTGCATATGAACAAGGTTGATTAGCATAGACCATATACAGTATTTTTGTTTCAGGATGGCAACTGGGTGGGATTTGAGGTGCATTCATATAAGCACATTTACAAGTCAGTCAGTCAGTTATTTTCTAACCCTCTTAGTCTTGAACAGGATCGTGGGGGTTTCTGGAGCCTATCCCAGTTATAAATCTGATTTTTTTAAATGTGTTTTTTGGTGTACACATAGTTTCACGCTCAAATACATTCAAAATTTTACAAAAGAGATTCCAGGATAGTAAACGGTACATAAATGTAGAAGCAAGATTTGATGTATACACGTAAATGCATAATAATCAAGAAAATTATACAATTTTAAATCAAATAAACATAGATAATGTAAGTGTACCTTTTGTAGAAAGAAACCATTAGGCACTTTCAAGTGGTTCTTGTCCTTGTAATTCTATGTGCCAAGATATCTTATTGCGTAGACAGAGAGAAGTTGATGAGGCACTGAACCGTGGTAAATTTTTTTGAAATTTTTGAAATTCCATGTTAAGTGCAATTGTGAAATTAAGAATCGCATTGACAAGTTGCCAAAAAATGTAAAAATAATGAGCTAATAAACACAATGATTTGCTTGAGTCTACTGCTTCCGTACTCCTACAAAAAATAAAAAAAGGTTTTTACATATGTCCTCATATTTATTATGCTGTTGTTACTGATGAATGTAAAGATGTTTCAGAAAGAGAGCTTGTGGTTGTGTGTGTTCGTTTTGTTTGAAGAGGCATTATAAAAGGTTTTGTGAATACATGATACAACAGCTAATGGCCTTGCAGAGAAAATTCTATGAAGAGTTAGAGACACTAAATCTAGACTCTTCACTATATGTGGGAATAAATGTGAGGTGTATCGCCTGTGCATGAAGTGATGTATTTTGCAATTGTGCAGTTTTATGGAAGTTGTTGTAGCCAGATAGTTATACATCCAAGAGCATGCAACTTATATATACACAATTATATACAATATATATTTGCACATATTTACTTATATAAGCAGGTAGAGCTGTCTCATCACTGTGGTGGTGCCATTGGAAAACATAATGATGGAGTTGGAGGTTTCTCTGGCCACACAATCATAGTTGAACAAGGAGTGCAGAAAGGAGCTCAGCACAATACTCTGGTGTGCCTCTGTTGTGGGTCCACGTGATGTATGTGATGCTACCAATCCACACATGCTGATGAGGAAATCTAGTGGCAGAGGGTGGCGCTAAGTCCAGTTTTGATGGAATAACAAGAGTTATTATTAAGATTATTAATAATTATTAATTAATTAATAATAAATAATAATAATTATTATTAAGAGTTATTAATAAGCTGAGCTATAGCCTGTAAACAAGGCTCTGGTTTAACAGTTTTTAGGATCCAGATGTATCAAGATAGTATGGAACACAGTTGATAAGGCATTCTCTGTGGACCAGTTGTGATGGTATGCAATCTAAGGGCGATCATGACAATTTGAAATATTCTTTTTTATTGTGTCCCAGTACCAGCTTCTCAAAGCGCTTCTTCCCCTTTGGAGTGAGTGCCATTGGTATGCTGTCATTTTGAGAGCCCACTTTTGTTTTGTTAGGCACTGGGATAATTGTCCTTTTAAAGAAGGCAGATGCCACAGATTAAGTCAGTGAAGGGGTAAAATGTCACTGTAGACATCATTATCGATCACTTTTTTTTTTAAAACACACCCTGAAATTTCATCTTGACTGGATGTCTTAAGGATATTAACATTTTAAAAAGTCCTCCTTATGTCATGTACAGAAATAAAAAAGTATGATTCATGTGGTGCTGCAGGTAATTGAATAACTTCCTGCTTGTTATCAAATATAAACGATGGAGAAAAAATGTAAACAAGAAATGGATTAGACTGTGCTTTTTGTAGCCCGTAAGAATCTCTAGTCCCTGCCAGAGTTTGCATGAATTATTACAGCTGCTAACTCAGTCTCTAGTTTACTGCTGTACTGAAGTTTAGCATTTTTTATTGGTTTTGCAAGTTTGTATTTGCATTTCTTATATTTTCCATATCACTATTTTGAAATGCATTGCTGCATGCCTTCAGTAAATTCCTGATGTCACCAGTGATGCTCACTTTTTTATTGGGAAATATCCAGATTGTCCACACATTTTTTCATAAATCCCTTTATGACATTTTCATACTCCTCCATGTCTGATGAGGAGTCTATAAATAGGTCCCAGTGTATACAGTCAAAGCAGTCCTGCTGCATGATTTATGCTAACATTTTTTTTTTTTTTTTGCAAACTCCTCGCATTTTAGTCTCTAATTGCAAGCTGGAAGCAGGAGTACTGACAGGTGATCAGACTGTCCAAGGCACAGTAGTGAGCAGTAGATAACATTTATCAAGGTGTAGTTATCATCTGGAGTATTATCACCCCTTGTGGATCAGATGACCTGCTGATGATATTTAGGATAAACATTCCTTGGATTAGTGACAGGCCCACACAGGATGGATCTGAGAAGAACAGAGCCTGCCAATGAAAAATGGCATTTAGATTGTAGAATGGAAACCGAGCCCAATCCTGAGTGCAAGGTGGAAAGGCATTGTCTATGAACAGTGACTCACATTGTCAATCAAATCGAAAAGCAGAGTCATTGATTGAGGGTGGTCTCTCTCCCTTCTTTTTTCCTCTGTCTTGCTCTGGTTTTATGCCTGGTGAAAGTCTCCTGACAAGTCTAATGATACTCAAAAGATTCTACCTTGGTGCCGGATAGCTGGATGTGTTAAAGAGCACAAAATAAAATGACTAGCCTTTGTGACTAAGTGGTGTTTAGAGTGTATGACCCTCTTAGATGATATCACCTGCTAAATATGTTGTACATTTAGGAGATTTCAAAACTCAACTACAGGGATGGATCAAGAAAAACGTCCTCCAAGTTGTGAATTTGTATCTGACATTTGTGCTTGTCAGTTATTGCCTGCAATGAATATGATGTTGAAATGTAAGGGGCGTCATAAGTGTAACTAGCACCTGACCAACATCATCAAGCTCAGATTTGTGGTCATACTATCTCTCCTATGAATGTATGGTGAGGCCAGGGGTGGCCATATCACTGTGTCATCAGTTGGCAGTCATCTGGATCTGTTTTGTAGGGTGTTGGGTCCTCTTGCAGTGAGTGTTTCTGAAAGTGTCTACTTGATGCTTCTGCATGTATTAAACTCAAGAAGCCAAATGCAAAAGTAAGTACTGTATATTTTTTTCTCCAGCCTTCTGGAGTTTTTTTTGTTTTTTCTGTCCACCCTGGCCATCGGACCTTACTCCTTTCTATGTTAATTAATGTTGTCTTATTTTAATTTCTTATTTTGTCTTTTATTTTTCTTCTCTTCATTATGTAAAGCACTTTGAGCTACTTTTTGTATGAAAATGTGCTATATAAATAAATGTTGTTGTTGTAGTTTAGTTTTTATATACAGTGTTTCTGAGATTGCTTTTGTAAGGGTACACAGCTGGTGGCATTTTCAGGGTATTTTATTGCATTACTCACACTACACTGGCCAGTGCTTGTGTGTTCTTTCCAAATTTGTTTTGGTGTCGCTGAAAATTATTTTCATTTTCATGCCTGTTGAGAGGGTTGTATGTGCAGCTGGGACAGGTGGTTCTTTGTGCTCAGTGTGTTTAGTGTGCCTAAACAGGTTAGTGCTGTCATCTTCTATAACTATTTACACAAAAAGAACAGGCTGTAAATGGTTATCATTTATTCTCTCATGACATGACTCATCACACTAATCCCATGCTTAATGTTACCTAATATACCTGTTCTTGCCATGTGATGCTTGAATTGATGTCCTGGAATGAAGCAGTAAGATGATGAAGATGACTGAGACAGCAAGGAAAATTCCATAGTTCCGTTAAAGATAAATTGTATAATCAAAAGTCCAGAAAGAAAAGTAAACAGTTTTATCCTACCAGTAGGTCCAGATCAGAAAACTGCTTGAATACTTGATGTTTGAGGCATGTCTCTCATCGAATGGTAAACCATTAATACAGCTGATGCAGAGGTAGGGTTTCACTTGGTTTGGTTTGGAGTGATGAATACTGCAGGTCCACACTGCCAGATACATATACCACATAACCAAGCAGCACATAAGCAGGACACAAATCTTTAATTATTTTTAATTTAATATGTGCCAGACCAGCACTCAGATGAAAACTTCTTAAAGAGACAACCTTTTCATAACAGGACATATTAGGAGATGATTACATTATACCATAATCTATAGCCAGCTACTGCTGAACTGCTAGACGATAAGTGATGAGTCTTCACCTTCATCTCACTCAACAAAATAGTGACTAATTCAACATCTTGTTCAACAGCTCCAACCAGTTAATGGTACACTTCCAACCCTGGCAAAACATTGCACAAACGACCATAGAGACAGCACTTTTGAACTAAAGGACCTGATAATCAAGATGCAGGTGGAGATTAGGAAAACGAAGAAGGACATGAAGGATAAGGAAGAGGAAAATAAATAATTAAACTTTTTGATCAAAAAATAAATATGGTTGAGTCTAAATTGGAAACCATTGGTGCCCAACTCAAAAAAGTGAAATGCATGCATGCTATCCAGCACTGCACAGATGGTGACTGCAACATACAGCAGGGTCACTGCCTTAGAAAATGAAACTGCAAATACTGTTGGAAGCATTTCTAAAATACTTGGAATATCAGAAAGGGAGGAAGCTTGAAATTCCACCAAATTATTTCTGGTGTTCAGTACATTTCGAGAAACTCCATTAAAAAAATCTGGGAATAGACAACCTGGTAATCATTAAATTAACATCAGTGTAAAGAAACTATTACTTCCTCTTTTTGAGAAGAAAGATTCTCTTTGAGATCAATGGGATGTATATTTTTTAGGACTTTTCTGTGTTGACTGCTGAAAATGTGGCTGTGTTGAACAGTTTTAAGCAGAGACTGTGGTTGTCAGGCATTCACTGTGGAGCGGCTGCAGCATCTACATGAGCCACCATGTTGGGCATGACTCAGATGAGTTATCCAGGATTGCAACTGCCAAACACCACCTTCATGGCTAGAAGGCGCAGCAGTGTCTGGATTAGCTTCAGCAATTAAGGACCACAAGGTCCTGCAATGTATAGTGCACATAGCAAGAAATACCATTGGGGCCTCTCTACCCTCCATTAAAGACATTCATTACCAAGCATTGTATCTACAAAGCCTACAGCATTGTGCAGGACTGTTCTCACCCTTCGCCCAGAGTCTTAGTTCTACTTCCATCAGGCAAAAGGCACCACAACATTTGAACCAGTTCCTCCAGGTCTTGCAATAGCTCCTATCCCTTGGCTGTCTGGATTTTCAACTCCGTGCTGCTCCTCTGCCCTCACATCTGATCCAAGTAGTCTGTTTATACTGCACACAAAACATCTGTTGCTACTTTTGTCTCTATTATTAATTGTTGTTTTTCTTCTTTCGGCTGCTCCCGTTAGGGGTTGCCACAGTGGATCATCTTCTTCCATATCTTTCTGTCCTCTGCATCTTGTTCTGTTACACCCATCACCTGCATGTTCTCTCTCACCACATCCATAAACCTTCTCTTAGGCCTTCCTCTTTTCCTTTTCCCTGGCAGCTCTATCCTTAGCATCCTTCTCCCAATATACCCAGCATCTCTCCTCTGCACATGTCCAAACCAACGCAATCTCGCCTCTCTGCCTCTGTCTCCCAACCGTCCAACTTGAGCTGACACTCTAATGTACTCATTTCTAATCCTATCCATCCTCGTCACACCCAGTGCAAATCTTAGCATCTTTAATTCTGCTACTTCCAGCTTTGTCTCCTGCTTTCTGGTCAGTGCCACTGTCGCCAACCTATATAACATAGCTGGTCATACTACTGTACTGTAGACCTTCCCTTTCACTCTTGCTGATACCCGTCTGTCACAAATTACTCCTGTCACTCTTCTCCACCCGTTCCACCTTGCCTGCACTCTCTTTTTCACCTCTCTTCCACAATCCCCATTACTCTGTACTGTTGATCCCAAGTATTTAAACTCATCCACCTTCGCCAACTCTACTCCCTGCATCCTGACCATTCCACTGACCTCCCTCTCATTTACACACATGTATTCTGTCTTGTTGCTACTGACTTTTATTCCTCTCCTCTGTAGAGAATATCTCCACCTCTCCAGGGTCTCCTCAACCTGCTCCCTACTATCGCTACAGATCACAATGTCATCAGCAAACATCATAGTCCACAGGGACTCCTGTCTAATCTTGTCTGTCAACCTGTCCATCACCATTGCAAATAAGAAAGGGCTCAGAGACAATCCCTGATGTAATCCCACCTCCAACTTGAATGAATCCTTCACTCCTACTGCAGACCTCACCACTGTCACACTTCCCTCGTACATATCCTGTACAACTCTTACGTACTTCTCTGCCACTCCCGACTTCCTCATAATACCACAGCTCCTTTCGAGGCACCCTGTCATATGCTTTCTCCAGGTCCACAAAGACGCAATGTAACTCCTTCTGGCCTTCTCTAAAATTCTCCCATCAACATCCTCAGAGCAAACATTGCATCTGTGGTGCTTTTTCTTGGCATGAAACCATACTGCTACTCACTAATCATCACCTCACTTCCTAGGTTCCACTACTCTTTACCATAACTTCATGCTGTGGCTCATCAATTTTATTCCCCTGTAGTTACTGCAGTCCTGCACATCCCCCTTATTTCTAAATATCGGCACCAGTACACTTCTTCTCCACTCCTCAGGCATCCTCTCATTTTCCAAGATCCCATTAACATTCTGGTTTTAAAACTCCACTGCCATCTCTCCTGAACACCTCCATGCTTCCATAGGTATGTCATCTGGACCAACGGTCTTTCCATTTTTCATCTTCTTCGTAGCTGTCCTTACTTCCTCCTTGCTAATCCATTGCACTTCCTGATTCACTATATCCACATCATCCAACCTCTTCTCTCTCTCATTCTCTTCATTCATCAGCCTCTCAAAGTACTCTTTCCATCTGCTCAACACACTCTCCTCGCTTGTGAGTATGTTTCCATCTTTATCCTTTATCACCCTAACCTGCTGCACATCTTTCCCATCTCGGTCCCTCTGTCTAGCCAATCGGTACAGGTCCTTTTCTCCCTCCTTAGTGTCCAACCTCTCATACAACTCATCATACGCCTTTTCTTTAGCCTTTGCCACCTCTCTCTTCACCTTGCGCCTTATCTCCTTGTACTCATGTCTACTTTCTGCATCTCTCTGACTATCCCACTTCTTTTTGCCATCCTCTTCCTCTGTATACTCTCCTGTATTTCCTCATTCCACCACCAGGTTTTCTTTTCCTCCTTCCTCTTTCCAGATGTCATGCCAAGCACCCTTCTTGCTGTCACCCTTACTACATCTGCGGTAGTTTCCCAGCTGTCTGGTAACTCTTCACTGAGACCCAGTGCCTGTCTCACCTCCTCCCTAAACTCAAATTTGCAGTCTTCTTTTTTCAACTTCCACCATGTGATCCTTGGCTCTGCCCTCACTCTTTCTCTTCTTGATCTCCAACGTCATCCTACAGACCACCATCCTATGCTGCTTAACTACACTCCCCTGCTGCCACTTTGCAGTCTTCAATCTCCTTCAGATCAACTCTTCTGCATAGAACGTAATCTACCTGTGTACATCTTCCTCCACTTTTGTACATAACCCTATGTTCCTCCCTCTTCTTAAAATACATATTCACCACAGCCATGTCCATCCTTTTGGCAAAATCCACTATCATCTGACCTTTTTCATTCCTCTCCTTGACACCATACCTACCCATCACCTCCTCGCCTCCTCTGTTCCCTTCACCAACATGCCCATTAAAATCCGCTCCAATCACCACTTTCTGTCCCTTGGGTACACTGTTCATCACTTCATCCAACTCACTCCAAAAATCTTCTTTCTCACCCATTGTACACCCAACTTGCGGTGCATATGCACTAACAACATTCATCATCACACCTCCAATTCCAGCTTCATAATCATTAATCTGCCTGACACTCTTTTCACCTCCAAAACACTCTTGACATACTGTTCCTTCAGAATAACTCCTACTCCATTTCTCCTCCCATCCACACCATGATAGAATAATTTGAATCCACCTCCAATCCACCTGGCCTTACTCCCATTCCATTTAGTCTCTTGCACGCACAATATATCAACCTTCTTCTTCCCATCATATCTGCTAACTCTCTCCCCTTACCAGTCATACTGCCAACATTCAAAGTTCCTACCCTCAGTTCCACTCTCTTTACTTTCCTCCTCTCCTCCTGCCTCCGGACACGTCTCCCCCCTCTTCTTCTCCTTCTTCAGCCAATTATTAATTGTTGTTACCACTACATTATTTATTGCTACTGTATCTATTTTGATTTTTTAGTGTCTATTTATTTGCCTATTATTTTTTCACTTATCCATTAGTATACTATAGTTAAGTAGAGTATATATAAAGTATATAACAAATACTTTTTGTTGGCCTGGGCAAACATTCATTCAACATCATGTTTAATGGATTTTGTTTTAATGAAATGTAAACTTTTTTTGACCAAAAATGGCCACCAAAGATAATAATGCAATGCAAGAAATACTTAATGCTGTGACTACACTTTTGCAGAGTCTCTTTCTTGTTAGACCAAAAGAAAGTGACAGTTGATTGCCAGTCTTGGTGAGAGTGTAATCTCAATAGATAGATAGATACTGTAGATAGAATTCTTTATTGTCATTATGCATACACATTATGAAATTTTTTGTTATTAAGACTCAGCTTCAAGGCAGAATAGTTAAAATACACAATACACTATAGTATGTATGTCTACTAGGACTAGGTGTTTTAATCCCTTCGTAATCAGGACAGCATTGATTTCTTAGGTAGGACTGGAGGTGTCCTCATGGGTTTTCATCTGGCAGTGTTACTGCCTCTAGTACGACACATCATCAGTTGTATACCCCGGGGTCATTGGGTGTTTCAGCCTTTATCACAATACACCCTCACCCGAGGATGGCCCACCACAGGCTGATCAGACCTGGGTGTTTGCCGCGCTGGAGGCTCCATGAGCAGCCCATACGGTCTCATTCGGCTTCAGCCACAACCAATGGCTGCTTCTTATGGTGGTATCTGCCAGCTCCTTTATGATCTTCCCCTGAGCCTGCCCACTGATTCCTACCTCCTTCAGTAGCCTCGTGGTGGAACTAGCTACGAAACCCCTGCAGCCCACCTCCACTGGATGCACAGACACTTTCCAGCCCCGGTCCTCCGCTTCATCTGCCAAGTTTGTATATCGCAGCTTTTTCCTTTCGAATGCCTCATCAATGTTTTCCTCCCATGGGACTGTCAGCTCCACAATGAACACACGTCGACAGGATTTAGACCAAAGGACCAGGTCTGGCCGCAGGTTTGTTATTGCGATTTCAGGTGGGAATGTGAGTCTTTGGTTTAGATCCACTTGCATTTCCCAGTCTCGGGCTGCATTCTGTGGACATGAGCCTGGAGACGCTCTTTTGGCCGGCTGCTTCTCCCCCTCACGGACAAAAGATGTTCATTGCCGAGAGGCACTCTCAGCCTCCAAGGGTATGGCGTTGGTGGTTACCCTCTTAATCTCCAGTGCAGCTGCCAAGCTCCTCAACACTTGGTTGTGGCGCCAGGTGTATCTGTCTTGGGTAAGGCTCGTCTTGCAACCCACCAAGATGTGTTTAAGAGTTGCTGGGGCAGCACACTAGAGACAGGCCGGATCCTCTCCAAACCAAAGATGCAAGTTTGTTGGAGAGGCCAGGACATCATATGTGGCTCTGATAGTAAAGCTCAGCATATTGGACTCCATGTTCCACAGCTCACTCCAGGTGATCTTTCTCCTCTCCACACCATCCCACTTCATCCAACGGCCTTGCTTGGCTTGGGACACAGCCCTAGCACATCTGCCCGCTTCCTCCTGGTGGCGCACCTCCTCTATCATCAGGCGTTGCCGTTCTAACGGGTTAGCCTTCTGCCATTTGGGTGTTGTATGCAGGCTTAGGCCCTCTCTGCTGGTTTGGACTTGTCCCACTATATCCCGATGTCTCAGGGCAGCCTTTGCCTGTGCCACTGCTGCTCCTGGCCTCCACACCCTCCCTGTTACCAAGGTGGGAGCAGCGCCTCTGACCAAGGGATCCCTGGATTCTGTGAGGGTTATTTCAAGTCTTGCTTGCTTTATTAAGTAATAAAATAAACAAAATAAGTATAAAAGACAGCGGCAATAAAACAACAAGTCCAGACTTTTCCTGAGGTAGTACGCCTGCAGAGACCAGTGATCTGTGTGCGTGGGTCTGCATGGGAGGAATACAAGTGTGTGTGTTTGATTACTCGAGGGAAAGTGCGTATGGATATCTACAGGGGGCAGGTTAGGGGTAGATGTAGATGTATGTGTGTGTATCAGCAGGGGCAGATGGACTTCACAGGTCTGGGGAAAAAGCTGTCTTTCAGTCTGCTGTTCATCAGCTCTGGAATCAAACTTCTTAAAACTTCTTTGTCCAGGGGAGTTGCTGAAGAAGTTCTCTTGTTTAGTACCATATTGTTGCCATAAGGCAAGAGGATTGCCTCAATACATTTCTGAGTTATTAAAAGAAAAAGTATTGTCTGCAGATCTCAGTTTTTTAGATTTTTAGAGATGGTCAATATAGTGCAGGAAACCATATTGTCTACTGACTTCAACCCCCATATGAGTGAAAGAATGAGGAAGACATCTGCATGGGAGTTACTGGGATCAACTGCTTATCGGATCTGAAAACAAGTGGCCAGTTGCTATTGGATTCCCATGCCAGTTATGGATTGTCTGTAACAAACAGCTACGTTCAAACCAAAGGTTAACCTCAACTGGTCATATTGTTAAGGAATAAAAGGATGAATGGACCAGTTTGAGTCCATACTAGAAGCCTCTGAGGTTGGGTTAATATCTGTGGCTGATTTTGAGCCTTAGAACAGCGAAAATGCTTTGGGGGGTAGTTGACTGGAAATGTTGCAGTGTCTTGGTTCACAAACCTCATAAATGTTGTGTAGAACACTTTATTTTCAGACTTACTGGTCATTATTTAAAAAAAAATGAACTGAAGGGTATGAACTAGTTAATAAACAAACATACTGCTCACTCTCTGTAGGAAAGCTTACACCAGGGTGATGGAAGCAAGTCAAAATATTCAAAAGTCAAATTTAGGATGAGGAGGAATACAATGAAGCACTATACCTACTCTACAGCATTGTGTAGATGTTTGAGGAATTTGAAAATATGTCCATTCTGTCTACGTGAGAAGATGCAAATATGTGTGTCATCCCCTTCTTTTTGTAGGCCTCATGTTATGATGGGGTTGTGTGTCCATTGCTGTGTGGGTTTTGTTTCCATTCTTGACTTTAAGCTGTTTTTCTTTAAGAGTTAATGTACTTCTCTACCAAACTTGTCCCACCCCTGCTCTAGTTTTGAATGGACAGGCTGTCAAGGCACACAGCGTCCTATTTGGGGACCCAAGATTCCAATCACATCTGTTTTTTCATCTTCAGTACAGTATGTGTACATATTATATACTATGGCAGATGACCAGGGACCTTGCCCCACCGGGATGCCTGGAACAAGGAAGGACCGGGAGAGGGGTAATATATTCCCCTGGACGCAAGAGGGCAGCCTCCCTGGATTCCATCAGAGCTGGGAAGCTCATCCCTATGGCGATCCGTGGCCGCCACCATGGGGTTCCTGAACCATGGACAGTGGCACTTCCGCCACACCAGGAAGTGCTGTCAGAACAGGAACCAGATACGCCTGAAGTGCTTCCAGGTGCAAGGGCAGCACTTCTGCCACACCAGGAAGTGCTGCCGGAAGATCATTAGGGAGCGCCTGGAGCACATCTGGGTGTGCCATAAAAGGGGCTGCCTCACTCCATTCGGGGAGCCGGAGTTGGGTGGAAGAGGACGGAGCTTGCGACAGGAGGAGTAGAGGTGGCAGAAGAAAAGGAAGTCTAAAGAACTGTGAGCTGTATTGGGCTAAGTATTGTATTGTGTTGTGTTGTGTTGTGTGCCCAGGAATAAAACGTGTGTGCTTTTCGACATCTGGAGTCTGTGTCTGTCTGTGTCGAGGCTGATCTTCCACAATATATATACAATATATACAGGAACAGAAAAATTACATAGAATACTAATGACATACAACATGGGGTGATAATTAAACTCCCAGCTACATAACTGTTGCAGGATCAGGTCAGACATGTGAAGTAATAAAGAACAATGCAAGACAGATAGAGAAAGCAACAGTTGTAATTTCTTATGGGACACTAGTAATGTAATCATTACAGACATTATTGAAGAAAACAATGTATAATTCAAAGTGAAGCAAAAACTATTAATATGCTACCAGAAAATAAGATAATCTGAAATAAAGACATCTTAAAACATAACAAATTGACAGATGTAAACATTGAACAATATGAATATGTTACATTTTTAGAGCAGCATTGTTTCTAAGAGATCATTTTGTTAATAAATAATTTGGGATTTTTGATATGATTTATTTAGTGTTGATTATTATCCTTTTACTGCGGTGGGCTGGCGCCCTGCCCGGGGTTTCTTTCCTGCCTTGCACCCTGTGTTGGCTGGGATTGCCTCCAGCAGACCCCCGTGACCCTGTAGTTAGGATATAGCGGGTTGGATAATGGATGGATGGATTATCCTTCTACATATATTTTTGCATACAAAACATAAATAAGACTAAAGAAAGATACAGACAGGACCTTCAGTATACTGCGTTACATTTACCTCAAACATTGGAGTTAAGAAATGACATCACACCAAAGTTGACCATGTACTTGTCAAACATTTGGAACACCAATATGGACGAGTCCAGGAAAACCTTTGTTGTACTTGCTCCATCGAAAAATACAGCACTTTATAACAACGCATTATGTAGCATTTTGGGTATCCAAACGTTATAGCAACATGTCCACAGACAGAAGTTGGACAGCACTGTGTGAACGACTGATTTAATAAGACACAAACAGACGGAACTGCTAATAAACAGTATAATACTACAGCTTTCTTTAAAGCTTGCAGTGTATGTTGCTATTTTTGATTGACATCATAATCTGAATGTCAGACAAAGTTGGACTTGACACACCAGCCCTGAGTTTCCAAGTAGGAACTCTGACTTGTAGGGACAGCCAGTTGAAAATTCTGACTTTCCACTTCAAATGGAATGCAGCCTTAAACCACGATGCCACTGACCTCCAATCTGACAGGCTACCATCTGCACTATTCTGCAACTGCTGTAGACTGTCACTAAAATTGCCCTTTTCCGACTATTAATTGTAAAACATCATTGCAGGTTTCTATAATTTTTTTTACCTTTAATTGAGCTTTTCAATGAAGCTGAGTTTTTTTTTTTGGGCCTCAGGGCTACATGATCATTCCATTAGTGAAATCTGTTTTTCTTTAGTTTGTCGCACATGGGCAGTCATCCCGGCTGGGAAGGAGTATGGTTCCTCAAGTAGATTGAGGCCAGCCCTATGTCACCACAAGAAACAGGGCAAAGATCGTCCTATCTCACCCAGAAGACAGGCAGAAGATACCTATTCCAGAATGGGTACGCTGGCGTTCCGGCTGGGTTGGACCCCGGAACATTATCAGGCCGAGAGGCCAGCATAATGGAAGGACTGGGGAAGATGAATGTTAGTGAATATTCTCTTCCCCAATATGCTGGCTGGAAGTGCCCTTGGATTAGAGTTTCCACATGGATGCCCACAGGACATGCTGGAACCTGTAGTCTCATGATGCAGGAGGAGCTGACGGGATAATAATCCTAACTTTGTGGGAATACTCCCGGAAGTACTACCAAATCCAAGATAAAAGGAGCTGCCCTGCCACATCCAGGCGAGTCAGAGTCGGGAGGAAGTGGACAAAGCTTGCCTGTGATGTGGAGTGAAGGAGAAAAGAAAGAGTGTGGAAAAGATATGTGTTTATTACACTTTTGGAACTTTTTATTAACTTGGACTTGTGTCTGTGTGGTTGTGTCTGGGGTTTGGGGCACTTTTAAAAATTTTGCCTGCAAGTTATTTCCAATTTAGAACAAAGGCAAAATCTCCATAAAAAGCACACTTTTTTATTGCATATCAATCTCATGTATAAATTCTTCATAGCATTGGAAAGATTACATTTGGTATACATTCCTATTCTACAGAATTAACATCAGATTTTTTTTTTTATTTTAATGCAATTTCTCTAAAGAAGTACATCTTTAATAATCACAAGCATCAAAATGAACTGCAATTTCAGAAATACTTTTTTACTCTCTTTATTATTACTCTACGCACTCTTTCAATTTCTTTTTAAAATTTTTTATATCCCCTCCCCACCCCACCGACAAGTAAGTTAAGCAATGACCAACTGCCTGCTTCATAGGCAGTTAGTGACTTTGAGTCTTCATTATACAAACTAATCACATGTACAATAAGTGCATCTACAGAATGTTTTAAACTTTTTCTCGATAAAAACTTTCACAAACGGACACCATAATGACCGCTAAACACACATCATGCACAGTTATTTTTTTCCTTATAAACATAACAGAGGAAATGTACAATTAAATTCAAATGAAACAAGCACCATCCATTTTGAACATCCCCATACATTTATGAATTCCAGACTTACACAACATATTGTATTTTGCTTTTAGAACAATGTACATTTCTTAGAGTAACAACTTTATTTACAGTATATGTACTGTAACAGTGAAAAAAGCCACAAAAACTGGCTATATGTTGATTTTAAACAATTTGGTGAGCTATATTTTAACAGCCTTGGGGTTTTCAGCTTCAACAAAGCTGGTGGTGTGAAACAGAATTGTCTTCATCATTAGTTCCTTCAAGCTTGTCTACAGGTTGTCATTAGTATTTCCTCAACAGTACTTTAAGACGCCTCTTAATCCTTGTCACTAAATACCAAAGCGCAGGTCGTTGAAATTGCCCCCGATTATTTATCCTTGTGAAAATATACAGTATTTGCACATCTTTAAAAAGAAATATAAGTGAAAAAAACATCACACATGGATAGGGGGAGCACAGAAACTACCCAAAATAAGAATTTGTCGAAACAAGTGTCAGACACGTCTCATTTGCACAACATAACAACGTGTGCTGTTGGGCTTCCCCACACAGTGAAAGTGCTCAGTGGATGAGATGACATTTTTTCTTTCACTTAATTAAAGCAGCAGCAGCAGTAGCAGCTGTCATCTGCAAACTGGGAAGAAGATCACAGGACTGCAGGACACAGAAAAAAATAATAATAAAAGGAAAAGCCTTAAAGATACCGGGGCTGGCAACGCAAAAAAGGATTTGTGAATGAAGTGGAACCATTCAAGCGTAGTCCAAGAATGAACTCACCTTCCAACTGAAGTAAACATGAACAATATTGAGTAATTTGTTTAACATTATGAAATATTACAGTGTCGTGTTCTGCACAAAGGCAAACACTTGTGAGCATCAGCGGATCACCATCAATAACTAAAGTTAGCCACTTTTGTAAGTTCTCTTTCGGATCGAGAAAACAGTCTTATATTCTATAGATGCAAAATTATTCTGCATCATTCTTTATTATCTGCAGAGTTTTTTTAAAAAGTGCTCTATAATACTTCATTCTATATCGTTGTGGCACAAGTTATGTTTTATTGTGCATTTATGGCTCCTCCTGCATGGTGGTTGTACTGCTTTGGATTGCAGCTCTGCACAGTGACAGATTCAAACTGAGGCTACCTCAGAAATAGAGACTTGGCATATAAAAGCCGCCATTGTAACTCTGGTGAAAATATCTGGATGGCCATCTGACCTGCTGTGCAGGCAAGGGGGGCACTTCCCTCTGAGCTTACAGGTAAGAAAATGGAGTTAATATCTCGAGCAGGAGTAAAGGGCAATGCTTCCCACCTTGCAGGAACGCTTTCCACTTTCAAAAGGTAACCATATTCCAATAGACTGTATTTATCGGTATTTTATTATACTTCCATAATTATTGGCACAACACCCTGCTTTGTCCTGTGTTTTTCTCCTTATGCCCTTCAAAAAATGCAACCTGATGATGAAAGAAGTTTTAGGGTAAAATAGAAATATCACTTTACATCCAAAAGTGTAACTCCTGGAAAAAAAAATAAATACTCATCATCTGGACAACATGAACAAATCTACATAAAAGCAAGTGACATCAACAAAACATCAACAAAAATTGATTGTCGGTGAACAAAAACATTGTCTATGAGTTATTTGGCACAGAACCTGCTCCTTCTATGTACTTTACAGTTAATTATACATGCTTTTTTTTTTTTTTAATTTTGGTCCTCCTCTAATGGTGGGTGCAGCAATGCGTTATCAGCGCATGCTCCCAACCAACCTAAGCAATTATATTAAAATTAAGTTGTACATGAACCCTAAATATTGTAATTAATATACAAAAAGAAAACAAATTAATTTAAACAGGAAAAAATAAGAAGACAGGATTATTATAACCCTCCCCCTTCTTTTTGAGGAATACATCCAAAGTATTGGATAAAAAGAAGCCATGTGCTGGAACGTGTGGATCCGCTTTTAAGAGGAATGTAATGTCTATCATTAAATCAAAACCTTCATTTAGAGCTGCATTGTGGCTTCCCACATTTAAACAGAACAAAAAGGAAAGACAAAATTCACACCCCCACAAGCAACGGCCAGCTTTGGACTGGAACAAGTGCTGTGGAGACAAAGTCATATCATCTGAGAGGCGTGCTGGGCCAGCAGCTAAGGTCTGTCACTTCACTTTACAGTGCAGAGACAACTTTGCAGAGTCTGATTTGAAACCTTGGTGCAAGCCCATCCCTGCCAGTCGCTCCTTTCTGGTGAAGGGTGGATAAAAGATGTGGTCCTCTAAAGCACTTCTGATGAGTCTGACCTCAGATTTTTAATCTTTATAATGCAAAACGTTTTCATTGTTATAAATTTTATATAACTGGATTCCCAAAACAAAATGCTCAATAATGGATATATACTACATACAGTATATATATATATATATATATATATATATATATATATATATATATATATATATATATATATACACTATATGTGTGTCTGTGTATACATATATACATATACAGTATATATACATATATAGTCTTTTACTTTTAACAGAACAAAACCTGAGAAGCTGATGCTGTCTATAAATGAAAGAGTGCCACTGGCAGCCTCCAAAGTATCTGGTATGTTTCAGGTGCAGCCAGAACACTGTAACTCCAAAGAGGCGGCATCAGTTGGGCATTCTTTAACTTAGCTCCCGTGACACCACCACCTACAGTTTCTGACCAGACTAAACAAGACTGCCTCTGCTTCTTCCAGTTCGAAGTGAAGAAAGGCCGCCAATGAATGTGCCACTTTCTGTGCCAGTGAGGCTTCCCTTAGCATGCCACGGTGTTCCTTGTCCCTGTGTCTATTCTCTTTCTTATTTTTTTCTCTCCCTTGCTTGCTCTTCTCTCAGATGTGGTTGAGTGGGTGAAAGTTTCCAGGCTCCGAAGCTCCTCCTCCCATGTTCAACCAAGCATCCAGAGAATTTTGGGAAGAAGCATGTAGAGGGTTGTTCTCTGACAAAGACAGCATCATTGCATATGCCTGTCAAAAGAAAGGATGAAAGGTTATCTTTCATATAAATGCCCAGAAAGCCTTAATTATAATAATAATAATAATAATACATTTTATTTATAGAGTGTCTTTCCCATGCCCAAGGCGGTTCACAAGTCCCATAAAAAACAACAGGTATATGTAACATTAGATACAGATGTTTCCTGACTGGAACATTAAAATAGATAGATACAGGATATCAAAAGGCATTAAATAGAATAAAAGACAACAAAAAAGAGTAAAATACTAAATTCAGTACTAAAGCAAAGCCTAGCAAATAACATCTTTTGTGACATAACACACACACAAATTATACTGAGCATCTGGACGGAGAGGAAGACTGAAAGAGGAGGCAGAATGTCAGGTTAAGTTAAAAGCCTCCCTGAACAGATGAGTTTTAAGTTGTTTTTCTAAAAGAATCTGGGCGCTATACAGCTGAAGTCCCTGTCACCCATAGAGTGCAGGTTAGTGTGGGGCACAACAAGATTGCCAGATTCAGAGGACCTTAGTGGGTGAACAGCAGCATAGCGATTGAGAAGGTCACTGATATAGTCCAGTGCGAGGCCATTTAAAGCTTTGTAAGTTAATAGAATTTTATATTCAATTTTGTAAGACACAGCGCGTCAGTGGAGGTGAAGCAGGACGGGTGTTATGTGCTGGCTGTTTCTTGTCTGTGTTAGGACTCTTACAGCAGAGTTTTGAATCAACTGAAGATGTGATAGAAGATTAGAAGTGGCATTTACCAGGAGGGAGTTACAATAATCGATACTGGATGTGATGTACAAGCATGGACAAATTTCTCAGCATTAGAAAAGAAGAGTAATGAGCAAACAAGGGATATGTTATGGAGGTGAAAGTAGGAAAGTTTCTTAATGTGGTTTATGTGGGCAGAATAAGAAGGGGCAGAATCAAAAATGAAACCAAGACTCCTTGCATTAGAAGAAGGTCTAAGATCATCGTCAAGAGTGATTGAGAAGGAGCTCATTTTCTTAAGTTGCTCTTTAGTGCCAATTTGCAGGAGTTCAGTTTTATTGCAATTTAATTTTAAAGAGTTCTGCTCCGTCCAGGTTTTAATTTCACTAAGGCAAGTTGTGAGCTGAGAAAGCCCTGATGAAGTTTTCACTTTTAAGATTGGGTGTTAAAACATTGGGTGTTAACATTGGGTGCTATTTATATATACATTTAACATATATATATATATATATATATATATATATATATATATATATATATATATATATGTGTGTGTGTGTGTATATATATATATATACTGACACCATTCCAGCAGATTCGCTTATTCGCTTATTTAAGGTACCTGTTGTGGGCTGTGGGAATTAGAAATTTCAAGACGCCATGTTGAGATTGAGCAATAAAAGGTCTGTGGTGTCGTTAGGGTTTGGGGCTGCTCATGCTGCACTGAATGTATTAACTTGAGATTTTAGGGTATTTAGTTTTTCTATTGTAGGGTGTTTTTTAAATCTCTAAATACAGTTATATTGAAATGTCCTTTCTAGGATGATACCTACTGACCCAGATGTATAATCCTAACAAATTTAAGCTTTTTAACTACCGGTACATGGGAAATAGTTGATGAATGAGTGAGTCAACTTTGCGCTGTCTGCTATATAATAAAACACTAAGGTCTGTGTGTCCTGCCCTTTAAAGCAATATGATTGGTCAATTTGGTGTTGGTGACATGATCGAAAGTGCCAGTGTTAAGACACATGAGGAAGAGAAACGACACAGGAGGCACACTGAAAGATTCATCTTCAAAGGCAGTAAGTACAAAATCAGACAGTAAGGTGAGAAAGGTGTTTCGAAAATAATGAAGGTGTCTGAGAAGCAGGCTTTATGGGAATGTACTTGAAGAGGGAGTGCTGCTGAAGTGAGGTTTTGACACATGCAGATAAAGAGGAAAGGTGCTCAATGTAGACATTGAGCAAGAGATAGAATAATTTAAAGAGATTAGCTATTACCTTCAATAGGTAGCATTGCCTATCATATAGGTCAGTCATTATCCAACCCACTATATCCTAACACAGGGTCACGGGGGTCTGCTGGAGCCAATCCCAGCCAACACAGGGCACAAGGCAGGAACAAATCCCGGGCAGGGAGCCCACCCACCACAGCTATCATATAGGTACTTTTCCTTATTTTCCACACAACATCAGGCAAAAAATCTTCACAATATCTAGTGCTTTCAGAATTTCTTGTTAGATCGTACCCATCCTTGGCCTTGATACTACGGGCCATTTTAATCACCAGAACAACCTAAGCAACAGACACGTAACCCACTCCAGCCAATAATTTGCCAGAAACTATTTAAAGCTGTCCAAACGTCATACTCCACAGCCTCACCAAACTAACAGACTTCTACTATTTTTTTGCCACTGCTGTACTTGCTGACCTTTCAGCCTGCTGGAAGATGCTGGCACACATCTGGAAAAAAAAAAAATCGTCTGATTTGAGCGCAGCCATATTGAAATGTTGGGGCACGTAATGAAGCACCTACGCAGATAATGGTGTGACAGCAGATATGTATTCAAGTCATATTTTTCTTTCCTAAATGTTGCCCCATTCACAGCCAAGACCCACATTCCATTGATCCTTCTAACTTCTACATGGTACGATCTCAGATGTGTGTCAACATCTTCATGCAGCACATACATTTACATACATTATCAGGTCTGCATCCTCTGTGGAAACATTGTGGGTGAACAGTCTTCCAGTAATGTGCTCTTGTTCCTTCCACAATTAAGTATTTAATGTGTTCTTCTTGTCCCAAGTCATACTAATGTGGTGTGTTCTTTATATACCGACACCTTTGCCGTTATATTAGACACTTGGCATAGTTCATGCCGAATGACTGTATGTGTTATAAGAAAAGCAGTTATTACTGATGAAAGGTTTATGCTCCTCCAATCAGTGCATGTCAAAGAAAGCTAGCATTAAAAATTAAGGATAGCTGCTAATGTAAATAATAAATACTGTATGTACTAAGCACTATTCCCTATTTGGAGAAAGGGCTTTAGTGAATTTGACTGGTTGAGACTTTCACAGGCAATGGAAGACTAGTCATTGCTGACAGTAATTTCACATTACAGTCTAGGGCAAATATGTTACTTGCCAAAAATGACAAAAGGCCCCTCTGTACTTAACTGTAAACATAATGAGAAGGGAGCTGCCACCCTCTTCTAAAAGGCAACACAAAAGATGGTCAATGAGGTGGATACCAAGAGACAGCACCAGGTGGGAAGATGCATGTGCACCAACACTAAGATGTGAGTGGACTGCTGATGTCAACAGTTTTATAAGCAATCTATCATATCACAAGCTGTTTACATGCCTATTCCATTAAATATGAAAGTATAGCTGTAAAGTGTATACATTTTTACAGTATATTTATATAGAAAAATATTTGTTTCTATTTCATTGTTTGTTTTAGTATTGCTTTGCTTATTACTATTAAATACTGAGGCATGCTTTTCTGCAGTGCAGGTTTGAAAAGCCCCTTATAATACAGTATCTTTTTAAGTGTCACTTTCTCTTTGTAGAATAACATAGTGGCCGCTAGTAAAATACACATAATAAAACTAAACTGTAAAGTGTCACTGTTTTGCGTGCATGAAATGCACACAAAAGAATTTGTATTTACAGTTGTAATAAGCTAATATGCTACTTGTAGTTAACAAATGTTTACATATTTGGTACACTTATTAATCCTTCGCATGACCGTTACACAGAAATTTGTGATTAAATTTGGTATTTTCCACAAAGCAAACAAAAAAAGTTTCTCATTTAATATTTTATTTTTGTGACCAGATAATGAAACTTATTTTGCTTTTCTTTAATAAATGGTTAAGAAGTTTTCATCAGTACGACCTTGAAAATGTATGCTAATGTTTTAAGTGAAACTATATCCATCCATCCATTTTCCAACCCGCTGAATCCGAACACAGGGTCACGGGGGTCTGCCGGAGCCAATCCCAGCCAACACAGGGCACAAGGCAGGAAACAATCCTGGGCAGGGTGCCAACCCACCGCAGGTGAAACTATATACAAACAATAAATGCTGTATGCAAAGACATGATTTTGAAAATCATTTAAGATGTATTAGGCCAACTTTTTGGGGATAGCAGTAGGGATGTGCTATCAGCAAAGATATTTTTCTCTACTCTTACTTCAGTAAAACTTCATCTGGCATATCATCATTCAATAATGAAATTGGTCTGTAAAATATTCATTCAAGAGGGTCCTTATTCTTCTTTGGAAAGACAGTAATAGATGCCTGACTTTGAGTATGGGGCTAGGATATTAGCTAGCATTAATGGAGGTTTCCTTCTTCTTAGAGAATTTAGAGCATCCTGAATTTCAATGAACCTCAGTGGTGTGCTTTTTCCTCTATAAGTAGGGTATCGAGCTGGTGGAAGAACTTTGTTAAACATGACAGCTTTTCACTGGTGTCCACCAACAAGGCCTAGGGTTGCCACTATGTCAAGCACCAACAACCTTCTGGCCACAGAACATTGCAGCCACTTTTACTCTTCAGATGTTGAAGACAGTCCATTCACTCTCTATGTCCCTTAGCCTCTCATACGATCACAGAGAAGCTCTTTTGTTTGTGAAGAATTAACTCATCCTGAACAGTGGCATCAGCTAGTTGTTCTGAGCAAACCTCCCATTACCCATTTGGACTGTCCAGATGTGTCCAAGGGGTAGTCCATGCATCAGACCTATAAACCATCAAATCAGATGATACAACAAGTTGATTAATGAATTTGGCCTAAAGTACTCTGGTGCTTGTAATGGACTATCCACGACTAGTACAGGCATCACATAAAAATCCATCACTCAGGTTTAGGTGAGGTAAACACCAGGTGTTTCTATAATTCCCTTTGTGAATGTTGAAGTCTCCCAGTAGTAGCAAAGTATAGCTTTCAAACACAAAATCTAGTGTTTCTAAAAAGGTTAAGTAATCTTAAAAGTTTGGTCTGTAAACGCAAACAACAGTTAAACTTTATTCCCAGTATCTTGAAGTCTCATCCACTAGAACAAACTCCAGCTATACACAATTAAGTCAGGAGCTTGTGAGTTTTTCCACACCAGTTCAGGACGTATCTGGGGGAACTCCACCACAGGTGAGAGACCATCCTTATTGAGAAGTCTTGTTCTATTGTCAGTGGTGTAGAACTGACTCTGACTTTATCTAGCCTGTATTCTCAACCTCCTACACAAGCTCAGACTCCTTCTCTGAAAGAGAAGTTATGTCCCACATTCAAGGAGCCAGATTATATTGCCAGGTTCAAGTATCCATGAATCCTTCGTACTCTTCACTTTCACCTGACTGGCATTGCACCTAACCTGCATCCTTCACCTTATCTGTATTGAGTGAACATGGTATACTGGGTCAACCTCCCACCATATTCTGACTGGCAAATACAATTCACAGGCCTAGCTCCAGGGTAGAGTCCAGGTATCTCTAACAATCCATTAATGATCTTCATGACAGTCTTGATTAAATCAAAGAGAAACTCTTTCAGAAAGAAAGAGTTTCTCTTTGATTTAATCAAGACTGTCATGAAGATCATTAATTGATTGTTCTTTGCCCAACCCTTCTCCTTAGACCAGTTTTCCGTGGGTAACCCAATCAAGAGTACATTTTACCAAACAACAAAGTTCTAAGGATCACTAAGGCACACAAGATTCCCCCCCCCAAATCAACATTACTCCATGACATTACATTTGCAGAAAGGGGTTTAAAAATTATGCTAAAACCAAAAATTCCTATGTTGTTGTGGGACTTAAGATAAACATCTCATCAGCAGGATCATACCTCCTGCATCTACAATAATATCAGGGAACAGAGCAGCTGTGGGGTCATGTTTCTGGATTATTAACTCAGCTAGTTTTCTCCAAAAAACTTTTATTTAATTTCTGACAGGACCAAATGTTGTCTAGCTCCTTTAAATAATGACGAAATCACAAATCAACTAAAATTGTGATAGTGTGGTGGGATGGTGCTCAGCATGAGCTTTGCTGTTCCAGCCATTGAGTCACTACTGCTTCAGAATGAGAATGGTTCTGATGGAGTTTTTATCAGGTACATTGGCTGAAGGTCAGGAACCAAGTGTGGGCAGAATGCAACTGCAAGGCATCCTCACATATCATTTCACCTCAGTGGCTTCTCAAACTTAGTTCTGGGAGCCCCCTGTGGCTGCAGATTTTGCTCTAATCCATTACACAATGAGTCATTTTTACTCTATTTAATTTAATTAGCAGGTCCTTCTCTTCTCTTATTTTGCATTTAGAAAAGCGCAGCAATTTAATACGTTTTTAAATATTTGTATTTTTGCTATAGCTTTAAATGCTTAGCTCTCATGTGTTGTTTTTCTATTCATGTGCCTTTTTCTGTGTAGTTTGCTCCCTTAAGTGCATCCTAACAATGACGAAATAACAACAAGCCTTCTCTAGCGCCTTCAACACAATCCAACCTCTGCTCCTTAGGGACAAGCTGACAGAGATGGGATTAGATTCATACCTAGTGGCATGGATCGTGGACTATCTTAAAGACAGACCTCAGTATGTGCGTCTTGGGAACTGCACGTCTGACATTGTGGTCAGCAACACAGGAGCGCCACAAGGGACTGTACTTTCTCCGGTCCTGTTCAGCCTATATACATCGGACTTCCAATACAACTCGGAGTCCTGCCATGTGCAAAAGTTCGCTGATGACACTGCTATCGTGGGCTGCATCAGGAATGGGCTGGAGGAGGAGTATAGGGACCTAATCAATGACTTTGTTAAATGGTCCGACTCAAACCACCTACACCTGAACACCAGCAAAACCAAGGAGCTGGTGGTGGATTTTAGGAGGCCCAGACCCCTCATAGACCCAGTGATCATCAAAGGTGACTGTGTGCAGATGGTGCAGACCTATAAATATCTGGGAGTGCAGCTGGATGATAAATTAGACTGGACTGCCAATACTTATGCGCTGTGCAAGAAAGGACAAAGCCGGTTATACTTCCTTAGAAGGCTGGCTTCCTTCAACATCTGCAATAAGATGCTGCAGATGTTCTATCAAACAGTTGTGGCGAGCGCCCTCTTCTACGCAGTGGTGTGCTGGGGAGGCAGCATTAAGAGGAAAGACGCCTCACGCCTGGACAAACTGGTGAGGAAGGCAGGCTCTATTGTTGGCATGGAGCTGGACAGTTTAACATCTGTGGCAGAGCGAAGGGCGCTCAGCAGGCTCCTATCAATTATGGAGAATCCACTGCATCCATTAAATAATGTCATCTCCAGACAGAAGAGCAGCTTCAGCGACAGACTGCTGTCACTGTCCTGCTCCACAGACAGATTGAGGAGATCGTTCCTCCCCCAAACTATGCGACTCTTTAATTCCACCAGGGGGGGTAAACGTTAATATTTAACATTATACATAGTTATTGTCTGTTTTTTTTCACCTGTATTATTATCATTCTTTAATTTAATATTATTTATTGTATCAGTATGCTGCTGCTGAAGAATGTGAATTTCCCATTGGGATTAATAAAGTATCTATCTATCTATCTATCTATCTATCTATCTATCTATCTATCTATCTATCTATCTATCTATCTATCTATCTATCTATCTATCTATCTATCTATCTATCTATCTATCTATCTATCTATCTATCTATCTATCTATCTATCTATCAAGCACAACAGACATCCGAACAACTGAATGCTGAATTTCACCGTCAGACCCAATGACATACTTTTTTGTAAACAATGGATTAAGTAATTAGAACACCTGGAAAAGGAGAATGAAAATTGTGATAATGAAAATCTTAAAAAAAATCTTACCAAACCCTAGTTTTGTAATTTCTACACTCTCCACAAAACACAGAAACAGCTTGCTTAATTAGACGAGGAGTCCAAGTACAAACAAAAGTAAGTTCGAGCAAAAACCTGCAGCTACATGGGCTCCACAGGACTGAGTTTGAGAACCACTGCTCCATCTTACTGTATACTCTGTGGACTTAAAGTCACTAGCATAAAAGAGTTGATACAGTCACGGTTTTATTCTATAAGTTACAAAATTGTTTGTGTATTCTAAAGTAAATATCTGTAGAATAGCCCTACAAGTACAAACAGTACCTTCTACAGTATCTTATCAATTGCATTTAAAATCTGTCAATTGTATTTAAATCTCAGAGAAACCTGTGTGGCCTTCTCCTCAGAAGTCTTTAAAAAATCTTTATGCACATACCTGAGATTTGGCCTGCCTGTACAGGGTCTCTTTTAATGCCTCCGATTCTAATGCAGAGTTAAACATATCTTTAACGTCGAAGGAGTCCTCTGTGCTTTTACGGAGGTCCAGCCCTTTCCCGAAGGTTGGGATATGGTCCAGTTCTAAGAGGCCTGCTTCATCTTCATCAATACACCTGTACCAACGAATTAGGAAGGGGGTAGGGAGGTTGGGGGCGGTGTTCACCTTGTGTCAATTTTAATGGTTTCACACCGACACTAGCTGGACATGCACATGCAAGCAGGTGGCACTGGCAAAAACCACAGCATGGGACAAGACAGAATAACACACAAATGGAGGGAATGACTGTGATAAATGGCGACCAGCACTTCGACTTCAAGGACCAAATGTGGAAAGTTTAGTTAGATGGGTAGTACAGAACACCCAAAGTTCTCCAAAAGAACAAATAAGAGAAGTGACAATATTCCACATTGCCACAGTGTTTGAAATATATAGCATCCTTCCATTCGTTATTTAACTGTTAAGTCTTTCCCCTTCAGTGCAATGGCTTACTTTAAATTTTTGCTAGTGGGTAAGGAGTCAGTAACATGATAAAATGATTCCAGGCCTTCATGTGAGTGTTGGATTGAGAGAATGAGTGCTACCACATGGCAGAGCACTGTATGGCAAGAAGTTTGATAAGGATCAGAATGAGCTACACACCTGCAGAGAAGATTCGTGGTATTTGGGCCTGCATGCATGAAAAAACACAAAGGATATGTAAACTGCCCTTCTATTAATTCTATTTGAAATATATGTAGAGTTTCCTAATGGCAAGACAAGGATGGCCAGTCAAAGTGCTGGTCAGTTTAACAGAACATTCACTGTTTGAAATTGTGGCTCGCTAAGTACAAATGCAGCTGAGGGTAATCAGATGTCATCTTCATGTTATTAAACTTCAAAAACACTGTGTCTGAGTGGGTCACATGAAAGTAAGACTACAAACCTCATTGCAACAGCAACATAAAAAGCACTGCTCTCAGTAAACATTAACACATATGAAGCAATTCTGGGAAGAGCACTCACCAACCGCTAGCCCAGTGTAACAGCAGGTTCCAACTTTATTACACTGGTCAGTCATTACCCAGAGCACAAAGCGCAACAGTTATCAGCCCACAGGGAGCAAAAATCTCCTCACCTTCTTGTGTGTTCGTAGCTCATGGTCAATGAGGTGGGTTCCTCATCATAGCTTGCTGTGGGTACAGTTTCTGGAGAAACATCTTCATCCTGGGATTTCTCTGTCAGGCTGCCATCTTCATCTTCCTCATCCTCTTCTTCCTCCTCTTCTTCATCTGGCACCCCATCACTTAATTTGGGGTCATTCAGTGCATGGCGCTGGGTTTCACTATCTTCCTGAATGTCTGGCCTATTGAGACACATTTATATATTCAGTATGCCAGTCAGTAATGGAATGAGGATAAATTATGCTAAAAAGAGAGTACAATGATATAAGAATTATGATGTTATCACTTTTTTTTTATTTAAAGATCTGACAAACGAATCTAGTGTTGGGTTCAGTAATCTCATAAGTCAAACAGTAAGTTTATCAATGGTAAACAAATAACTTAAAATGTATTTCCTTATATACTTCATAATGGAATTTGTCATATTTAATAAACTGAGGTACTACTGTATGCATCACCAGACAACAAATTTCACTGGTTTCATAGATACATGAAAAGCAAGAAATGATCCACATGCATGCAAATGTCCACCACAAATATTTTACTAGCATAAATGTTTTTGATTTCATTCAATTTATTTTTATATAATGTACTACTTAATAGGGAGGCTCACAGCAATTTACAGTGCTGTAGATATTTAGAATAAAATGTGTAGTGCAATGCAATGCACAGCACAAATATAAATTCACCCACAATTCATAAATCACTAATCAAACAGACATTTTTTTGTTTCAAGTTCTTCTCTGTCAGGTTCTTAGACGCCATAACGGCTGAGTAAGAACAACGTCACTATTAAGAGAGACCAACAAAAAATACATAGCTATAAAGGAGCAAAATTGAGATTTTTTTTTTTTCTGTTACCTTGTTAAAATACATTGACCAGCCACAAAATTAAAATCATCTGCCTAATATTGTAGTGCCGCTTTGTGCCACCAAAACAGGTGTCCTGCGGTATCTGGCACCAAGACATTAACAGCAGATCCTGTAAGTTGCGAGGTATGGCCTCCATTGATCAGACTTATTTTTCTACAGATGCTCAATCGGATTGAGATCTAGGGAATATGGAGCCCAAGTCAATAACCTTGAACTCTCTGTCATGTTCCTCAAACCATTCGTGAACAATTTTTTGCAATGTGGCAGGATGCATTATCCTGTTGAAAAAGGCCACTGCCATCAAGGAATCCTATTGCCATGAAGGGGTGTATGTGGCCTAAAACAATTTTTAGGTAGGTGGTACATGTCAAACTAACATCCACAGAAATGGCAGGACCCAAGGTTTCCCAGTAAAACACTCCAGAGTATCACACTGCTTCTACCAGCTTTCCTTCTTCCCATACTGCATCTTACTGGCAATTCTTCCCCAGGTTATGATCTAAAAGAAAATTTGACTCATCACACCAGGACATTTTCTTCCATTGCTGCATGGTCCAGTACTGATGCTTACATGCCCATTATAGGTGCTTTTAGCAGTGGACAGGGTTCAGCATGGGCACTGTGACTGGTCTGCAGTTACATGGCCCCATACTGTATGCAGCAATCTGCGATGCACTATGCATTCTAACACCTTTCTCTCATGGCTAATATTCAGTTTTCAGCAGCTTTTGCTGCAGTTGGTCTTCTGTGGGACTGGACCAGACAGACTAGCCTTCACTCCAAACATGCATCAGTGAGCCTTCGATGCCCATGACCCTGCTGCTGGCTCACCTATTGCCCTTCCTTGAACCATGTTGGGTAGGTATTAACCACTGTATACCAGGAACACTACATCTGCTTTTTTGGAGATGTCCTGACCCAGTCACCTGAACAATCCTTGAAAAAAGGTCAGTATCACCCCTCAGCTATCCATAACTTATCACTTAATCTAAATGATCTTAGCTGCACACCTCTGGATTTTTTTGTTTTAGATACTAGTGTCAGTATAGGGAAGTCATGAAAATGTTTCAGAGAAGGCACCCTAATTGGGAACTTAACTACATTCGAAGCTCTGCAAATAGGCTGCATTTTTAATGACCATGTCATATTTTTTTTTTTAATTTGGAAGGCAAATCTGAGCTGGACTGTAATCCACAAGGTGCCAGGTATAACTCATATCACTCACTCACAATATTACTCCAAGCAAGCCACCTCATCTGATAATGTTCCAAGCTTACAGGGATATAAATAAAACATAACACCTACAAAGTGTTCACTATGGAGAGACACTATATAAACTAAAGCTTGTTCTAATGCATTTTTCATTACAAAAACATCTGTCAATAAAGCACCTTTCAGTTGAATTGATAAGAACTGTGCCACTGATTCAGAAGTGACGAACAAGGGACCATTCATGGGAGGGAATTGCTCAGGGTTTATTACCAAAATATATTAGTTTTTGTGTTGTGTCTAGTTTGAATCAAATACTCTATAATAAATAATGGAACATTGTTTACAGGCTGTGGATGTCAGATTCAAACCTGGCCATACATATGATAATGGCTCAGTTGACTTGCATCAAGGGACACTGAGTATTTTTTTTTTTTTACCAAGTACTGGAATTCTGAAAAGGTCATTCAGACTTGCTCCTCTGACATGTGGATGTGCATTAGGTTCTGCACATCTTACGATGAACAGATAAACTGTGCAGTGTATGATCCTTACCTGCATCCGATCCTCCCTGAATTGAATGAAATCCCTCCATAACCCTGGCAACCATTGGGTAAAGATTAAAAATTAAGGTCTGCATGTGTATTCTTTTAAAGTTTCTGAAGTTACATAAAAATTACATAACAATTCTTGTGTTATGTTACATAAAAATTCTTGTGTTATGGAAGAATCATGATATTTTATGATGTTTTAAATGAAGTGATGGCATTGAAAAGATCCTTATAGTCATTATATAGTAAAACATAGAAAAGAGACATTTGAAACACAAATTTGTTTTCAGAAAATAATGCTTATGACAACTATAGTCTTGGAGAAGTCGTTCCATCCCTAAGACCAATCCCTCCAGTCAGCAGTCTCATTCTCTCTAACATGTATTCCTTATAAGTCAAACTATATTAAAACGTAGACCTACAGAGACATTTTCAGCACATCTGACTTCAATGAGGAGAAACTAAATATCACAAACAGTTTCTTAGTTTCTTAGTCACAGTTCAGAGCCAGATTAAATGTCACACAGTTAAAATGATTTTTCCTCTCTAAAATGCAGGTTTAAAAGATTCTGGCATTTGTCATCTAGTCTAAACATGCCAGATGGGTGTTTGTGTTAGTTAGGGTTAGATCAATTTATCTTTCAGATAATACCCGAGCCCCACTTCCCTGAAGCAATCCTGCCATCCTCATTCAGTGTCAGCATAGTCTATTTCTGTATATTCCAGACACATCTGCCTATCTTTAACAGGAAATGCCAGTGCCATTTCTTTTTTCTGTCAGTTTGAAACAACCACAAAGTTTTATATAAGTATGCGAGTAGCTATCCATAAAACTCAAGTAAAGTAAAGTAGCAGTTGTTAGCAGTGACCTTAAAAATTAAGTGCTGCAGAGAATAATTTCTAAAAAGAACCCATCTAAAGATTTTTTATTGAGTTATGTAATTTCAGTAATATTGAAAAGACAACCCTAGTATCTGCCTTTATTTTCTTCTGTGTGTATATTGTATACACACACACATCCACATCCCACATATCCTCATCAGTCAGTATTCTTGGCCATTCATGTTAAATTGCCGTAAGAAGTTATATACAGTATTCTGACACAATCAGCCTGACATAAAGACTGGCAAGTACTCGTCATATGGGCTGCAAAGGGTGAGGTTTGGGGTAGCTAGACTTGTTCAATTATTATGTAGCAAAACAGGAAAAACTGAATAAACATTTAAAGCATAATTTTTGTTTATTGTTTTATGACTCTTGACTATCTGCATTACAAACAATGAAGCCTTGTTCTTGCTTGCATGCCAAGCCAACCTTCCCATTTCTTAATTTTCCTTCTAGACAAGAAAGACATCACTATCCAACTGTTCTACTTCATTAGAGGTTAAAATATATTACTCCAGTCTACGACAAATGGGAAATGAGATGTGGAGGTTTGTGGTGAGAAGCTTGTCTTCTGAATTGTACAAACTTAGTTTCGTTGTCTGTTATGCAGTAAGGGTCTAAATGTAAGGTACTTCATGTGAAAGTTTAAGTAATTTTGTTGTGCTTTTTTATGTCCAGATTGGGGGATTTGTGTCTGATTTTGTCACTTATGTCATCAGCAGTGTAATTTTGTGAATCTGTTCTATCTGACTTTTTATAGGAGATCAACTCTCATATTACTTGGTATCTGCTCTTTGCATTTTCAAAGAAAAGATTCATAGCAAATCCTTATTTTGTCTTTTGCTGAATTTGAATTCTTGCTTGGTGTATTGGTTTATTGACTGTTTGCCTGGTTAATATTTCATGACTTCTATAGCCCTGTGGTTTAGTAAATTTGCTGCCTCGTGACCCTTCCTGTCAGACATCTTTTCTGCTTTTCTGTACACATTAAGGAAAAAAGGCCTTTTTTCCCCCTTTATATCCATCTTCCCCTAAAATTATCTTATTTTAATTGTCGCTGCTGTAACTGCATTCATTTAGTAATCTTTCACTAAAACATTTTCCACTTTTATATGGCATCTCTGTTAAAATAGGTTTAGTGTTAATGATTTTTTGTGCTATGAGTTAAATATAAAATGATATTTCTAATCTAATTGAGAATCTAGCAAAAGTATGTAGTTAGACACAAAGTAAATTAAACACGCTTCAAATTCTGAATCTGCTGCGGTTTCATGGAAAATCCTCACTGCTAATACAAGTTGTCTGCAGTCTAATATATCTGTCATGAGTCAGGATAAGTTGACCAGACTGCCTTGTGGGATTTATGTAGAAACTGAAGAGGTTGTCTTCCCATAAAACCAGACTGAATTCCAAAATTGCTTTGCTCTTCCACCAGGCTTCATCACCTACATTTGATTCTTCTCGGTCATTAAAGCACCCCTCCTTTTCTAACACTTGTTACTGAATTAGAATCCCATTTCAAGATTTACATTGGCATTGACTATATTGGGATTTCATGCCTTTAATGTCTCAAATGGTCATAATTCTTATTGTACAGTGCATTAACATATGTCATGTCACTCAAATGAAAGGTGTAAAGAGCAACTGATATCTTAAAATTGTGATGGCCACACCCTAATGTCAAACTGATATATTTTACAGAGTAAGGAGACATTTTTATTAGTACTTTCCACTGAGTGAGACAGAGACAAAAATGGGTTGATTTAAAAAAGACTATGGCTTTTGTAGTGGGATTTATATTGCTTTCTGGCATAAAAGGCTGTGGCATTGAAGCCAAACTTAAAGTCACATGGTTACAAATATAGTGCTCACAATTAGCATACAATATTACACCATCAGTCAATCTTTACTTTATACAACATCTTCCCCAGCAAGTAGCAGGAAAAAAATAATAGGAGGGTAAATAAAAATGTAAAGGCAATTTGAAAATTATGCAGTAACTACGCAGATAGAAGCTGACACAATACAACAAATTCACAATAGCTTATGTGTAGTTTGAACACGCACAGTGCAGTGCCCTGCTGTTAGACTAGGTGAAGAGAAGATGAACATTGGCACTATGCTGTGGGATTGCACCGTTGTTGAACAATGCGCTGTAGTGAGGTTTATTTGGGCAGAGGGAGTGAAACCTGCTGAAATTCACCAAAGGATGTTGGCATGTGGAGATCAGCAAACTGTTTTAGGTACCCATCTTGTGCAAAATTTATGGAACCCAAAATCATCATTCACTATGGCATGTGCAGATCCATAGATGATATCCAAATTGTGCAGCAACAGTAGACAATGTAATCTGTTGGTCTTTTCTGATATTGGTATTTGCCATCTCGATGTGGGCTTGTGTGTACAATATTGATGTTCTACTGGATCAAGCTTCATCGATTACACTTCTTCCCTCTGTAAACCTACCAACACATTTATAAACATTTCACTGAGTCATGCTGTTTTCACTTCCATACTGCGCCAACATCCTTTGGTGAATTTCAGCAGGTTTCAGTCCCTCTGCCCAAAAAGAACTCACTACGGTGCATTGTTCAACGATGATGCAATTTCACACTTTCATTTAACATTGGCTTCAACAAGAGCAACGACAGAGCACTGTGCTGTGTGTTTTCAAACTACCCACAATCCATCATGAATATGTTGTATTGTGTCAAGTTTCTATCCATTGTGGTTACTGCATAATTTTCAAATTGCCTTTACTTTTTGATTTATTCTTGTAAAAATAGTAATGCAAAACCTAATAAAATTTGAAGAATGCTACTACCTGAGTGCATAAAATAACAGTGCAACACCTCTCAAACCCACCTAATCAAATTCAAGATCGTTGGGGTCTACAGCTTATACCTACACATCAGGTGCAAAGTAGGAACCAACACTTGATTAGGGTGCTAGTTCATCACAAAGCTCGCTCATGCACTTATTCACACACAGGGTCAATTTAGAATTACCAATTCATGTAACATGCACGTGTATTCTGGGTGTTTGGGGAAGGGGAGGATTTAGATGGAGCACTTGTAAAACACCCAAGCAAACATGGGGATGCCATGCAAACTTTACTGCAAAAAATAATGGGTGCAAGATTTAAACCCAGTAACACTGGTTATATGAGGCAACAGTTAATATTTAAATGTAAAAATGTGTAAGTGCTCTTGGGATAATGTCTAACATAAAGTAAATAATGAGTTTTTTTCACTACACTAGGCCTTTTGCAAACAATCAACTGTACTCATACTAAACACATCAGACTGTAAACATACCTCTCCACTGTAGAACTTGTTGTCTGGTTAAGTTCGCTGTTGGCAATAAAGTTACGAATTTCTGAAAAATAAGAGTCTTCTTTTTCATCTAAAAGTGCGTGATTTTCTGGTTCTGAGTTAGGCGAAGAAATGCTCGTTCCCAGATTAGAAAGAATCCCAGAATGTTGACTCACTACAAAGAAAAAAAAACCAAAACAAAAGATATTTTTGAAAATAGTAGACATGCAAAATACAGACAATGCATGGATTTCAATAAGGCGTGGTCCTACCTGGAATGTTCTCATGCTCGTGCTTTTTTAAGTGTCGATCGAGGTTAGTCTGCTGGCCAAAGCAGCGATTGCACAGATGACATTTGAAAGGCTTCTCTTTGTTGTGGATGTTACGCACATGTCTCTGTAAATTTGAAGAGATGCTAAATGATCTGTCGCAGTATTTACATCTGAAAAAAGAAACAAAAAGAAAATAAGGCATTTTGATCCTTGTCAGACAACTAGAATGAGGAGAGAAGTATTTCTTCTGTACAACATGCCTCTGTTGCAGTTGGCACCGGCTTGCAAAACCTCTGAGTTTATTTTATCAGTCCTAGATGAAAAAGGCAACTACTATTGCATGTATTAAAAGTTTTTTTCTTTTTTTTACACCAAATTTTCATCTTTTTCTGTTAGCACTTTATCTTGTTAATTTAATTTCAGAATTTAATACAGCAGAGATACAGATTGAACTTTTGCAAGCTCTTTTTACACATTTAACAGAATTCAGCAAACTTGATGCTTTTTAAATACATATTCTATACCAATATTTGATGGTAAATGTCTTTTCCAAATGGCTAGCAAATAGCATTGTCTAATTAATTACTTGTTCAGTTCAAGAGCTGCCTTATGATCTTGCTCTGCCCATGTATTAAGAAAAGGTAGAAAATAAGGGTGATCAGGTTCAGCATATATACAGTATCCATCATTATATACAGAAAACAAAAATCAATATTTCATAACACCCTATTGCATATACTTGAGTAATGCCAAACATGCTAAACCCAATTTAATGTATTTGGGGGAGATGGGCTACATGCAACCAAGGCAAGCTCACCCATACTTTGCCAGTTTAGAAACGTGTAGTAACCTACCCTGTTATTTATTGGAATGTGTAAGGAAATCTGAAGTACCCCAAGAGAAAATCCCCTTTTGTACAGGGGGAGAATGTGCAAAGTCCAGACAGATGATTCTGGTGTTGGAAATGTGAGGCAACAGTGCTAACCACTAAAAACAATCAGACAGAAAGAGTGAAATAAAAGCTACAAAACAAAGCAAAGGGTCATCTAGGCGGCGCAGCAGTAGTGTTGCTGCTTTGCAATAAGGAGCTTGTGGGTTTGCTTCCCAGGTTGTCCATGCCATGAGAGCACTTTGAGTAGTGAGAAAAGTGCTATATAAATTTAAATAATAATTATTATTATTTTCTAAACACACTTTTTCCAGTAAAATTAACATTTTTATCTAGAAAGCTTATATGTGCATGTCTCTATTTCAGACATTTCCTTTCCCAGTAGTTATACTGCATGTGGGAATTTACTGTAGATGGCTGAGGAGTCCAGTCCACAACCCATAGACCTTGGGACAGTTCTTAAATGGAAATGCTGCTTGAGAAATCATTTTGGTGCTACAGGGGATATCCCCTGGTTATGGTCTCCTAGCTTGTAATTCTGGACTTTTTGAAGGTAGGCCATAAAGGTGTTTTGCTCTGGGCACCACAGAACTCTCTTCCTCAACTGGAAGAATCCTAACTCTCCTATTCTAAGTCAGTGGGTAACTGATGTTATATACTATTTGAAACTGGAAAAAATCAAATTTGCACTTACTGTAGAAGATCTGTACAAAACCTTTTCAAAACCTGGAAGGATCTAATCAATAACATTTTAGAATAAGCATTTAAATTGAGGAAGCAGGTTCCCCTCTTTTACTCAATTTATCTTTATTAATTTATCTATTTACTTATTTTTACTAGCTTTAAGTTTCACTCTGCTGGCCTTGCTCTCTTTCTCAGGGGTGGGGATTGATTTTTTTCTAACCATTTTTTGTAAAACTTGAGTTATTTGTATAGAATGCTATTTGATTTTAATAAAAATCAATAAAATCAGCCATGAATAAAGGTGTGGGGAGATGGGAGTCATTCTGCATGAGCCAGTCCAGTGGAGTTGGGGCTGCAGGAACATAGCTTTGCTGCTTATCATGTTTGCTTGGTGTGGGTGGTGGAACATTGTGAACACTTAAGGAGAAAAGTCCTAAATTATATTAATCCAAGAAAGCCCCTGCCTTGCTGTCCTTACTGTTTACTGTTCTTTGCTTGGAACTTTGAGACTGGTCTGACAAGCTGTTAAAATGTGCATTTAATATGTCCAAATATATACAGCACACATTTATCTGTTCAATAAATCTGAGGCACACCACAAAAAATTTACTGGGTTGCATGGTATAATATACATGGGGTTGAAGTAATAAGTAGAGGTGACAAATTACACTAATACCCTAACTGTATTCACATGTGGTTTCTCCAGGAACTTCAAAGACCCAACAAGTTGTTAGGCTGACTGTCAGCACAAAAGAGATTTAGTGTGAATTTCTGAAAAGGACTTTGCTTCCTTATAGCTGCTGCTGCCCAGATAGGCTCCATTTACTCATCACTGTACTTCGAACAAGTGGTTCCAGAACATGCATTTCATGCTTGCTTAAGAGTGCAGGAAATATTATGAAAGACCTCAGCCACCCAGTACAGTCACTTTCCTTCCTCTTCCATTTTGACAAATGGTACGGGGCTATTAGCACTGGCATCCTAGTTTTTAACTCTAAGCTCATAAAGATACTCAACCGCTTCTCTCTCTCAATCTCTCTTATTATATGTGTTACACTATATATATATATATATATATATATATATATAATTGTTTCTATACTGTACTTTATAATGTATACATATATATATATACACACAGAGACAGAGAGAGAAAGTGTCTGATGTATTTTATGTAGTGTTACACTTGTATGCTGAATTTATTAAATGTTGCTATTATTGTAACTGTCACTACTCTGTGGAATGCATCTCTTTTAACAGAGTATACTTGACAATAAACTTAAACTTCATAGAAAACGTTTATCTGCATGTTAGTTTAGCATACAAAATGCATTTGCACCACCTAGTGGTGACGTGTTGGTACTGTAATGTATGATCAGGCCCAAGCTTTCAAGCAAACAGATTCGGAAAAGGCTCATTATATTGTTTGGAGATGTTTGTAGTCACGTTGTAGTCACACAGAACTTATTTTATATGATGAGTAATGACTTACATTGCAAAAAAACAAAAACAAAACAAAACTGTAGACTTTCACTTAATATGTGAGTAGACTTGGAAATATATTGGTTCTGAATGGAATTGACTGAAGGAAAAAACGAGTATACTTTATATCTTAGGTATCATACTCAGATCCCAGAGGGCTGCAGATTTTAGTTCTTAAGCTAATAGATGACCAGATAACTCGGGAACTCTAGATAAAAGCTCAGGAATGGGCACCATATTCTTTCTAACCGAATTCTTAAGTTCATGAAATAAGTTATTTAACTGTAAAGGATTGCTAAGTGTTCTCAGTATTGATATTTTTCTGACAACACGTTCAAAATGTGTGTGAAATTGACTAGCAAAGGGTTTACATAATAAAGTAATAAGTAATTATTTTTGAAAATCTTCTTCAGATATTAGATACAGTACATACAGAAAAGTGAGGCATAGTGCAACATGGTGATTGGCCTTTAATAGAAAAAAGTTCCTAAATAGATACATAAATAAAGACATAATTTCACTTTTTTCAGAAAGATGATGTATTAAATTAATTAAGAAATTACATCATTGAATAGAGGAGATAATTGGTTCTTATTAGAAGCAGTGAAGGTTAAATAAACTTTATTGTGAAGATTTGTTTATAATATTACATAAAAAGCATAATTAATTACCTTTCAAAAGAAGTTCAAATAAGAATTCTGGGTAAGTAAAAAAAAAACTATATTGTGAGAACCAAACATAGTCCACTTTTTTTCACTGATTCTTCTGGGTTTTAAACTCTCCTTATTCAGCTAGTCAGCGGTTCAAAACAAAGAAACAAACAAAAAAAAAAACACAAAAGGAGCCAGGGTCCACAAAATAAAAATAAAAAAAAAAGTTTTAAATAATTATAAGTGGAAAATGTCAATTGTATTTTCTTTTGCATCCCAAAAATGTTGAGATGTGTGGTGCCACCATGTTAGCACACTGCAAATGTTGCATGCAATGGATGGGCAGTGCCTCTTGGACTTGTTAATTCTTTGCATCTGATAAATGAATGGATGGATTTATGCCTATTTGAAAATTCATATTTTAGCTATACATTTATAGCAGCTATAGTATTTAAAAAAAAAGAACCCTGCCATGGACTGGCATGCTTGTGCCCAATGCTGGCTGGATAGGCATTGGATTAACGGGGTTTGAGAATAAAGGGAATATGAAGGCAATTTTAGGTGTAATGTTGTCATAACATTTCAAACCAAAAAGATATTCTCCTCTCTGCAAAACAAACACACTCATTTTCGTTTACAACATTCAATACGTGTACAAATTGAAAAAATAGTTTCAGATGTGCCTAGTAATCACATACTCTGAACAATTTTTACTATCATGAGATAACTCTAACACTGTATGCTAATATCAATTAATTGATTATGTGTGTGTATATATATATATATATAAAAAATATTTTTTCTCCAAGAGAAATGGTGAAAATGAATTTTATAAATTAAGCCTTGTTTCAGATAGGTACATTACAGAAAAAAAAATTAAATAATATGCCAGCTTGTAAATTATTTTATTTTATGCCATATGTATTATGGATAAGTATTTTCATGCATATTTTATTAGAGAAAGAATGTGTTTTAAGAATATTTTATTTATTTTTGTATTTTATGATCACTGAACAATAAGCCTACATAATTTTCGTTTTGTTAATGAAAAATGAACAGTTGTGGCCTAGAGTTTTATTATAAAATAAATTAAAATATTGTCTGGTTATGCAGGAGATTAGTGTAAAAAGTTTTTTAAAGGTATAAAGTAAAAAAAAAAAAATTAAAAATCTTAATCAGTATTGGAATTGGCCGATCAAGTAACATGAAAATGGTGATCGGTATTGGCATTAAAAAACATGATAGGAGCATCCCTACTCAATATGTAAAAGTATATTATTTATTATGGGAAATTTCAACCATTATAATCATAATAAAGTGATGTCTAAAATTTGTGAAATGTCAATTTGTTTTTCTATTTTCTTTATCTGGTACCAAAATAATGTTCATATTATGCATTTTGACCAAAACAAAACTTGACAAAATTCTGACCAACTTAACAAAGATCAATGTTTAGTTGTTACCAACAATGTACCAGTTAAAACAATGAAACTATAACGGGATGTATCACAGTTTTGAAAGTTACTGGATATATTCAAAGTTATTGGATATGTTACTGGATACATTTACACAGGTTTACACAAAGTTATTGGACACATTTTCTCTATAGTATAGAAAATCATTCATGCATAATCACCATCTATCAAATGCGTTTATGTTAGCTACTGAGATGCTAAATTTCTCCATATTATCACAAAACCTTGTGTCAAGTGTTCTTAGTAATTCAATCTGCTAGACCCACAGTTAAATCAAAACAAGTTTGTTCTATTTGTTTGTTTGTTATGAAATTACAAATTAGTACTCTTAGGCAGTACATATTTAAGCAAACCACCACATAAACAACAAATGCATGTTCTGTTCCATCATGTATTGGAGATGGTGGCACTGACCAGAAAGCAGGAGACAGAGCTGGACATAGCAGAGTTAAGGATGCTAAGATTTGCACTGGGTGTGACAAGGATGGGCAGGATTAAAAATGAGTACATTAGAGGGTCTGCTCAAGTTAGACGGTTGGGAGACAAAGTCAGAGAGGTGAGATTGCGTTGGTTTGGACATGTGCAGAGGAGAGAGGCTGAGTATTTTGGGAAAAGGATGCTAAGGATAGAGCTGCCAGGGAAAAGGAAAAGAGGAAGGCCTAAGAGAAGGTTTATGGATGTGGTGAGAGAGGACATGCAGGTGATGGGTGTAACAGAACAAGATGCAGAGGACAGAAAGATATGGAAGAAGCAACCTCTAATGGGAGCAGCCGAAAGAAGATGAAGAAGAATTGTCTTTATGGTTCTTACCTACTGTAGAATGTGTGCTAAATGTATTGTTAACACTAATTTGGTTCATGAGAAACAAATTTGCAATGACCTATCAACATATTATCATAATAAAACATATACTGAAAGAACTGCACTGTTAATAAGCGGGTCCACTGAAAGTAACCTTCAGAAAGTTTCCAGTGTTAACTGGTGGCAAAAGAAGTCCATGTGGGAAAGATGGTACCTAGTCCTCTTAATGGTTCCTTTGGGTCCCTCAACGTATGAGATACTACTGACAGTTGGTGGTCCTATAGTAGCATAATGACCACAGACGTAAGAAAGAATTTCACAGACTGGGTTTAATTTCCTCCATTGTAACTGACAACAGAAAAAGAGAGGCAGTTTAAGGAGACTGCATAGTGGTATGTTGGGAGGCGCTCCTTGTCCATCTTGCCTCTGTGTCATTTAAAACACACACAGTGAACGTTTAAAACATTTTCAAAACATTGGGCTGGAAAGACACCCAAGGAACACTGTCTTATAAAAGTACACAGGGCATGACCAGATAACTAATCAGCTAGCCTACTTGTCCATGTTTCCTGTTCCTTTCATCATGTTGTTCATGATCCTGTTACATACATTTAAAGCACTTGAATCAAAAACTCTGATAATTAACTTCCATACCACTTTCACTCATAATTCTCATTGTGAGGCCTTTAATATTATTATTGTCTTCTAAACTGAAGACCCACCCTTCTTTCTGTTGCATTTAACCAAATTTATAGTCTTAAAAAGTAATACTTAGAGATAAAGAAACTACAATATAATTAGTTACTGTAATATTTATGCAAAGGACAATTTATTTACAGTTGAAGTTGTGACCAGGTGAAAGGTCTATGGGGACAACTGAAAAACCCCAGCCTACCCTTACCAACCTTTGCCACTGCCTTAAGACACAGTTTTGATTCCCATGGCCACAGTAAATCTCCCATGTCCTGCATTTTTTAATAGACAGTCCTTGGTAGTTGGCTGCAAGCTCCATTAAAAAAAGTGCTTCAGATGAAATGATGCAGGTCAACAAATCAAAGACTTATCCAGATGATTAGAGAAAGTGGAGCTTGAAACTACAGTTGTCAGAGAGCCAAAGCAATAATAATTAGCTTCTTCTGTAAACAGAACATACAGAGAACTGGAGAGCTTTTATAATTCAACATTGTCCTGAAATTATTTCCCTACTTCTGAACTGACAAATTTAATCATCTCCATTCCATTCTGACAGAATTCAACCCACTATCCCACAACCATAGGTGTCTTACATTTTTCATTAAAGAACTTGATATAAACTAGTATTTTGCATATAAGAAGAATTCCCTTACATTACAGTGACGTGTTACCTGTAGGGCTGCTCTCCTGTATGTGTACGTAAGTGCCGAGTGAGGTTTGCTGACCTTGGAAAGATCTTCCCACAGTACCTGAAGTAATTCAAAATTACAAATCAGTTATAAGCAGTGTAGATTGCAGGAAATGATGTAACAGAAAAAGGGATAATTCAGAACATCTTATCATGATATAGAGAATTTTATTAAGTTAAAATTCAAGTTAAAGTTCAGTCTAATGTCTATGTGCAAAACAACATTTCTTTTGATTCTTATTAAAAAACCTAATACTTGGTTCAGTCTTACTATTTCTTTACCAGACAGTCCCTTGACTCACTATATTCTGTTACCACAAAAAAGGAGCACACATGACTGAAACAATTCCAGAATACTGATTCAGAAAAATTAACAGTGAAATGATGAAACTACCACTAAAAAAAAGAACATACTCCCAAAGTTGCTCTCTTTAGCACACAGGGAGCTGAAACCTTGCATCAGTGACATAATTATCAAACAAAAACAGAGAAACCCTTTGGTCCTGGCTAGTTCTTGTTCAGATTAACTTATGGGCAGAAAGCTCTTTACTGGCCTTGGGAAAACCAAGCACAAAACATTCATTTTCTTTCAGTCTTAAATTCTGAGCATACATTTTCAGGCTTGTTCTTGCCACCTGACACAAGAAGGCATGAACTAATGTTAGTTATGAACAATTTTCTTCTCTACTCTTGCCTCTCTTAGTCCATCTTACCTGCAGGTGTAGCGTTCCTTTCCTTTCCTGAGAATGGCATCAGATAGAGTAGGTGGCGGAGAACGAAAGTTGAACAGGTGATGTGAAGGGTGCTGTAGGGAGCTTGTGGTGTCCAACTTCAGGGTTCCAAAACTCTCCAGCTTTTCTGTCATGTTCTCTATTGCTGACATCTACAGACAGACAGGCAGACAGACAGACAGACACAGGGCTGGTTAATGTTTGGATTGCAGTGAATTTAAAGCTATATTGATAAGAAAAAAAATTGTCTAAAAAAATGTATAACCGGAAACTCATTCTTAAACACAATTGAATTCAAAAATGACCTGTTAGTTAGAACCAGTTAATACCCAGGATGAGTTCAATGCAAATTTTAGAAATCAGTTTGCTCCTCTTGTATTAAATTAAACAAAAATTACCTCATATTGTAAAAAAATGTCGTGGTTGATCAGAAATGGAGAGATAGTAAATTCTTCTAAATAATACTCTAAATAATATTTCATACTGTCATCTTATGGAAAAATTCAGTATATTTGTATTCAGCAATTCAGAATTTGTATTCTGCCCTTATCAATGGACTAATTTCAATGGCTGGGGGTGGGGGGCCTGGAAACGTCTACTGCAACCATAGCAAAGCACCAGAGGTAACCATTAGAGCAAACTAATGTGCCGGTGAAGAATTCAATTACCTCGCTTTTGGGCAGATGGGGGAATTATAAGGGAACTCATCCAGACAGGTATATATGTTTAAATTCCCAAAGTCACACATACCTAACCCTAAAATATATGCCACCTTACGGGCAAAATAGTCTGCTATTTTGAATATAATGCCATCACATCACACGATAAGCAGAATTGCTTTAGGATACCGGATAAATAAAAGAAGCAACTTCAAAAGTCATGATGCTCACTTCTTACTTCCAAAGAGATAAGTTAAAAAGTCATAATGCTGACTTCTTTTTTGAGAGTACAGACAAGCAGATAAAATGGTCAGTCACTTAACACTCATGAAATCCTGATGAGTATTTCACATGGAGCTTTGGCTATTTTACTTATGGCTTATGCCTGGCCGGCAGCTCTACCACAAGTCACTAATCTATGATGGAATCTCCCCCTACAAACTGTTTGAAATATGCTGCCCAGTGTGTACAATAGGGGGAGGCACTTGGCACTTCCTGCTCTCTTTTGGGAGCACTTCGAAGGAAGAAGCAAGGAAGCCGTCAATTACAATGAGTGAGTCACCTTCATGAACTATTGCACGTTTGTAGCCATTTAAATGAGACTTTTGGGAATTTCTGCTGCTTGGCATATCATTCTTTCAGATAGAACCTTAACTACCAGAAAAAAGGATAGCTGCAATACACAAACTACTGCTTGTCAGAACCTCACAGAAATTCTTGAGCTTAGGATATCAGGAACTATCCCAAGGGCCACAGGGCTGCAGACTCTGACCACACCTTACCAAGTGCTCTGTCATTTGGCATGCTACAGACAAGCAGCTCCTTATCAGAAAATGCAGTTTGTTATTTTGAAAAGTTTCATATCATGGTGCTCCAGATTAAAAAACAGTGCTGTTATTGGAGCTCTCTGATTTTTGTGTGTCTTTTGCAATACATTTTTTCCAGTCAGATGCCAAAGGAGGACACAAACACTTGGCACAGCTTGCCGTTTTTAATGGTCTTGGTTGGACTTGTGTAAATAGTTATTAAAGCCCACATTCAATATGTTTATTTTCCCAAAGTTCTTGCAATCTTCAGTGTTGGGGCATAAAAATGGTAGAGAAGAAAATGAAAATGTTATTTGCACAATGATATAATGAGTTAAAAATACTGATGTAATCTTTGTACACTGTAATGCAAGGTATGCTGAAAATCTGAATGGAAAGAAATTTTAGCAACAATAAGAAACCACAAGAAAACATGGAGCAGAATGAGGACAGCTGGCAAGGCCACAAGAAGAAAAAAAATGACATTATGAAATAATATACGAGACTACCACAACAAAAGGTTACATTTCACCACTCAAGTGCAGCCTCTTTGCATTGGGTATTCCTAAAATGTTACATCTGAGTACAATTCACTTTCCTGTGTCACTTCACATTTTTCACTGTCTAGGGAAAATCAAATATTCTTGCTGTATTTGTACTTTGAATAACCCAGCTTTGAAAATCTTCTTGGACAGACTAGAAACTGCTACAGTTCAACCCATCTCACATACAGTAACGCATACACAGTTAGTAAATAAGAGCCACATTTAGATAGCTGTTCTACGTACTTCAGGAAAAGAAGCACAGATGTGGGGTGGGCACATCTTGTGAGAATTTGTTGCAAAGCAGGGTTTAGAATGTTAGCAGCTGCCATTGTTAACTTTTTGAAAGACAACACATTTTAGCTCAGTTGGGGGGGTGGTGTCTGTACTTAAAAGTGACAAAGTAGGTTTTGAGGTTGCTTGGATGGGATATACCCAGGTAATAAAAATAGATTATTTCACATGTTAGGAGCTGTTTGCCAATCAAAACTCAACCATGCAGCTTGGGAGGAGATTATAAGTGAGGGTGAGGAAGTCGTAGTCATAGTTTTGTTCATTTAATGGAATAAATACTAGACTATTTGCTGTCTGTTTGGTGAAATCAGTCACAGATCACAAATCCACAGGCCACAAGATTTGTATGTGACTGTGTGAACTATCTATACTTTGCTGCTAGGGTTTGGCCCATAGCCGACCCACTGTTGCTACAGCTGACCAATCAGAAAATGACGGGGGTGGCGGCTTTGTGTTTTTGATTGACCTGCAAACAAAACATTTCAATGTGGCTATAAAGTACATTATGGCATTTTGATTATTCTAAAAACCACAGCAATTGCTTTCATTTAAAAAATAAAAAATACACTTTTGCAAAAGCAGACCTCTTAATTATCTCTTTACTCTGTTCAATGAAAAAATGATAACCAAAATTGTTTTATTGATTCCAGACATGTCTACAGTTATACAGAAAGACAGATGGAAAGAGAATTTGTTTTCTAAGATAACTATAATGCTTGAAAAATGCAGTATTAAGACCTCATGTAAGCAGGAAGAAAGAGATCATAAATGAGCAGATTAAACACAAGTCAGCACCCAAAAATTCTATTGACTCTGGCCCCACAGAGTTTTAGTTTTGCAGAATCAAAAGGAACAACAAAACATACTGTATTATAGAAGTTCAGTTCTTGAAGTAAATTGTATTTCTGGTTGTATAAGGATGTGTGAAGCAGATTGGTAATATACACAATAACTTGAGAACATCTGGTACTGCATTTCATATATATATATGAATGACCAGGGACATTGCCCCACTGGGACGCCTGGAGCAGGGAAAGACCGGGAGAGGGGCAATATCTCCCCTGGGTGCAAGAGGGCAGTCCCCCTGGTTTCCATCTGGGGCCATGGATACGGAGCTGGGAAGCTCAACCCTGTGGGGGTCCGTGGCCACCACTAGGGGGCGCCTGGATGGTTCCCAAGCCCTAGAGGACAGCACTTTCGCCACACCAGGAAGTGGTGCCGATCCAGGAACTGTGTACGCCCGGAGTGCTTCCAGGTGCAAGGGCAGCACTTCTGCCACACCAGGAAGTGCTGCCGGAAGACCATCACAGAGCACCTGGAGCACATCTGGGGCGTTATAAAAGGGGCTGCCCCACTCCATTCAGGGAGCTGGAGTCGGGAGGAGGAAGATGGAGCTTGCGAGAGAGGAGTGGAGGTGGTTGAAGAGAGGAAAGGACTGAGTAGTCGTATGGATTAGTGGGGACTGGATTGCACACTAAAAACTATCAATATTGTAATTAAACCGTGTGTTGTGGACATCTAGTGTTGTGTCTGTCTGTGGTCGGGTTATCTTTTACAATTTATATATACATATATATATATATATATATATATATATATATATATATATATATATATATATATATTACTCCCAGTATCCAAATGCAATTCAAAAACGCTGTACTTAAATATGGCATATTTCAAGGCTCTTTGGTAAACTCCCACTTTTTCATTACAAAGTAGTAGTTGTGGATTCATCCACAAACGCAACATCGTGACCATGTCAGCTGAAAACATGACCCATAAACACAGATCAGGCTGTTACTCCAAAGGTATTGTCCATTTACTTTTTGTTCATATCCAGTTTTTTACTTAGGGAAAAAAACATTTTGAAAAGTTAAAGCCTGAATTATGGAAAAAACATTAATTCCACAAATATTTAAATATCTAGTGTATTGACATTTCACAAAGAAATTAGGACTCTTAAAATTTATAGTACTGGAAACTGTACATTCACACCCCACAGGAGGTGATTTTGCGATCTGATTATTAAGTTATGAAGCTTTTTGGATATTTTACCTAAATTCTTTTAGCTTTCTGCCATCACTTCTGTCTCGGTAATGAACACTGGATATTATGATCTGCACAGATTCATATTTATTTGATTTTTTATCAGTTACAAAACTTCTTTTTATTTTGGCATCCACTAATTTTTCTCATATTCATTTTTCTGTTTCAGTGTGAAGCTGCCTGACCCACTAGAGTTGTGAATTCACAAGCATATGTTGTTATCCTCCTGCATAGTTAAGCTGCAGCCTAGACTTACAAGGGATGCTGTTGTGGGATTTTCCCATTCATTGTTGGTACATCCTTAATAGTAATCAGTTCTTTTTTACTTTTTTCACAGCTAGAATGTGGGTACTTGACTTTCTCTACTTTAAAGTTACACTTGTCCACAATTAGAAAAAGTAGGGTAATGTTCCCATACTGATAGGAAATAGTTTATTCATTTAAAAGAAACTTAACATATTTCCAAAACTGTAATGTTTACAAATTCTTATCTCATTAGTGTTTTCATAGTTACATAGTTTGTTAAAATACATTGCAAGCTCACTCACAGTCTGACACTGATGAAGGGGGTATGTTCCCTGAAACATGTAGGTTGTGGACACTGAGTTCTCTATTATATGCTGGGCACACTACTGTATTCATTGGTCTGCAAAATCAATATTGCTATAATTGAGGCTTGAATAACATTTAGACTTCAATTTGCCTCATGCCCTTTCCTTATTTTTGCTTATTTCTTCTTTTTGGCAGTCTGCAAATTACCTTTATTTTATTACAGCCATGTTTGACATTTGTTCTTTGCTCTACATATCGTTTGTACATTTATGCTCATTGTATATTTACATGTATGTTTTCTCCCTACATACTGTACACAGTTACAGTATATGCAACCACGGTTTGAATGTCAGTGTGGGATCGCAGCAATCATGCCTATTATTTCAAAATCCTGCAAGGTTTCATCTAAAGGGGGAACATCCTGCTGTGCTCTCAAAGCAAAAAAGGCTATCATTATTGCTACTGTGGAATTATTTCAGCATCTAGCTGTGTTACCTGTCTAAGATGGGTTGAAATCTAAGTCATCAATGTAGACCTTATGGTTTTTTTTTTTTTTTTTTGCTACACTAGTTGTCCATTTTGTCTGGTATAATAATGCACACCTGATTTTTTTTCCTTCATGTGACCTTTCCCATTTCTGACAGAGCCATTTTTCGCTGCTTCCCCTTGGCATCACTTGTCAAACTGACTGCTCTTATACTTGAAGCGTTTTGCTGGGAAAATGCGGCAGTGATCGCTACCTCATTGGTCTGGTTTGGCAACTCTGGCTTAGTTGTGTTGAAGCTGTAGTTTCCCAATGCGCATATCAATTTACTATTATTTTCACTTTTCATTGACCACCATATGAAGTTATTAGTCATTAGCATTACAGCTATAGACCTTGTTCATGTAACCCAAGCAGGTTGAAGAAAGTCAATTCCACACTGCAGTTGCTGGAATATAAAGTTGGACCACAGATTAGACCCTTATTTGGTATTTTTAATATAATTTTTGATTTTTTCATCCTTCTACATGTTGTGCCTAATTTCTAATTTTTTTTCCTAAACATAGCAATGAGATGGACAAACAGATACACAGATACACACACAGACATTTGTCCTTTTATTAAGGTGGATACAAACAGAAGACTTATGTGTGCTTTAAGTGTAGTGTCATACATTTGAACAAGGAAGTTAGAAATAATAAGGAGATTAGTCTTTTTTTAATACTGCATAACATATAACATACACCAATTAACAAAAGCTCTGCATTCATTCTTTGACTGAAATAGGCATGACTACAGTTGTCTGTTGACTATGAAACTATTTTCTAATTGGCTTATCCAGTTAAGAGTTGTGGGGAGCAGGTATCTATCCCAGCTGCATGGTGCACAAGGCAAGAATCAGTCTTGGCTTGCACACATCCAGATTTACTCATATGGGGCCAAAATAGATTATCTCTCTGATGATATAACATGTAATGTGTTAACAGAAGTGCATAACATCAGAGACATAAAGATGGTGAAGCTGATATGAAAGCACAGCTCATTTCTAAAAAAAAAAACACTAAATGTTTGTTAGTATACCAACTAAAATGTGATACATATTTGAATGGTGTGGGAGTGAATAGGATGATGTCTCCAGTTGTGATGAGACATTTCTGCTGTTAAGCTCAGTCTAGCTCAGGTATAACTAATAACAAAGTTAAATCACTTATATAACGCACTTAAAAACAAGAGAACAAAGGCTGCTTTGCAAAATGTCTTAAATTCTAATATTCAATTGAATTGTTTAGTTTCACAAAAGCTAGTTAGCAAGATTTGGAAAATTAAAGTCTTTGGAATTTGTGACTTCCATCCATCCATCCATTTTCCAACCCACTGAATCCAAACACAGGGTCACGGGGGTCTGCTGGAGGCAATCTCAGCCAACATAGGGTGCAAGTCAAGAGCCAAATCCCGGGCGCCAACCCACCGCAGGACACACACACACCCAGCACAATTTAGAATCGCCAATCCAATCTTTGGACTGTGGGAGGGAACCGGAGCACCCGGAGGAAACCCACACAGACACGGGGAGAACATGCAAACTCCACGCAGTGAGGAACCGTTAAGTGAACCCAGGTCTCCTTACTGAGAGGCAACAGCGCTACCACTGCGCCACTGTGCTGCCCAATTTGTGACTTTGATATTTTAATTAATTTGACTTATCCATTACGCATTATTTTACAGTTGATGATACTAACCAGCTAATGTGTTTTTAAAACACCTTTGAAGATTTTGTTTAAATGGAAATATCCTTAATTATCTTGTATTAGTTTTATCTTTAGTATTAGTTTTAGGTGGTATTTATTTTTCAGTTACTGGTCAGAAAATGTTACCGAATAAATTTAGTATGTGTACATGGTAAGAAAATAAGGGTGGTATAAATATTATACAATACCCTCTAATAATACAGTGCCCTAAGGCTGCGGACTAGTGGTGGACCAAGACTTAGACTGAGTGCAGTTGCAGTGAGCTTCTTGGAGTTGTACAAAGGGAACAAACTTGCAGACTAACTTAGATCACCTCGTGAACAGGTTTAATGGACTTAGTATGGCGAGTAATTTTATAAAATGAATTTTCCAAACATCAGATCGACTACTGGAGGAAATGAAAAAGCTCTAAAATGCCATTAAAAAATATGGAAACCCTTTTTTAATATTTATATTTATGAAGGTGAATAAAGGTTAAGCTGCATAAAAAAATTAAAGAATTTTTGTGTTCACAATTTCAATATTTCTAGTGTTTCATTAAAATAATTAGAATTGTCAGACTCCGCTTCTTGCAGCATGGATTCACAGGGTTATTGAACTCATTCCTACAGTCCTAGAAGCAAAGCACAAGTTAACGCTCCACAAACCTGGCAGCTAGCAGCCCCCAAACATGCACATGGCAAGTTCTTTAAAGGTTACCAACTGGTTGTTTGATAATGTCTCCGTTAACACTCTGGGAACAGATAAAAAAACTTTCCATTTTAACATTACAGTAACATTGCTGAATGACATTCTGGTATCCTAGATGTAACTTCAGATAACATTGCAGTAATGTTAAATTGCTTGCTGGGACAGAAATATTCTGGCAGTTTCTTCTATGCTGTATTACTTCAGGGTGTCATGGATGTACAGTATCTTTGCAGGTATCTTCTAGATCTGATATGAGACCTCTCACTATATGTATAATATGTAGAACTTTTGTTCTACCGTGAAGCTTGATCTGTGATAAGATATTCTTTAAAAATATTGTCCTGCGTCTGGATAGGTATTTTATACAGTATACTGTGGTGGCTGCTGGATTAATTTGGTGATTATGAAAAGCTGAATTCATAATGAATGACAAGATTAGCTCTTATGTATTTACTATGTAATTGGGAAATAAGTTACAGAGAAACAATTCTGCTTCAGATATAATTCTACTAATGTGTACCTCATCACTTTGAATTTAGGGATTTTAGGGTCTTTTCATACACTCTAAGTGAATTAACTTTTACAAGAACAACAGTTGATCTAATGTAGCTTAAAACTTGCAATTATATTATATCGAGTTTACATTAGAAGGTACTTTTGCCCTGTGTGTTGTCCCTTTAAATTGAGAGGAATGTGTAGCGACACATTATTAAGTTAGAGGTTGGGCTAGCACACTGCCATTAATGGACAATGTGACATACAGCTGAGCAAACTTAGGAGAAACACAAAATTTAAAGAAAGACTAGCTGTGGATTAGTTAAACTTGGGACAGACCTTGTTCCGTTAGTTACTGAGACCTGAGGATTGCCTCCTCTTAATACTGTACTACATAGTCTGGTCTTGATCTGCTATTAGTACGGTACTATCTTATGTACAATGTAACTGACACTATGCTGACATCCCCAACTCAGTCAATACCTTCCACCTATTTTTGTTATGTTAAGGAGGAACATCAAGTCATGTAGCTATCATCTTCATTTATTTCTATTGTAATTTTTTTTCTTTTCCAATTATTTGATTATTTATTTCATTTCATTTTTGTTACAATAAAATAAGATAAAACGTTAGTCTACCATTTTAATTTCTTTCTGTTGTAATTATTTTTTCTCTTGTATTATTTTCATTTACCTATTTTTATGTAATGTTTATTATGCACATTATTCTTCCTGTAGTAACAATCTTTACTAATATTACCGCCCTTATTGAACTACAATAAGCAGGTTGTCTGTTTTGATCTACATACCAAAAATATGCTTTTCATATTGTATCTCTTCAAATTATTTGATTCTTCACCCAATTTATAGTTTTTCCTGATTCTTCAATATATTTGTGCAAATAAGGTATATCTGTCTCTTTCTCTGTATTGGGACCCTGCTCCACAGCATATGTGTCTTAACCTAGCAGGTTTTGCTGTAGTGAGTTTAAGGCAGTTTTTTTATTATTTTTTAAGGCTATACCTTGTTTGCTGCAATTTCTTATTTGAGAACATAAACACCAATTGAAGTAAACCAAGCTTAATTTCTACAAGTGGCACAGTTCTGATCATTAGGCAAATGCTTAATATGCTACCTTTCCAAATAAACCTGACAGCAACCTAATATAAAATCAATTGAGAGCAAAATGAATCCTATACATTTTCAGAGCCCTAGGAAAGATAACTGTATTTCTTTAGTACTGACTTCTCACCTCTGACATGTACCAAAATCAGCAGTCAGCGGGAGATGTGGGATATTGGCTGACTCTCAACCACACCAGCCCCTTCACAGATTTTCTCACCATTGACAAAAAAAAAAAAAAAGGGTGAGATCCTCCTTATGATAAACCTGGCGCACTGAGCTCCCCTATTCTACTGGACACAAACACAGGATGTCTCGGAGAGACATGCCGGCATTATCTAGCTGGCCAGGGAAGAAAAAAAACAGGGGAAGTGACTGCACTGCATTATTACTCCAATGCAAAACAATAAAGGACTAAGTTTAGCTTCATCTCAGCCGTGGGATAGCTCTCAGGCAGCCACGCATTAGACCTGGCTATTTATTTATTTGGGAGAGTAGAGAAGTAAACAATGCCAGTCTAAACAAAAAGTAATGTGAGAATGAATTCCATTACATCAAGATGTACACATCTAAAAGCAGTACAGTCAGATATCGTAGGGCATAACACACAGCATAAATGTTTAATTGTATTATCATAATCATTTTAAAATGTCTATTGCAATGTAATGTGCCTAACTTTGACAGGAACAATTAATATTCCTCAGTTTTGTGAGATGCACAATAGACCTAACATTACGGAAACCAATACAAAATAAAAAAAAAAGGAAAACACAAACTCTTCGCAGACACATAAATGAAATAGAAATGACAAATCTAAGGATATGCCACAAGTAAACTGCTTTAAACCAAAATATGAAGCCTTGCTCTTTAACAGAGTTTCTGTTTTGGTGACACAAAAGCTTTGCAGTATTATTTTAAAAAAAGCTAAAAAAACATTATAACTTGCACAGGTTAGCACAGAGCTCAGAAAGGATTACCTGTGGGTGAAATAGCAATGGAGAAGGCCTCAGGTACTTCTCTTTAAGGGCACCTATAGGATCCATCAGCTTCCTCTTCTCCACCCTGCTGGACCACAGCAAAAAGGGTTACGTACGAAGGTTAGGGTCAATGAGCAATTCTCTCAACTCATAAATAAATAGTCTTTTAGTCTGAAAGTAATTCTCCTATTGTGACATAAGGATTGATGGTCGGTTTTGCTGACCACTGCTGACAGGTACCACAATCTTATGCATTTTATATGTTTACCCATTAGTGCCTAATTAGAACTAATTCTATGATATCACCACATTAAGAAAGACAGTTTGTGTTCTCAAAAGCCCAAAATATTCCTGCTCAGAGGATCATGATTACACACTGCTCAAAATAAGCCTAAAGTCTGAAAATGTTTAAACTTCCAACTTGCAATGTCCTACCAGTATTACTACCCCCATTTATGTTGATTCTCTGACAAAGTATGAGTGAGTACCTGTATATAGGGTCCATGAAGAAAGGTGATGGCTTGGCGTAGTGCAGGGGTGTCTGCTGCTGCTGGGATTGGTGGAGTTGTGCTTGTTGGGGGTGAAGAGGTTGAGGCTGGGTAACCTTGGGTAAATCTTCTATCAAAGCAGCTTTTCTGCTCCCATAGATGTGGTTTTTACGTGGCTCCACAGCATTTCCATTGTGATTTGCCCTTCTTCGGCTGTTGATGCTGAGGTCTAATGGTTGTTCTTCTCCCAGTAGAAGGGGGGTACTGGTAGGGGCTGATTTGCTAGAGGTTAAGGGCAGCTTTGCTTCCTTGGGCTTGACTGTGAGGTCAAATGGAGACTCAGTGCTAGGAAGTCCAATCTTTTGTAGGTGTTCTCGAGGTGATTTAGGCTCAGACTTTAGAAATATATTTGGGTTGAGAGCCCGGTCCGTAAAGGGGTACAAGGAATGTGGGAAGTTGGGCAGAAATTGGAATGGGAACATGGAATGATAAGGCAGTGACCCAATTTTCTTCTCCTGCATGCTCATAAATCCAGGACCAAAATATTTTTCTGCTATTGAGGCAATTGCCTTGATTGAATCATTGGCAGCACCTGAGGCTGGCAATGTCTGCTCATCAGGAGGAGGAAAAAAGGAATGCTGGGATGGTAAAAAAGGTCGTTCACTAGGAACATTTCCAGAGTTAGTGACTGACACAGAACCGTTGCTGATATCATCCTGTTTTGAGTCTGTGATGACCTTGCTCTGACCCTTGTCACGATCTGATTCCACATCACTGTCAATATCTGATCCAGAAACTGTCCCCGTAGTCGTGTCCAGATCAGTTCCACTGGTGGTGTTCACCTCGTCCAGGTCACTCCCATCTGATAATTCCGTGACCTTCAGCTTGGATTTGTCAGAGAAGGACACTTCCAATTTTGTCTCAAGTTTTTCTTCAATTTGGCTGTTGAGCATACTATTGCCATTATTGCTGCAACTAATAGGGGATACCATTGTCAAGGCTGATGTATCAATGGGGCTCCTGGGAAGCTTTGCTTCTTGACTATGATTTATGGTCGTCTTCAGTAATGAATTAGGAGGTATCAGAGGTGGTCTTGGGTATAACGAAGGAGGAAAAATTGCAGGAAAACCATGTGAAAGGCTAGGAAAACCTGTGGGGTTGTGAGAGAAGGGGATCCCAGCAGGATGTGGCCGTGAAGGAAAATAATCACTAAAGCCAAGGCCAGTGTGATTGAGGCTGTGGTGGGGTTTGGATTTGCCCAAGATTGGGCTGGAAGTCATAGGTATAGTTGGATTAAACATGCCTCCGGGGTTGTAATGGTTCTTGCCCTCACAGAAGCGCCGGTGTTTGTTAAGAGAGGAGGTGGTGCTGAACATTTGACCACAGTCCTTGCACTTGATTTGGGTACGGCAGTCTGCGTGCATCCTCTTGTGCCGGCAAAGATTTGAAAACTGGGTATAGGATTTATGACAGACCTCACCTGGGAGAACACAGACCCAAAAGACATTTGTTAATCAGCTGTCATATGCACAAGCAAATGCTTTCATATGCGAAACAGGACACATATTTATACTACACAGTTTGTGGATGGTTAATAAGTAGTAAGAAGCTCAGATTACCAGTATACCCATATAGAGCTGTGTAAGAAATAGCACCATGTAGACTCTGAATGATTAAATGACAAGACACTTGAGATAAGAAAATTCTACATAACTATTGATGCACTAACAGTTATACCAGGTCATATTTTTTCAGGAGTATGCAGAGTACTAAATAACTTCACAATAATCTATATTAACAATCATTTTCTCTGCATAGTGGCACAGTGGGTAGCGCTGCTGCCTCGCAGTTGGGAGACCTGGGTTCACTTCCCGGGTCCACCCTGCGTGGAGTTTGCATGTTCTCCCCGTGTCTGCGTGGGTTTCCTCTGGGCGCTCCGGTTTCCTCCCACAGTCCAAAGACACGCAGGTTAGGTGGATTGGCGATTCTAAATTGGTCCTAGTGTGTGCTTGGTGTGTGTTTGTGTGTGTCCTGCGGTGGGTTGGCACCCTGTCCGGGATTGGTTCCTGCCTTGTGCCCTGTGTTGGCTGGGATTGGCTCCAGCAGACCCCCGTTAGATAATGCGGGTTAGATAATGGATGGATGGGATTTTCTCCGTTGAGGTTGTATCATAATTACACATATAGGTAAAGAAGGAATCAATTTCTTAATAGGAATTGATTTTTCTTTTGTATGATTATATTTAATACCAAGCACATATGAAAATTTTAAAAATAATGTGTGCAGTACAGTGTACTGTATTTACCACACTACCTATTATATCTACTATTATTTATTACTATCTACTATTTATTCATACCACCAGGGTGAATTTTGCAGCTTTTTTTTCACATGATCCCAAGCAGTAAGCTCTGTGCATACTGAATTCTAGCAGATTCCTCTGGCTTACATTTTTAAAGAAAGTTGCTGCCCTTGAACCACAACACACAAATGCTCAAGGTCTCTTGGTTGGTGATTTATCAATTTCAAAAGTGCAGGTCAATACTAATGTTAGAAACCTGTACAGCTCCAAATTTTCATACTGTCCAGGTGCACTTCAGATAGGAAAACAAGGTAACTTCTCAGAATCTCGTTTGAGTTAAATTTTTTAAACCACATTAGCTACTAGTGTATAGTATATTTGTAAGCAGAAATAATCATTGTGAAGAGCAAAAGTCTCACTGGGAAAAATGGGATAGGATTTTATCTTTCTATTCCTGCAGGTGTACAGTATATCAGAAGAATGTCACTGAAAATTAAAACTTACTTGCGCCATATGCATAGTGGTAGAAGAGAACTTGAGGAATGCCTTATAATTATTTGTGTCCCTACATTTAGTTGCTTAGCTCACATTCATTTATTCCCTAAAAACAGATTATAGTACCCAGTTTTAGATTTTATATCCAGCTGCTTTTTCGCTCACAGATGGATACCCTGACATCATCTTTAAGAATCTATTGATTCAATGTAGAATTCATTGATCTTTCAATGAGTGTAAGCCATTCAAGTACTGGGACTATATACTCTCACTGCCAAACTATAGTATGAGGTTCCTTTATTGAAATGCAATGTTTCTTTTTTGACAGCCATATTGCTTCTCATTAATCCAACAAATATTATCTATGAGCACGCTGGCAAACTTGTGTTGGGAAGCAGTTTTTCTTTTGGTATGCAGAAGTTTGCTCCTTAATAATCTTCCTTGCATAACACACGGAAGAATACGTCGTCAGTGTTTATCATAAATGTGATTCGTGAACACTCATTAGCCATCACAATAGAGGCCAGCAGATTCTTGGTAGTTTTTTCCTTGTTTTTTGAGTGTGCATTTCTGGACCACCCCAGAAAAGAGCTGTAAGAAAACTGAATAATCCCCATTTACTGTATACACCAACTTACAGCAGAAGCACATGGGGCATGGTCTGGATGTTCACAAACTTTCTCTAGAATGTTTTAAAGATCAGTAAATCAATTAACTATTTTCCTGAAGAAGTCCAAAGTCGGCGGCATGGTGGCGCAGTGGGTAGCGCTGCTGCCTTGCAGTTGGGTGACCTGGGGACCCGGGTTCGCTTCCCGGGTCCTCCCTGCGTGGAGTTTGCATGTTCTCCCCGTGTCTGCGTGGGTTTCCTCCGGGCGCTCCGGTTTCCTCCCACAGTCCAAAGACATGCAGGTTAGGTGGACTGGCGATTCTTAATTGTGCTTGGTGTGTTTGTGTGTGTCCTGCGGTGGGTTGGCACCCTGCCCGGGATTGGTTCCTGCCTTGTGCCCTGTGTTGGCTGGGATTGGCTCCCGTGACCCTGTGTTCGGATTCAGCGGGTTGGAAAATGGATGGATGAAGTCCAAAGTCTTTAGAAAAGGACTGTAACCCTTTCTAGCTTCTTGGGCATGAATAAGTTTTCTGAAGTCCACAAAAATGTCTCTTGATCAGACAAGACTCAGCTGCAAGGTGATGAGAAAACTGTACAGGAGACAGATAAAGTTTGGTTTCTGTATTGGGAAGGTCTTTTAACCTCATTCCAGATTCTCAATCTCAAAGACTGGGATATTTAATTTAAATTACCCTTTAATAGAGCTGATGACAGCAGAAGTTTACATGCTTTGAAAGATGGAATAATTCATTCTTAGGCCAAGATCAGATCATTTTTAGATGAAATTTGCGAAGAGTTACAGATCACTCTTGACAGCTAACAGAATCTTTTCTCATCGTTATACTGAGAACGCTAACATAATAGCCAACGTGTAGGCCATTGGAACTGGGGTTTAATTTATTTTGTTTGCAGTTACAATTATGCAACTGGCAACAGTAAAAACAAATATCTGCCTTAAGTGCTATGACTGGGGCGGCACGGTGGCGCAGTGGTAGCGCTGCTGCCTCACAGTAAGGAGACCTGGGTTCACTTCCCAGGTCCTCCCTGCGTGGAGTTTGCATGTTCTCCCCGTGTCTGTGTGGGTTTCCTCCGGGTGCTCCTGTTCCCTCCCACAGTCCAAAGACATGCAGTGTTAGGTGGATTGGTGATCCTAAATTGTCCCTAGTGTGTGTGTGTGTGTGTGTGTGTGCCCTGTGGTGGGCTGGCGCCCTGCCCGGGATTTGTTTCCTGCCTTGCACCCTGTGTTGGCTGGGATTGGCTCCAGCAGAACCCCGTGATCCTGTAGTTTGGATATAGCGGGTTGGATAATGGATGGATGAAGCGCTATGACTGCAGAATATAATACACTGGTATACTGGTTAATTAAAGCTGTCATTAGATTACAAATATGCCCCAAATAAACATTGTTGAAAAAAGCTACTTCACAAGAGGCACTTCTAGTAGATGGAGAGACAGCGAACAATCAAATTTTTGGAATAAGTGTGGGTGTCTTGAATACAATGTTTTCCTTACTGGACACAATGTTTAATGGGCTGTTGGTTTGAAACCTTGTGTTTAAATTAATTAATCAAAGCATTGATGTCATATGTCTGTCAGATTACTTTCTGCATACCCTTAGATGGTACAATCACTGGGGGGATACAGCTCTTCATTCCATTCAGATGAATGCTTTGAGAGGATCACCGGGTGGGAGACAATTTTTGCATTAGCAGCAAGACACTTGTGGATGGGAAAATGTATAACACAGAAGAAGGTGTAGAAATAAAAGAAAAAACTGAGAGGGGAAAAAGGCAAACAGCAGTGTCCGTCACAAAACGTTTTTTCCTCTTTTTGCTTGTCAACTTTAAACCTGCCACAGCTGTGTTCAAAAAGTAAAAAAGAACATTGGTGTCTGAAAGGAAAAAAGAAAAGAAGGAAAAAAATTGCAGTGGAATTTCATTTAGTGCTCTGACCTATGAAATTACAGCTGTCACTCGCCTGGGATGAAGTGTGGTGGGAGGCCTTTGGACATACATAATTATATCAGAGGCTTAGACAAGACGGCTCTGACAACTTACAGATGAAAGGCTTGACACTGCTGTGAATGTGCTTGTGTTGCTTGAGTCCAGAGGAGGTGGCGAAGGTCTTGCCGCAGTCTGGACAGGTGTGAGCACGGGCACCAACGTGTTGAGAGCGGATGTGACGCTGCAGGTTACTTGGATCTGTGAAGACCTGGGAGGAGATAAAAAAAAGAATGACAGCAATAGATGTAAAGCGTCTCTAGGTTAAGTTCGGTACAGGCTAAAAGATTGCTTGATTTGATTGATTCAGGTATTTGTGCCCATCCTTGGCTGACAGGTCTCACTCAAAAATATCCCCTGCTTTCTTTTTTTTTGTGTTAATTAAAAAATCAATCACAGAAGAGTGACGATATAAACTGTTAAGTAACAAAATACTAAACAGACCTCGCTGCATAGTCCTGTAACAGGCTGGGTGTGTTCACTGGGATTCAAATTAGCCTAACCAAACAGTTAGGTTGACTGTTGCTCAAATGAGCCCACCTCAATGCGGCAGGTAAGGTTTGTTACCTCTGTCTCAAAAAGCCATGGTAGCAGAGCTACAGGTTAGCTTGGTGGGATATTGCTCATCTTAATAGTGATATAGCACATCAAGGCCTCAGCTTGAAATTTTAGACTACTTGGACAAGTAAGAGTTCAAAGAAGTCAAGTGTCAATGAAATGCAGATGAGGCAGAACTTTCAGTTGTCAAATGAAATGGAGCCTCACTTTCTTACCTTATCACAATTTTCACACTCGAAACGTTTTCCACTGTCATGTGACATCTGATGTCGAATCAGATTGGACTTCCAGTTAAAAGCCTTTGGACACTGGTCACATTTGTACTCGCGCTCCTCTGTGTGTACAATCATATGCTGTTCTAGGCTGATTAAAAAGAGTATAATGAAAACATTATACATTTTTTTAAACATGGACAAAGAAAAATAAGAAAATAGCAAACAAACAAAATGCTAAATAAACTGAGCTAAAATGATATTTGATAACTTTTCACCAAAAACAGCCAGGACAAGAACAATGAATATCATGCTGAGATCCTTAAATATTATTTTTAACAAAGAATGCTAAATATAACTAATGCACATGCTTAACTTTATGTGAACTTGTTATTGGTTGGGTTAATTCTGCTCTCAGTATGAAGTAAAAAAACACCAGTCTGGATCACACTTGTTACTGTTTTTAATGTTCTAATATACAGGTGTCTACAGCAGTACTATTTGCTTATCTATTTTAAAATATTTACTGAAAATGTGCTTTTTATGAAGTCCACAGACAGCCAGGTAAAGATGATGTCCAAGGAGCTGCAAATGATGATTACCTTCTTATTTGCACTGATGTCTGTTTTAAACTATAACTTTTAGTTTATAGTTAAATGAAGACAACAAATATGCTGGCGTGCACCACGTTTTATAGCATCAAAATCATCTAAAGCAATTACAACAGAAAAGTTGTGCTATTGTAATTTCCATACTACAGACAGAGATAAAAAGAACACACCATTTAAAAGTTACTAAATGAAGAATTTTGTTTTTGCCTAAAAAACTGTAAAGAGTAAGAGCCAGACATCCCCAGCTTCCACAGGAACAATTCTAAGAACCCTAAAGCAATATTCTGACAAACTAAATAAATGTATATGTTTCATATCAATAATTGTCAACCACATACTTATTCACAGTCCTTACTATAGTTTTATTTGCAAGTAAGCAAATTCCCATTCCAAATTTGGCAGGTTTTTGAAATAATTTGCAATCTGTTTGTTTAGAGCCAAGTCACCTGTATTCATTGGGAAATATGCGCTCACAATCCTTGCACTCATGTGTTTGATCATCAAGCTCATCCCGCTCCTGCTTGAAGCCCTCATTCAGTGCACTGAAGATTGAGTTGGCATTACTGCAAGAGTATTTTTGGTGTCGACGCAGATCAACCTTGGATGGTAGAAGCTCTTCACAGTCATGGCAGTGGTACATTTGATCGTCTGAGGATCAACAAAGCAAAACAATTAGCAAGCCTCTGGGTTCTAACATCCTTGATGTTTTGCAATCTCTATTTTGTTTTGCTCTAGCTTCATTCTTGACTCGTAGCACACAATTAGTGAATTAAAAAAATCACAAAGGAATTAACCCCTTAATATTTAAAAATGCTGACTTTGCATTTGTGTTTATATACGAAAACAGTGGTAAGGATTTTAAACTACAATATGTAAGGCATGCTATTCACAAATACACCTTTTAATGACAAACCCGCAAAAGAATTTTATCGTAACAAAAATAAATATTTTAGACAGAGTAAGATCTAAGTCTACAGATAATAGAAAATCATTTGCTATCACCTTCCACACACATATTCATGTCTAAATTTGTATCAACAGAACCATTTAGTTAAAATACATTTTAAGAAATAACCTATACTGTATTACAATTTAAGAAATGTTTTTGCATCACTATTATTACTACTATTTTCAGTATTAGTAGTAGCAATTATAATGGAACTATTTTATTATTGTGAAGATTATTATTATTGTGGTAGCAGCATCATTTAACAATCAACAACTCATTACAGGTTTCTACAGCAACATCAATAATAAGGAAAACAGAAACAATTTAAAAGCTCCAGTTGCTCTTCAATGATTAACCAAAAAAGACATCACTGTGTCATTTTAATAAGAAATGCATGTAGTCTAATCCTGGTGCTTTTGTTTCTCTTTTTGTGTCCACCTGAATGCCTTTGATATGTTTTGCTAATAATGTATGGCAGTCGATCTGATTTCTCACTTTTAGATCAATCAGACTCTTACCGAGAATCACACGGAGTCCCTCAGTCCAAACACAATTATTACTTTTTGCCTTATTTGAAAAGAAAAACAAACAGGAAAAAAGTGAATGCTTTTTTTGTAGTCAATGAATTATAGTAGTCAAGGTCAAATGAATAAAAGTCAGGGCAGGCAATTATTACATTAACAAAGCAGCATCCTGATGTGATTGCCAAGTTCAACAGTCCATGCGGAGCTGTAAATTTTCCAGAAGAATTACTTCTCCGAAAAAGCAGAGCAGTCTCATTCAGGCCATACTAACCTTCGCCCAACGGAAACCCTATTGACTTTCAACTACCAGCTTCTGGTGAGTACTTGAGGCTGTATTTTTTTTATTTAAACGCAAAGTACCTAAAACAAACCCTTCAGTGTCCTCTGCAGTGCAAGAGCATAGTCCTTCTACCCACCTCTCCCCCCCCCCCCAATAAAAAGTTGGTGTCTTTAATAACGAATAACAGCCATCTTGATGTTAATCATCCTTTCAACTTAAGATTGTTGCATAGTTCAGCATCTGGTTTTATTTATTTTTGCAGTATTGTGTGTCAACTGGTGATTTTTAACCAATCACTATAAAGCATTTATCTCAGCTGAAGTTCATTTTCTTGTCTTCACAGTATGTTTTCATTGTAGAACCCAATGACAAGAAAATGATCTTCAACATACTGAGCGAAGACTTCAAAATATAAACACAAATAATTGTCAGTGTCTTACTGTATGGCAAACTGTCATATCCTAAACAGATGGAACAAAAATGTTCATATAATTTGAATAATTACCATACATTTGACACAAAAACATAAGAATTATAATTAATAATTTCTAATGGAGGTAAATATTGATACTAATAAAACAGGTTTGTTAAAAACTCAAATAGCAGCATTTACTTGGTAGAATGAATAACTAAAATATATCATAAATGAATGAAATCTCAGTACAATGCCTTGTCTAGTGAATAGTTTAGATGTAGTAAAAACATAAATATAGATGAGTGTGTATTGTTTGTTTGATACAATTACACATATTTGATACATATATTTATTTATGCTCCATATATCCTAGTATGTGATTAATAACTTATTTCCTGTTTATATACTGAGAACAGCGTATTGGCACAGTGGTCACCAGTACTTCCTTACAGCTCTACAGTCCTGGGTTTGAATTCCATGCCCAGTCATTGTCTGTGTGGAATTTCTTTGTTTTTCCAGTGCCAGTATGTTTTTTTTTTTCTCTGAGTACCCCAGTTTATCTCCTACATTTGAAAAACATACATGATGATTCTAAATTGGTTCAATGTTGACTGAATATGAGTGTGAGCAGAAGCAGTCCCGGAATCGACTATCATCCTTTCTGAGGCAAGTTCCTGCCTTGTTTTCAGATCTGGAGGGAACTAAATTAAACTGATTTGATAATGGATAATATACAGGGTTGTCTTAACGCCTGGGCACGCTGGGCAGTTGCCCGGGGGCCCCATGAGCATAGGGGCCCCATGGTAACCTATGTATGTTGTGACTTGCTGTTAATAAATAAGTACTATACTATACTAAACTATAAATATTTGTTATTGTGTTACAAGGGGACATTGGCATTCGCCTCTGATTTAGTACCACAGTCACCTCTGCAACCTCATGTGCATGTATGTGTACGGATCTCACGCACTACATAACGTAAAAGCGTATATGTTAATGTCACTTCAACTCAATTCTCTGCAAAGAAATGTTTGTGTTGAACACTTGATTAATAATAAATAATTCATAGTAATTTCATACTGTACCATCTCCATTTGTACGGTTTAGCAATTGAGTATCATTTATATGTTGAAATTTTTGTGTTTTTCAAGGCTCATGTTATATTGTTCAAACGTTTGTGTTGATTAATCCTTGCTGTACAGCAAGTTTTTTTAATGTTTAGACACTGATTTTGTTGGGAGTACCAATACAATAAATGTATTTTTAATTTTATTGACCATTAACATTTTTATTCCTGTGAGTGGTTGTGTAGGGGGGGGCAAGTGCACTGCTTTGCCCAGGGGCCTATGATGCTGTTATGATGGTCCTCATAATATACAATAATAGAATTTCTAGTTTATTATGATTTTTTATATTGCAATTTAGAACAGTGAATAAATGAAAAATGTTGCCTGGATTTCAAATGATATTATTTTATTTAATACTGAACAAAGCTTTACCTTTTTGTTAGAAAATGTGTAGGTTAATATGAAAACCTTTTTAAGCTCTGTTTAACCCTTTTCTAAGCTAGACTGTTTCAGGTGTTTGCTGGGAAAGAGTGCAATTTTAGTGCAATGTGACTTTATATATTGTTTGTGTGCAACTTTGTACACTCCTGGGGATTTAGTGAGAGTGGCATTTTTTGCTGAGTGAATGCCATATTCACATTATGTGAATACGAACTCACAATGCCCATTGGTGATCACTGTGACATTAACACTATTGGACACCAAAGAGGATAATAACTATTTGCATACATTCAACTACAAATATCATTGTTCCACATCTTGGATGCATAGAGCTATTAAATGTTGAAATCCTATTTCTGTGAAAACTAATAAATAAAAATTAAAACTTTCAAAAGTTACATACAATCTCTGAGGAAATTGCACAAAAAAGAGCAAATAAGTGTTATATAAAATGCCAACATGCTTTCTTAATTTGATTTTGTTTTCTAATTTGGAAATATAAAGGCTTGCTAATTGGGATGCTAACAGATTTAATAAGTATGGTGTTATTACTGTATGAAAAACTAATAGCAATACAGAAAGATCTTAAATCCATCCCTCTATCCATCCCCCCATTTTCTTAATCCACTATATGTATTACAGCTGAGGCCTATTCTAGTAACAATGGATGCAAAGCAGACACCGAACTTAAAAAAGATGCCACTCAATGGCAATAAACAAGCCCACTCATGGACAATCACACCAGGTCAATGTACATGTTTAGAATGTGGAGAAAAACTGGGATATATGGAGGAAATCTAGGATGGCATGGGAAGAACATATAAACTTCACACAAGCAGTTGTCATACTGCAAAGCAAGCTTTGGCTGCCTGAGCTGAAAGGTGTCAGCTTAAAAGACGTGTGCTTTCTGAGCTCTTATATTGTATAAATTGGCATTGTTATACTTTAATAATATAAATTAATGTAAACTTTCACTTAATTCATTATTTTTTTCTTAATTAAAAATACCATTGATAGAAGATGCATTAATTTTATAATGTCCTTTGTGAAACTGCAAACCATCTACAGTACATGCTAATAACATGGTATTTACAATACAAACACACACACACCTACACATATACACACATGTTGCTATCAACTTTGTATTCATTATACAGCATATGATTCCCAAGAGGTTCACTGCCAAGACAAAATTGCAGTGCTAGTGCTGTTAATAGCTGGGGCCAAAATTTGACCCTAACCTCAGCACTGTGTGGCTGTGGCACAATGCACTGAGGGAGAAAAATACACAGGAATCTCCACTTATTACATTCAGAGTGGTTAATTCTTCCTCTCATTCAGCAGTCAATAATTTTTGGCATGACTGTTTTTACAGAAATCACATCCTAAAAAAAGCCCTGGATTAAACAAGAATTATTACATGCAATAAATTAAATCTTTACCTAAACTGGTTGTAGTAAAAAAAAAAAAGTATAACAAATTTGTAAATCTTTCTAAGAGTAAAAAGCAGTGCAAGAGTGAAAATTTACAAATAAACTGGCAGTGCACACTAACTTCCAACTAATTTCCAAATACTACAAGAGAAAATAATTATAAGTTCAGGTTTTAATTTGGGGAAGAAGTTTTAATTATTCAAACAGGCACAATCAGCAATTGTTAAACAGAAAAGACTTAAGTTTGAGAAACAACACGGCTTGATAATGACCTGTGCATATGATGCACTACTGACCTTTATCAACAAGGACTTGGACTGAAATTCCTATTGAAAATGTAAATTATCATTTATGTACTGTGTATGTAGATTGCATACACTGTCAAACAGACATATACATAAAAATCTCAAAATTAGTTTCTTCCAAAATAAAATAAAGAAAAGAAGAATGTTTTTTCACATGGCAAGTATATGCTATTGCTTGTTATATAACTGCAGATCTAATTTTCCAAAGTTGCCTGTTCATTTGGTTGTTTTTGTACTTAAATAAAACTAACAGAAATACAAGTTATGTGGTTGAGTTCAGATGTAATTGTAGGTGCCTTTGAGTGAGCACATTTAAAGCAAAACAAAAAGAAATTGTGCCAAGCTATCTTTATTTCATCAGAAACACTCAAGACAAAAGAGGAATGTAAAAGAAAAAATAAATCGGATGCTAATAGCTTTCAGAAGCACAAGACGAACACAATTATGTACCAAGCAGCCAGAAAGAACTCTCAAGAGACTTCCCAAGCCTCACTCAAAATTCCAGCTCTGATAAGGACGAAAGACGAGGCACTTCAGGAACAGAGATCCACAGATAAACATCTCCCCAAAAAAACATTTTGGAAAATGTCCCTCGACGTCTCTATTTGCTGCTGCATCCATTTGTATTAACGGTGCCCTTATCAAAGGGATGGGGCCTACCGTCTTGCTCCGGGTCAAATGTCATCCAGTGTAACCCGATGACGTACCGGGCTTGGACCTCTGCTCTGCAAAGTCTTTAACTCGGTCAGAAGGAGGTTAGAGGCATCTTTTGCAGTCTATGCGTTCTTTGGAAGCAATAGCATTTTTCTGTCCTATCAACAAGTTGACTTGCTCTGAGGCAATGGACCAAAATGCTCAAGAGCAAGTGAAAGTTCATCAGACATTTTATTATCACTCATGTGTGTGTTGCTGGCAATCAGAAGAGCTAACGTTACAGAGAAATTACAATTTTCTTGGATATGACAAACTATCAAGTGAGAAATGTCTTTGTATTTATGGCTACTAGGTCAAAATCTTTGTTTTTTTACCATTTTTGAAGAAAACCGAGACAGTACTGGAGAGTGGTGGACTAGCCTATAGCAAAAATTGAGAAAATGTTGTAATTAATGGTTAAAAATGCTTGTTTCAAGCTGATATTACAGCTTTTAGTGTACTTACTGTATGTGTCCTGCACTATTCTAATCCTACACGGGCAGAGACTAATAATCTATTCTAAATGCTAAATATCAACCAAACAAGTCACAATTTTTTTCCTTTACTTTAAAAACATTTAACATTTCTTTCTTGTTTGTCAAGTAATGTAGCAACATGAAATTTCCAAGTTCTTACTAACATTCAAAAAGTGGTCCATGCTAGCTCCTTCTGAATGAGATCAAATGATTTTACCCAGAATCGGGGCTTTTACTTTGTCAGTTTTCTTATTTGGATTATGAATGAACTTATGAGATTGTAAATATGTGCACTTAAAAGTAAAGACATAGACAAACCTATGCTAAAACATATTCAAACGTGAAAACTCCAAACTGTTATTTTAAAATGTACAAATGTTAAAAAAGGACCAATATTTGTTTATTATTGACAATTTATAATATAATTACATTGCTAAAGTAATTTATATTATAATTCTGCAGGAAACAGATTAAAATAAGTACAAACCCAGCTATAAATAGTTTATACATGATCTTCAGAAAGCCACAAATGGTGCATACAGAAGTTTGTGTTCATAGGAGAATACATTTGTCAACAATTTCTGCCTTACATATATTAATTTAGCTTCTATAAAGGGTGTGTGTGTGTGTGTACATCCATACACACATACAAATGCCTACAGAAACACAAAAATACTTATGAATATTTAAACTTCCCTTTGGAAAAAACGAATACTTAAAAACACTACTGTGTTTTCAATTATATTATCATTACAGATGTATACGTATACGTGTACATGCATCCAGTGCATTTCTCCTAAATGTAGTTTACTTGAAGAACGAGTGCTTTGTGTCAAGGGAATGCCGCTGCAGAGCGGCCCAAGTAATTGCTGCCGCTTGTTGTTTCTGATAAATGGTAATCAGACTATAGCTGGTGGAGGCCACCCCCTCCAAAAGACCTGCAGCCTCTCTCTCTGGGGGACAGGACTTACGTCCCGGGACTGCCTCCTCCCTCCCAGAGAATCAATATGTATTAATAGACTGACGAACAGCTGCTTTTTCCACATTCAGTTTGTTTAAAAGAGTCGCTAATGATGTCCATTAATCTTACCTTCGAGGTTCGGTGCCATGGACCCCTCGGGGAATGCGCCGTCCTTCATATACACCAGCAACTCCTCCCCCACCTCGATGTCTTTAATGGCTTTATAATAAACCTGAAACAAGAGGGCGCATTTAGTTGTGAGTGGCAAATCAGGCCGGTGTATCGTGATTTCCCGTCTCCTTGACTGCGATCTGCGGGGACAAGTAGCTGCAGCACAAGCTCGGCTTTGCGCAAAAGACCCAAAGATAACAAGTGAGCGGCTGTGCCAAGCGGCACGGTGTCCCGGCGCCCTGTATACAAAAAAGGAGCCGCGGGGACACCTCGAAGAAAGTTACTGATGCCTTGAGTGCGCTTTTCCCGCTCGACGCCTCTCCACAACTGCATGTGATATGTTGATCAAAGCGTTACTGTCAGTTAAAACATCGTTTTGCTGCTTCAGTTCAACTCGAATTATTCTTTTTTTCTGTCAGTCCTTTTTTTATCAAGCGAAACCAGTCAAAGCGCAGGAAGCCGATTCAAACAAGGGGTCTGGATATTCACAGCACCTCCTCTTTTTACCTCTTTGCCCTGAGTCAGCACTTGTTCGGCGAAATCTTTAAAATTAAATTTAAATTAAAACGTGTGGACAGCAAATTTAAGAACACGGAACCCAAACACGAGAATTCATTTTGTGTAAAAGTGTACAATAAATATATAAAGCACCTGAATATTTTTAATACTCGCTAAGAGCTGCCCGGGTATGTCAGCGAGTTAAACGAATTGTCGAAAAAGAGTCTTAACTTTGCCTACGAAAACAGTCGATTGTAATTTCGGATTTGCTTACTAGCGCCAGTGATCTCTTGATGAAATCGAGCAGTTTCATTATTCGAACACAGTGCGTACATAGAAATACGACAGCGGGCAGTTTTGACAAGTCTTCTGTATTTGTCGATGCTTCGTAAATCCGTACGCTATTTTTGCTTTCCTAATGGTATTTAATTCTAATTATAAAAGGCGCTATATACAATGCATAATAAATATAAATAATTTAAATTTACATCGGCTTGTCAACTGGAAGGTAACATGCCAGACGTAGACATGTTATTTAACCCTTTGCGGGCGTTAGGCCAGAAAACTGGCCTTAGTAAAAAGTGCACTTATAGGTCGTCAGGACACCGCTGGTGGCCCTGCAAGTTTCTGACCGATTTGCACAGTCGCCTGGTCGAGAAAAGTGGCCTGTGTTATTCCTACGTGCTTGAAAAAAAAACTGCTGTAATTATTGCCGTTTTTTCAATAATTAATTACGACTAATGTAGCGTGACGTTGAAAATTAAATACGACTGCAAAGGGTTTTAAAGCAACGTTTTCTCCCCCAACGTTTCTATTGTATCTCATGATGCAATGCAAAGTACAAAAGTGACTATTAAAATAATCAAAAGCTACGACCAAAGTAATCGGTACGCAAAACACATCCAACAAGAGGGCGTAGCCACGCAGGGTTGTGTCATATTGATTATAAAGGGAGCGCGTTACTCGTCCATAATTTTATGGCTAAGAAACTTGTAACTCTCCTAGCTGGCACCTTTGTGTTACTCAATATAAAGGTACGAATTCCTTTTAGTAATTGCATCCCAGATTTTCTAAAATACAAGAACAAGATTGTTTAAATAGATCGTAACCATTACAAATATTTTCAGTGTCATTTACGAAGAGCACCAGTATGAATCAGTGTTAACATTCTTTGTCAAACGATGGATCCTAAAAGAAAAACGTCATCTTATTTTCGATGCAAAATAATTTATTTGTACATTTATTTATTTTTTTATTAAGATATCATTTCGCTATTCATGTGGAATTATATAAATAATATTCTTCCAGTAAAAAACTATACGGATGCCATGTTAAAGGGAAACAAAGTGATCAATTAAAAACAGTTTTGAAATGTAAACAATGTAGACAACATATGTGTATATTTTATTATTTTTGTAGAGCCTTTAAATGATTCTGTTTTGGCCTGTGCGGCGTTACCCTCGTATTATTTTTAAGTAAAGATACAAAAGAAAACCATGCATCTCACCTTCACCCCGACAGATCATATCATTTGTCTAACTTCGGTAAACTCGAATGAACTGAGCTGAGTGTCACATTGGCACATAACACACACACATTACTCAACAAATAACTACGCAGATACCAGGTACGGTGGATTTAAAAATGCTACTTTTAAACCTAAATGAAAATGTTTTAACTTTCAAATCTATTTCGACGCTTAAATCTACTAAAGTGACGAACATATTTTATATCCCATACAAACCTCGAGTATTGCTCTGAATTCCAAACTTACATATCGCAGGCTAAGTATTTCGAGCTATGGATGGAACATTATTGTTATTATTGATAATCACTGTTATGATGATAGAGACAGATATATTTTGAACAGAAAAATAACATTTCCTTAGCGTTAAATTTGAAATCTTTTCCCGCCAATAAGAATTTTTCAAATCTCATCCTAGGCGAATTGCTAGGAAAACAAGAAATATTCAGAATTTGTAAAAATAAACGAAGAAAGTAAACTCACACTGAAGCCCGTCTCCCTGATGTCAAAACGGCCGCTGTAACTTTTCTCGGTCGCCAGCATCCCATTTTTCCCCATGTGGTTCAAGAAAATACCGCTAGAGGGTGCAATTTGCCTGTAAAAAGCAAATTGCTCGATTTTTAATTTTTTTTTTTACTCAAAACCCCGAAGATCGGTGAAGCGTTTCGCTTCAGAACTGGGAAGGAGAGAGTGGGGGCAGCACCGAACTCTCAGAGCACTTTGCACGGGGTCTGTGTTTAGCTAAAACAAACCATGAAACCAAATACCCGCCACTGACAGTAATAAATAAGTCAGTGCAGCCCGAATTGAACACCCTTTCCCAGTAATTACAATAATAATACTAGGTACAATAAGGGCGATTAGGAACACTGCCAAGAAGTTGTGTGGCAGATGTTTAACAAATCACAACAACCCCCCCCCCCCCCCCATCCCCACCCCGCGATTCAGAGTATACCTCATTATTTTCTGCAAACAATATGCTTGTATTTTTCAAACGCGCTGACCTTTTTGTTTCCCGTGAGTGCAAGTTGCGTAGCTGATCTGAGCGTCTCCAAGTGTGACAGTAGTTCTGTTGCATTAGTGAGCGCGACACAACCCATATTAGTGCGTCCCGTCCCGGGTAAGAGAGAGAGAGAGAGAAGTCCGGCTGTATGAGGAGAGCACTGCGCTCAGAGAGTTCCTGACAGGCGCTCCTCCCCTCCCCTGCGCTCTTATCTGAAGGACTGATCGGCCTGCAGACCCCTCCCCGCACCGTCCCGCACAGGTTCATCTGCTATTGGCGTGAGAAAGCAAAGGGACATCACATCTACAAGCTCTGTGACAAACTACAAATATTGAAATAGAAAACTAATCTGAAAACTGGAAAAAGTTGACCCAAACATTTAATGCACAATAACTAAAAAAGGTAGCTCGTAAATATGAAAATCCCAAATGAAAGAATAATAACAAAAAGTAAAAAGATTTAAACAGTATCACGATAAGAGGGGGGCGGAAAAACCCTACATTTCGTGTGCTTCTAAATTAAAATAAACGTACGGTTTTCACAGAATTATCAATGAATTGCCTGCTATGTAATCAAACACAGCCTTTAAATTATGTTACGTTCGTAATTACGCACAGGATCTACAGTAATTCCTTGGTAAAAATAAATAAATGAAAAAAATACAAGAAACGGGAAACTTTTAAAATAAAGTACACCGAAAACGTCTAACGTAGCATAGATAAAACAGATATGTTCTCAAATAATACATTAGTAAGATGACATTGAACCGAATATTTACAGATATAAATGCATGAAAGGCCTTTCATTTGATGGCCGTAGGAAAACAATGGTCCACTGCTATTACTAAAAAACGTGACTCCTCAGCAGAATCAATTCTGCACATAAACCCTGTGCTCTTCATTTGACTGACAGAAGCCACAATGTGACATTTATTCTTTATGACTTATTTAAAAATATAATCATATACATATATGCTGGAAATAAAAATTCACATTTTCCCCATGTTATTAATCAAATAATTGTTTAAATAGCCAAATAAAAAAGTAAAATAATTACGTTTAAATGCATCCATTAATTATAGAATATGGCGGAACCTATAATTCAGATATAAAACACAAATTATGCTAATTCTCCTCATACACATTCATAATTTCCTGTGTGCCTTTCACATCATGGGGCTCAGAGGATACAATTGGGTTTTCTCTGGCTGGTACTTACTAATTTGAGGTTTTTGCTCCAAATGAACAGGTGCACAAGTTTTCATTTGTTTAATCAGAAGTAAATGGATTTAAAGAAGAACAGTTTTAGAATTTTCAGACACTATTGTCTACTCATTAAAACATAAACTGTAAAAGCAGGAATCCAAAAACATTTCCTTTATTCATCTCAAGATGCAACGGATTTCTTCTAGTCAAGCCAAAAGACTGACTTTGAAGTCACAATGCTGCTTTTGTTTCACTGACCCAGACTTCTTCAAGACACCCTCACTTTTTCAGGACTTCTGAGGTATCTTTTGATTTTCTTTTCAAGTTTCCCTCTCCATACCCAGCATAGGTGGGTATAGAGAATGATATATTCTGAATGGATTGCCGTAGTATCCAGTATGTTCTGTGTGGGTACTGGAGAACACTAAACTGGTCTACTGGCTGCAACAATTAAGGGAACCTCTAAGTCATTGTACAGTACAGAGAACAAGCTACAGTAAGTTAGATAGCTAGTTTTAGTCTGGGGTTTGACAAAATAAAAATCACAGACCTACTTGTAGAAATCGATTACTCAGGTTGAAGGGTTTATTAGATTGAGGCAGCAGAACAAGAAGATGTTCACTTTTCTGACATTCTCTCTTATGATATTACTTAGTATACTGCACCAAAAGTTTGTCCATATTTTTTGATTAACCATTATGAGAACTATAATGATAACTCTGATATTTCAATATCTTAGGTGCATATCACAAAATATTGTTGTTAGTTGATTTGCTTATATGTGTAATCACAAACAGATAACAAAACTTCTGTCATATAAGGCATTTTTACAGTTCTAACAGAGTTACCATCCATCTATCCACCCACTTGTCCAGGACAGGGCGCCAGTCCATCACAGATCTCCAGCACAGATACCTTCTACTTATAAATTATTGAATTATTTGAATATATATTCAGTTTCCATAGTCAACATTCATATTGACACCCTTAACCAAATATTCTCTGTACAAAAAAACATTCTTTCAATTTAATCATATGCTGTATTATTTTATAGAATAACCCTTTAATACAGTACTGTTTGTTAACAGTGAACACTATGATACAGTGCTTTCCGTCATTGACAGTACATAATTGAAAAATAATAATGCATTTTGTGCAGCATATTTCACTATAGCAAAGGGTCTCTTGGAATCAGTACATTATCAAAACATACATCTGCCTATTAGTCATGAAGACTCCAGAAATGTGCCTTTAATGGAAATATTTTTTACACACCATTTGATGTTACAATTGACTACATTTGATATTATATTTCTTAGTTAGAGTACGTGTTAGAATTCTATTTATTTTGTTTGTTGAAAAGAGTGTTTCGTCTGTTTGTCTGAACATTTTAATTGTGTTGATCGCTTATTGTATGACACACAGAAAGTAAACAGGCCCCTGTTTCTCATACTCTTTAGATCATTTCGGGAAGGTGTTAACCACAAAGGGTCCTAGTTACAGAACACCATTTGTCTTGTTATTTCTAAATAAAATCAATATTTATTGAAAGGCTGATAAGATTTGTAACAGGTTCTGTTTTGCACTTGAACTGGCTATGACCTGTTGCAGCTCACACCTGGAAGCAAACCTGCTACCTCCATGTTTCCCTGTCCCTTCTTCAGGACGGGCAGCAAGCGATTATCCTATTGTTCTAAAGAAACATTCCTTCAGCTTGAGAAGCTATTCTTGTTTTTGTTTTGAGTCCATGACGCACTGTTTCTCTTTCAGGTGTTTAATATCGAGGCTCTGTCACACCTTAATTGCTGAATCTTTTGTTGAATTGTTGTACTCTATTTAACATAGCACTACGTATATTTTTACATATAGTACTTTCCTGTCTTTTTTTTAGCCACTTAAGGTCATATTCACAGTGTATTGCATGGCACTTTTCATTCAGTAATTGAGGCTCATAATGTTTTTCACTGAGAGATTAGAAAATAAATTCGGCCTAAATATAAGGAAGGAGTGGCATAGCAGCGCAGTGGTGACTGCTGCCATATCATAGATCCAGTGGCCCCAGATGGAATTCCATGCTTGTGACTGTCTGTGTAGAGACTGCAAGTTCTCCCAGTGTCTGCATACATTTAACTCCCACATCACTGAAGACATGCCGTTTAGGTTAACTGGTAATTCCAGATTTGCCCATGTGTGTGTATGCATGCATGCCCTCCTTTGTCTGGTGCTCTTTCCTGTCTTGCACCAACTGAGGTCAAATTTGAAAATGGTATATAGAATTTAAAAGTGTTGGTTCAACCCTCCATGAAACCCTTTCTGTAACTGTGCTGTGGAATCAAATGAGCTACAAAGAAAGCCTAGTTTCACAAATAATAAAGAATTACTCGACCAAACCATACCAGCCTAAGGAGCTTTGTGGTGTGTACTCTCCTGTTACTTTTTCTCTAAACAAAACTAAACCCATTTGGTCTGGTTAGACTTTGGATTATTGGTGTGTTCGTTTTTTTGAGTAATATTTAGTCTGCAATTGTTGCACTTTTAGGGGCTCATCTGTTCTAAAAAGGTAATGTAGCTGGCTGGTTGTTGGTTTTGATTCAAAAACGTTGATGTTTTCCACATCTTGTTGCTAAATCAGAACTTTCTACGTGCAAGCTCATTGTAAGTTTGAATTGAATTTTAATGTGTTGTGAAAACTGGCAAGCTTGCTGTTCCTTCAGCACTTTTAATTAATTGGAAGGAAACTGTATGTAGCTCTTTTCTGTATTATGTGTGAAGTGACATTATGTAACGGAGCATTTCTGAAGGACTGACAAAGTGTGAAGTGTCAATAATTTCCTGATTGACTACAAGACCACAGTGTTATGCTCAGGTTGCAGCAGGACCCCAGCATTTTTTTTGCTTTCGTATATGACACAACGCTTTCCTCTGTGTATGTATGTGTTTTGATATTTAAAAATCGATTTTTGGAAAAGACTACTGTATGATGGTTACAAAGAAAATATCCTTCTGCTTTAAAAGTTAGCAGCAAATGACTCATTTATCAATGTCAGCACATAACATAACCCCCCCACTATCTTGACACCAAACAATAAAACCAAAGGCGAGTGTCATTTCCACACACTGGACCCTTTAACGTTGAATTCATGTGCTTTAATGATACAGAGATAAAAAGACCTCCAGGATGCCTGCTGGCTGTTCACCCATTTCTCATGTAGAAGGAGAATTAAGGACCTTGTCAGATAGGAGCCTTACTGGATATGCCGTACTTCACTGCCCTGAGCAGTGTGTGAGTGTTTGTGTGTGTGAGGGCAGGGCTTGATTTTGTCATCCTTGAACTTTACATTGGAGACTATATAACTGAATGAATTAGCTTGTCATCCCTAAATTAAGAAAAGGTAACATCCTTTTCTTGTTCCTACAAGTTCCCAGAAAAAAAAACCCTCATGGTGTATGGGACTACAGAAAACAATAGGGGAGACACTTTCTCAGCCTTCATCCTTTAACTATTTCCTGTGAATTTCTTCTGTGTTCTTAATGTTGGTCATTCTTTAGTTCATATTGTAAGTTACAAAATGTGAGGCTCAGTCATTTTCTTAATGAATCTAGGGTCCTGATTAGCAGTCCTGTTCACTGAAATGGAACATTCTGGTATGCTTATTTACTGAAAACTGTATGTAGTGGGCAAATTATTTATCTGAGAAGAAAAGAGAAGCTTATTTTTCCAGTCAACACTGACTGGTATATAAAGCAATGTGATCTACTTCTTGACACTATCTTGAGATCTTGAGAATGGTGAGGTCTGGTCAGAGCTTACTTTAAGAAGGCATATTTCTGTAATTCTGAAATATCATAGGCTCAGAATATAAGAATGTAGGGACGAAGACTTTTTCTTTTATTGTTCATTTACCTGAGCATGTTACAAAACCACAGATTTCATTTATAACGTACCAGCATTGTTAGGAAATTTGGTTGTACTAAGATTTGCATGGAAACAGTGTGTGCACTCCATTGGAACACCATTGGTTCTCAAGTTCAGTCCTGGACTCTTAAAAATAATGGTTATTTAATAACACTTAAATTAATTGTGTGGTTCATTTATGGAATCGTTGCTTGACAAAGAACCATTTCATTCTAGGAAGGGTTCTTTTCACATGAAATTAGTTTTTTTGAGTTTGAAAAGGTTCCTAATATGTGGACAAAACAGAAATTTGTAATGTATAGTACACTGCCAGGCATGATGCTAATAGATCAAGAAAACTTGAACTTCCTCTGTGTTACTGTATGCAGCAAATGTCCTCCTAAAATCTTCAGCCCATAGGCATTTCACAAATCTTTCATCATCTCTTCTTGGCTATTTATGGAGCCTGTTATGATCTTAATAAAAGGTTCTTTCAGGAACTATCATGTGGATTGTTCTTTTAGGAGCCAAAACTGGATCTCCTATTGCATTGCTCCGAATCATCACTTTGGTAACTTCATTTTTAAGAGTGTGGGGTCCCCTGTGGCTGGAGGCTTTTTTTCCAACCAGTTTCTCAATCAGTCAGTCATTTTTTCTTCCATTAATTGATTTCATTGTTTAATTAGCTGAGCAGTTTTTCCTTTGATTTTGCATTTAGAAAAGTGCAATAGTGACAGATTTTCCAGGGCATTAAAACGTGTTTTTCTGTATCTTTAAATGCTTATTTTGTGTTTTTTATTCACTTCTGTGGAGTAGCGTTTGTAACTATATCTAGATACAGACTATTAATGATGAGCAGAGCAGAGACCAGCGCAAATGTCTCTGAAGTGAGCAGTTTTGTCAGTGTTACCCCCTTGTGTGCTTATTAAGTATCCAGAACCTAAAAAAAATTAAAAGGAAAAAGAATGAATTCTTTCCTCTCTAATGCATATATATTCCTGCTTCATTCCAAACAAATATAGTATAAGTAGTTTCCAAATTCTGGATGGATGCATAAACAAAGAAACTGGAAATAACAGCTTACTTAATTAAGGTAGGAGAGGTGGATTGGGACAAAAACCAGCAGCCTCAGGGGGCCCAGAGGACTGAATGTTGAGAGCCACTGGTTTTTGACTATTATGCTACAAAGTACGGCATCTATCTATCTATCTATCTATCTATCTATCTATCTATCTATCTATCTATCTATCTATCTATCTATCTATCTATCTATCTATCTATCTATCTATCTATCTATCTATCTATCTATCTATCTATCTATCTATCTATCTATCTATCTATCTATCTATCTATCACTCAACCTTCCCAAAACTAAAATTAGAAAGAACATCAAGTCATTTGTTATTAGATCCTGTTGTGTCTGAAAGAAGTACAATATTAGATCACAAAGAAGATGGAAAGACTATTATTGTTAATAACGAACTATTCAAAATGTATGCGCAAGTTAGTTAAAACGCTAGTGATTATAAATCTGTTTTTTTTTTAATTCATTATGCTGTTTTTCCTTGTCACACTGAACCTGTAGCTATGTCTTACTATGTTGTCTTGTTATCATGCCAGCACATTACTTGCCATTATCCTAGCCATTGAACCACCACTGCCCGTTGTGCCTCATTTTACATGCACAGCTAGATTAATGATATGCTATAAAAATGCTATTTTAAGAAAAGCAAACTACTATATTGGAGGTTCTGTGGTGCCAAATGCATGCTGGCATTATCATGACAGAAAGAGAAAGGCACTTTTGCATTAGGGGAAGAAAGAATGAGTCCAACATGTAATGATGTAACTGGAGTGCTATTACAGTTCTGGTGGGGCCTTGCAGGGTTTTCTGTATTGTGCTGCTCAAGCAGGGGCAGCTTAAAGTTGATGCCAGCCTAAGAGAGTAACAGACAAGCTTTTTTTAGGGGGTGGTCATGGAATAAGCAATTTTTTATATTGCAACAGGGTGCAAAACTTTTTATTTCAAAAGCCACTGTCATAAAACCTTGTGGATTTCAGAAATGCAATTCATTGTGTACACAGGAAAACAGCCTTTCTTCTGAGTCATCGCTAATGTGTGACAAGGCTCCGGCCTCATACCCATTTTATTCAATATGGTTATAAAATTTACAACATGAAAAGGAATGAAGAGGCAAATTGTGGGCATCAAATGGGAGGATCAGAATTGCATGGTATTGCTCCTCAATTATAATATAGTTCTGCTAAGAGAAACAAACGACAGACTGCAGGAACTAACCACCAGTATGCTGGAAAGACTGGTCTGAGGATTAGTGATGAAAAGACAAAGATCATGCAAGTTGGCAGTCAGGTTACACAAATAATCTCAAATGTTTGAACACAGACTTACTCAATGTTCCAAAAGTAAAGCATAAAGAAAAAAAAAACTGGTTAGGTGGCCTTTTGTTTTTAGGCACCAAAAATCTCGAATATTTTACTGACACAACAAGGCAGACGAGTGCAGTACATTACAGAAATAATTTTCCCAGTTTGTATTGTTACTGATTAAAATGAGGAGTTTAATGTTCAAGGAAAGATGTACGAATTAGTGGCTATATGTTTTTGTAAATGGCTAACCCAAAAAAGTTTTTGCTTATAGCCTATAAATCTGTGCAATTTGAAAAATTCAAAATATAAAACAGTGGTACAAAAAAGCACTTTTGCTAGAAAAGATATCCATGAAATTGTCAAATTTAAACGTAAATGATAATGTCATATCAAAACAATGTACTATGAACCCCATACAATGTTATCAATGAACGTGACCTTTTACACCAGTGTTCATGTTCTTTAAATATAAGTTTACTATTAGCAATATTAATAATGATTTACTGATTTTGGTAGTCCTCAATTTGAAGGTTGCAAATGCTGTTACAAAGCTGGTAATGTGACATAAAAACTGTCTATAAGCTGAACAACACACCCTTCAAATTACTGCACCTTGTATCACAACTGTTTATTCTTTACTTAAACAGAAACTGCTGGCATCTAAATGGCAAGAACGCAAAAAAAAAAACACATTACCAAAACCTTTGGTCATTGGTCTAGTAGGGAAAGATTGTGATCCTGACTATTTTTTCAAGTGGCTCTCAGACCGCTTTCTTATTTTGAGCAAAAACATGCAATTGCAAAATCATGCATATGCAATGTCTGCAGGACCCACAAGAATATAGACAATTCAATAAATAATGCAGCCTGCATACGGTGTGCTTTTAATAAAAAATAAGGCTTGACCCAGACATAAAAGCAGGGCTTTCCATTAGAAAAAAGAGCCATTAGCAGCTGAGTGAATGATCTATTTTTAATACATGAATATAAATTGTGCTGGCATCCATAAATGAAGAAACAAGCTCAAGTGTACACCTTGAATACATATTACATTGCAGAAAGTTGCATTAGTCAATGAGGTTTTAATGCAACAAGCACGGTGGAATGCTTTGTGACCTCTTCATTACTTAAAACCCGTATGTATCAGCTGAGTCAGTGGGACTTCTAGGGCTGCTTTCACAGGTCTTTGAATTTGGCCATTCTTGTTTCTACATTACAGTTCATAGCCTAGGTCTTCTTTAGTAAGTACGTTGGATGAGGGATTTTTTGGAGGTAGAAGGAATACCCCATAATCTCCTGATGTCACTGAATGTCACTGAATCTTATATATATTTCATAATCTAGTTATACTTTTTTTTGCAACTCAGTCTTTATTGAGAACCATATTCCAAGGAAAAAACACTCAAAATACATTTAGAATATAGCATTAATATATTGGTTTGATAGCACAGTGACAGAAAAGGAGATATGCCATTATTGGCCTTGTCATCCCATTGTCATTAACTAATGTTTAGTCATTGGTAGAGAGTGTAAATGAAACCATTTTGAATGGATTCTTTCTGTGATGTAATGTGTAATATGTAATAGCTAACAGCCATACAACATACATTTCAGAAGAGGTCATCCACCTGAAGGTAAGCATGTTTAGGCCTGGCCAGTACTTGGATTTGAGACCAACCAGAAAAAACTTGGATTGCTGCTGGAAGATGTTTTTAGTGAGGCTAGCAGGTGGTGCCACTCCTGTAGTTTGAATGTGGATCTCAATGCCCCATTGCAGCAATGGAGACGCTGTACTGTAAAAATGGTGCAGTTCTTCAGATGAGATGTAAAACTGAGGTCCTGACTCTCTGTGGTCATGAAATATCCCTGGGCATCCTTCGTAAAGAGTAGGGTGTATCCAGATGTCCTGGCTAAATTGTCCACCATGGCCTGGTCATTCTGGCTGCCTAATCATCCCCTGTCTCTGATTGGCTAACTATCTCTCACCCTTTCACCACCTGACAGTCAATGTGTGGTGAGCATACTGGTGCAAACCGACTGCCGTCGCATCATCCAGATGGATGTTACACATTAATGGTGGTTGAAGTGGCTCCCCATTCACGGTGTAAAATGTTTTCTTTAAGTAGTAAGAAAAGTGCTATATAAATTTAATGTTATTATTATATGTTTATACTGGTTGGGGTGGCACAGTTATTAGTACCTCTGTCTCATTGATTTAGCTTTCTGGATTTAAATTTCACACTTAGTCATTGCTCTACTGAAGTTTACTTGTTTTACCTGTATCTGCCTGGGTATTTCTCATACATTCCCAAAAGTTAATTGATGATTCTACAGTGGCCCTTTGTGAGTGCTGGTATAGGTAGTGAACAGGCTCCAATTATTCTATGATGCTGCCCTGGATAAGTGGGTTTGGAAAATAGATGAATGGTGTCACACATGTGTATCTTTTGGGCTCATCAGAGGTATATAATATCACTCCAAGACATGAGGGGGCACTGTCGCTAACAGTATCATCTCCTTCTTCCTCCATAGTGCTGAGAAGACACCCAGTGACCCTGCCTCTTCCAGTCCAAGTCCTATAAAACATGGACATTTCTGAAGAATGCGTCTTATTTGGTTTTGAGCCGGCTAGAAGACAGCACTCCTCCCAAGCCAGACCCATTCATCTGAGCGATTCAGTTAGAGCCAAGTAGGTTATAACCTCAGTTTATTTTCTATTTTCTGCACCTTCATGTACTTGTTTTGTTTTTCCATTACTTTTGAATTAAACAGGGTGACAACATTTCTTGAGATTTGGTCCTTACTCTTACTCAGCCAAATAGATATTTGGTCTTCTTCTGATTTTGATCATTGGAAAGAATGATGCCTTCCAAAGGTAGGTGGATTCATTGTATGGTATCTTTTATGAAGGTGTGTTTATTTTAATATGCTTATTCCTTACAAAGAACCAAAGTTGTTTGAAATTATCTATCCATCCACCCATCCATCCATTTCTCCATTCATGAACTGTCAAAAACCAAATTTGAAGTCATGGAGTCATAGCCTGTTCCCAGAGAATCAAATGCAAGACAGGCTCCAATGCTGCCAGTCAATTGCAAACCACATGCACACATATTCAATGTAACCAGCTCATTTGGAGTCATAAGTTAACCTAGCATGCATGTCTTTGTGTTAAAGTAGGAATAGGGAGTATCTGGAGAAAAAAACATGCAGGCATGAAAAGTGAAAACAGGACTTTAGGCTGGAATTCTGACCCAGTCTTTTGAGAAGTTGAGGCAACAGTGCTGGAGTTCACACCTAATTTACTTCTGCTGGTTTCAGTTTCACTTAAGTAAGACTTGCTGTCCAAATATCTTCATCTTAGATTTGATTGGCACTGTCAGTGAGTCCTCAAATGAAAGGCACTGTAAGCAACAAGCTGGAAGAAGCATGTAAACTGCCCCCAACACATGCTCTCTTCTCCACAATTCTGCTCTTTGTTTTTTTTTTTTTTGTTTTTTTTTTTTGAAAGACCACCACCTTTCGAAAGCTAGTTTCATTGCACACAGGGACAATTTCAGTACTTTCACTATTCTGGACACACAGTATCTTTGAGAAAGGCTACCTGTGGAAGCCAGTCAACATCACTAATAGAAGAGACAAACGTGTACCTGTTTTTTGACAGGAGGTCCGGCTGAATTCCTAACAGTCTTTAAATTGTTTTCCTCTGGACATCCAACACACCACTGCAATTTCAAATTTCAGATTTTAACACGATCTGAGAAAGAACTGAGCAATAAGTGATTTTGATTTTATGAAGTGAAGGTGTCTTCAATAATGCAAATAAAAAAAAAGATGGATGACATCTTTTCTTTGGGTATGATTAGTGAGTCTGTGTAAACATATGTTTTTATTTTTTTCACATGTCCTGTTATTGATGATGGTGTGTTACTAGAGACACTAATGAAAGATTACTGGGGTTGAGCTGTTTTGAAAGGTTCAGAAATATATTTGCCCACATGTTTCACAAATGTTAGAAATGGTTCCTTTCCACTGACATTAATAGATTCGCTAGGGTGGAGTGGAGGATTAACTCTATATTTGCGTACAACTTGTTGAACTTTGTCTTAACCAATGTTAATCATTATGCAGGAAACAATTTCATTTGAGAAAGGCAACAATCATGGTATCTGCCAGCACAATTGCATTTTCAACTATACAGTTTGATTTCTTTGCTTCAGCTATACTCAGAGACATAGCACCAGAAGTCTTGCATGGTGCTGCAGATTGTTTTCACATCTTTTAGGGATGTCTTGAAGTTATAATGTTTTCACTTAAAAGCTCAACTCACTTATGAACAGTACACCCATGAGATGTGACAGCTTTATGCTACTGGAATAAATACAAAATGTCCTGAAAGAGATGATTGTTATCTGCTAATTCTCTTTCTTGCCCTTTATCTGTTTGCAATTTTTACCATTGGTATTGCTGCTGACTTATTTAACCACTCAATTGTGCAGCAAATATTTCAAATAATAAGTATATTACGGAGATTTATACTTTAATTGGCAATGCTCATATATGCTGTTTTGTACTATATTTGCATATTTACACATACACAGCTTGCATTTTTACACACATATTAAAGTATTTTAGCTTGGATTAGGAATATTAGATTTCCCCCACATATGTGAACATTTAAAATGCAAACAAGACAGAAATGAAGGTCAGGCATGATCTTTTATAAAACCAAGAAGTTTGCAGAGCATTCTGGTTACAAGCAGAAAGACAGGGAACAAGAATGTCTGAAATAACTTTCTTGTTTATTGCACTAATTTCTTCATACAACATTTGAATAAGATGATAAACCAGCATCTGTCACACTGTGGCTGTCCGTCACAATAGTTAACATAGAGGTGCTGTCCTATTGGAACTGATTAAGTCATCACGTCTTTTGACCTTTTCCTCCTAAGCATTGACCCTGAACAAGGATGAGGAGACAACACCTCATCCAAAGACCAGAAACCTGCCAATGTTCCTGTTTTCCTGTTGTGCCAGTGATTGTTGTTCAAATAATATATTGCTTTTTGTGACTTGACTCCTGTCTGCTTTAAGAAATTAAATCAGTGTCAAATCTGCATTAATCAATCTGCTAGCTGCTTGTAATGCTTGAGTGTCTTGTACTTCATCACTCTAAAACATAAGAAATTTGACAAACAAGAGGAGACCATTCAGTCCAGCAAGTTTAGCTAATAGCTAAGCTGTCCCAGTATCTCTTCTCAACCTTCTTAAATGTTTTCCAGGTTTCTGCTTCAACTGCAAGTTTCTATAGTTTCTTCCAGATTCCCACAACTCTTCAAGTAAAGAAGTGCTTCCTGGCTTCAGTATGACTTAATTATCATTGATGTTCTTCAGTACTTGATTCACACTCAGGCTAAATAAAATTTGTCTGAATCTACTTTATAATTCCTTTGAGGATTTTAAATACCCAGATGAGGTCCCGTCACAGTCTCCTCTACTCGAGACTAAACATGTTTAATTCTCTGAGTCTGTCAGAGTAGGATATGTCCTTAAGTTCTGGGATGCACTTGGTTGCTCTTCTTTGTGCATGTTCAATTGCTGCTATGTCTTTCTTGTACCATGGTGATCAGAACTGCATACAACACTCCAGATGAGGTCTTAATAGTGCAGTATATATCTGTTGTTAGCAATTAGCACTAAAACATAAGTAACATGATAGTTGGAATTGGATACTAACCCTCACCTATTCTGTTTCTCTTCTCGGTACTCAAATGTGGCACTTGGTGCCACGGCCCACCTGCCAAGTTGTTTTGCCTGCCTAAGGTAAAGTCATCCCTGATGGAGGATCGCAGGAATTGTGAGAAAGAGGGGTCCTTTCTTCAGATTGGCTGGCCCAACACTGTTTCAGCCGTGGTATGGCCAAATGGGAGAGGCAGCTTGATGGATGAGGTCTCCAGGAGCCTAAAATTATCTAAATCTTATTATGTGATATCATCTACTGTTAAATTCTGCTCCGTACTTCTAAAAAAGTTTTTATTTTTTTATTGAGGATTTGCTCTGTTCTGTGTATTGTATTGTATTGTATTGACCCCCTTCTTTTGACACCCACTGCACGCCCAACCTACCTGGAAAGGGGTCTCTCTTTGAACTGCCTTTCCCAAGGTTTCTTCCATTTTTTCCCCACTAGGTTTTTTTTTGGGAGTTTTTCCTTGTCTTCTAAGAGAGTCAAGGCCGGGGGGCTGTCAAGAGGCAGGGCCTGTTAAAGCCCATTGCGGCACTTCCTGTGTGATTTTGGGCTATACAAAAATAAACTGTATTGTATTGTATTGTATATAGTTTGAGTATAACATCCTTTGACTTATATTCAACAGGTTTTACAATATAACCCTAACACTTTATTTGACTTTTTATTTGCTTCTGTGCATTTCCTAGTGAATTAATATATTGTGTAAACCAGCGGTTCTCAAACTGTGGGGAATCGAAAATATGAAAAATACCTCTATTGAAACCAAAACAAATTAACTTAAACTACATTCTGATACTAGAAAAATA